>NW_022147483.1:23875-384761 GCF_002938485.1 Sitophilus oryzae | reverse complement strand
TTCATGGCTTACTAGATATTTCGAAAAAAACAAATTTCGGCTATTTTAAAAATTGTCCCTAATTCCATTATAAGCTATTTTAGACAAAAAGTTTTCAGATAAAAGTTGTAGATAATCACATCCTTAATGAGATTGTGTCCTTCGTTTTTTCTAAAACCTGTCATTTTTGACATATGACACAAACATATGTTTTTTTAAATGGAAACCATAGTTGGCCATGACTTCATAAAAAACGCCATTTTTTAAGCCTTTTTAGCGATATAAGCTATAATACGTTTTCTTCCAAAAATTACTGAGTTTTTGGCCAATTTTTATCAATTATAAACAATTTCACTTAGTTAGCCATGGAAACAAGTTCAATCGCCGTTGCTGTCAGAAATGCGAAGCTGTCGCATCCAAACTTTGTAAATTAAAGTAAACAAAAATTGTAAATATGAATTTTTCAAATGAAGAAAAGCGTGTAGATACTCGCGCATGAATAGAGTATTTCCAACATGACTTTCATTATGACCCCCCCCCAATGAAAGAAATGTTAAAAATTATTTATATCATAATAATATAATTACAGTTGAGGGTTGGAACCTTTGGTGTTACACAGCAAAATAAAAACACTAAATCACCACAATACACCAAAACACTTTTACTTTTACACTGGACGCGCGTTTCGCTAACCATGTTAGCATCATCAGCAGATGATTATAAACTCAAAACTGTAGTTTATAATCATCTGCTGATGATACTAACATGGTTAGCGAAACGCGCGTCCAGTGTAAAAGTAAAAGTGTTTTGGTGTATTGTGGTGATTTAGTGTTTTTATTTTGATAATAATATAAACTCAGGGATAGGAAGAGGTGGACTAATTGCATGGGCCTCCTCGATAACCTGACCTATTCATTTTAGATTTTTTTATGCGGTATGGTTAACAATAAGGTTAACAAAAGAACTTATGAATTAAGAGAGGTACTCGAAGTGCCGGTACGAGAGAAGTTTGATTAAGTCGACCGGTCCTTCTGTGAGAATAGGTAATAATTCAGTTTTAAAAAGATGCATTTATGTACTCAAAACAATGGCGGATTTTTTGAACATTTTCTAAAATAACTTAAAGTCTATGCAGTGACTGCAGTGATATTATTTTTTAAGTTTAAGTTTGTGTAATGTAAATTCTAAAGAACCGTTTAGTAATATATTCTGACTTTTAAGTTATAAATCATAACAGAATAAGAATGCCATGCAATCTAAGTGAAATTAGTGAAGAAAGATAAGAATTGGCTATAACTAAATTTAACTTTTCTAACAAGTCTTGAAAATCGTTCTCTAAAAAAGATAACATTCACCGTTAAATAATTTTACACGCTTTTTTTCATTTGAAAAATTCATATTTACAATTTTTGTTTATTTTAATTTACAAAGTTTGGATGTGGCAGCTTCACATTTATGAGAGCAAAGACGATTAAACTTGTTTCCATGGCTAAGTGAAATTATTTAAAAATGATAATTGGCCATAACTCGATAATTTTTCGAGGAAAACATATTACAGCTTATATCGCTGAAAAGCTTAAAAAATGGCGCTTTTTATAAAGTCATGGCCAACTATGGTTTCCATTTAAAAAAACATATGTTTGTGTCATATGTCAAAAATGACAGGCTTTAGAAAAAAACTTATTCAAAAATCTGAAAGGCGTATATTTATGACCACACAAAACTGCAATTCTTTCGCCATTTAACCTACTCTCTATCTCCAGTAGTTTCCGAGATACCCATAGAGAACATCGTAGGAAATTCAACCTGTATATAAAATAAAATAATATAATGAATACAGAACAACAAACAAAAAATGTAATATATAAAATACCATAATATGTGAATGCGATAAATTTTACATTGGCGAGACATCTAGACCCTAGTTCGAATTAAAGAACATAAAGATTATTTAAGAAAGAGACATTTTCACAAATCTAAGATTTGTCAGCATTCATAGACACAGGGCACAGAATAAATTTTAATAACGCCAAAATTATAATCAAAGAAGCGATAGCCTCTAAAAGAAAAATAAAAGAGGCTTTTATAAAACAATCTAATAAAAATAAATGTATTGCTCATGCATCTGTAGATGTTAGTAATGTATGGCAATCGCTTTTTTCATTTTAAAGAACATAACATACTTAAAATAAAAAATAATCATACAGAAAGTTTGGGGCTTTTTGGTTTTACCTTATTAAGTAATTGTTACCAGGTAGAAATTGTTAATTTTGAAGTTAACTTGATATAAAAAAAAATGTCATTTAAACAGAACGTCAACGGTTTTTTGTAGACGTATCTGTTTAAGAAAACTAAAGTGTTCTCGAATAGTTGAATTTAAATATTTTAAATAGTTTTTTTCTTTATTCTTTGTTTTTTTTGCTTCCGACGACGGAAAGAGATAAATTTTCCGAAACGTTAAGCATTTTTTTGTTCGTTAGGTAAATTTGTATATCTGTAAACCTATGTTCTGACAAGTAGTTTCCGTTTGGATCAAGGCAGCAGTGTTTACAAAAAATAACTATTTTATTTTGTAGATTTTCTTGCAGGGGCGAAATACCCATATAGGATTTTTTGGAAAGATCACTCCGCCACTTACGTATAGACAGACATTTTTTATTCTTTCTATAACACATTTCTCAAGCTTTTGTCGCTAAAATAAGAAGTCACCAAAGCCGATTTTTTTCCTCTAGTACTCCAAAGCAGAGTAATTACGTTCCTGTAAAGGGGGCTCAAGCATTTTATTAGTCGCGCGAGCGTACAGGGTCCCCCACTGCAGGCGCCACCCCCTAAATTAAGTTCTTTGATCAAGTGACGAGCTGGCGGCTCGGCGTCACCTCCAGCGCAGGCCCTTTTTGTGTTCAAATTCGTGGCAAAAATGGAAAATATTCCTCTGCTCTTGATGCCTGGTCATACTGCATATAAAGCAGGCTCGAGATAGTATTACCTCCGTGGCGGTGGAGGCCGGTTTGTCTTGACCATGTTGCTGGGGCAGAAACACCGTGTCTGTCAGGAGACGGCGAGGCATAGTTAGTTTCATCTTCACCAGCTCAAGTGTTTTGTACCATATGTGCTGAGATTACTTGAGAGAGTTAAAAGTCAAGATGAGCTGGGGTCACAGTCTCATTTATGTTTTCCTACTCATTTTTAGAGCCCACCAGAGAAGACTGCACAGATTTTGTTATTACTAATGATTAAAATATTTCAGCGAGTCAATAAAATATTTCAGTACCAATTGTTGAGTGTTTAATATACTGTTTTGTTTAGACATGTTAATAATAACACACAAGAGAACGGTGTTTTTCTGCATCCTTCCACAAAAGAGGGCATCGTCACATGGGCAATCATGAGCTGTCACAGCTGGGTGATGCTTAATCAGCTGCAGGCAGATGAATATGCATCAGGAGCATCAGCAAGATAAATGGAGGACATTTGTTTAAGCCTCATCTGTATTTCTAAAGACAGACATTAAGAATTGTGCAAGTTCCATTTTAACACTCATATATTATAGATAGAAAAATCTGAGTATGTATAGTTTTTGGCTTGTTGAATCAAGTTGTTAAAAAAACCGTAGCACACCTGTATTATGCTTAGTTCTTTTTACTGACTTTACAAAAATACTTAATAACATTAAAAGCAACGTTAATTTCTTTCTCATTTATAATTTACTTCATAGCAGTACTGCATTACTGGCTGTGTTCAAATTACCCAAAGATGTAAGTTTCAATACAGTATTTAGAACGGGTATGCCTTTAAAAACAAAAACCTTTATTATTCATCGTTTCAAACAATATTGTTAGATGGCTGCCAAACTTTCAGCAGCGCTTGAGTGTTTTAAGGTCTCAGACATGCCACACAAGAGAATGGCATCCTTCCACAAAGCAGCACCTGATCACTCTCGACTCAACTCAAGACAGCAGCCGGGCATGGGATCGAGGGAACATTGCAGGCAGATGAACATGCATTCAGATGTCGAGGATAAATATATTTAGCTGCAATTGTATTTTCTAACAGTAAGTTCTATATACACTGGTCATATTATACAGAAAAAAATTCATAGACGGTTGTTTGTCGAACATCCAAGTCAGTTAACAAACCTGTGGAAGGGTCGCAAATGAATTACCCAGCTTGCTAATCGATTTGGTTGCTCATCCTTTAGAAAATAATCTATCCAACATGAAAGCAACGTTACTTTCTTTTTCATTTTGTAGGTCGTTCACATTAAAGACAACTGTAAAGTATCAGCATTTTTGCGATCATCGGTTACTTGAATGGTACATGCACAAAATACTGGCCAAATTGCATTCACCTCAGATGTGTATTTTGTATCACAGTTTTCTAACAGGAATGTGGCATGCCTTAAAAACAAAACCTTGTTATTATTCTGTCGTTTTGAGCAACAATAACAGATTATGTGCATCCAAATTACTCTTTGGTAAATTTAATTATTAGTTAAAAAAAAAAAAAAAAAAAAAAAAATATAATGTAATTTTATAATAATAATACACGGAACATATTGATTCGATTTTATCAGACAGTTCGCACGTTGACGCATCAAAATCCCGGAACATAAATAAATAGTTGGTAATAAATTAATAGTTTTAAATTACCTTGAAAGTATTTTCAGTTACTGTATATTTAATGTTAGCTGTCACATTGTATATCACACAACGGCGTTCATCGAAAGAACTGTGCGGGGACACAAGCACGAGCACAGTCAGCGAAAGAAATCATATTGAGCAGTCATTTCGTTGGGCTTTTACAGCAGTACTATCAGTGTTACTTTTTTTTCAATTGCAAGGAGAGCAGCGTGGAACATAGTTTACAGGTCACCAGCGTTTCATTTATTGTAATAGTCTACACATGAGTTTGACTATGTTGTTGAACATTTTTGGTAATTTATTTTCAGTTAAAAAAATATATTATTTACAATTGTGTGTAACATTTAACAATGTAATTCTTATAATAATAATACAATACTGTCTAATGGAACATATTATGGTGTTCCGGGTCTGGATTTTTAATTCCCCATTGAAGATATAGAACAGAACGCGGACTTGCGATAGGGAACACTTCGTTTTGATAACACTGCACAATGCAAAACAAAATTTAGATAATTTGGATTCCGTAATTTTACAACTAGAATTAACTAAATATATTTTCTATAAAAAAAAAAAAAAAAAATATAAATATTTAAATTTTAACTTAAATTATGTAAAAACATTTGCGTTTGTACTAAGAATGTATGTACAAATAACAGAATTTAATCATTTTATCTAAATTTTACATAAAAAAAATCGTAGAATTAAAAAAATGAGATCAGTGTGATCAAAACGAAGTGTTCCTATCGCAAGTCCGCGTTCTGTTCTATATCTTCAATGGGGAATATACAAAAAAATCCGGAACCCGGAACACCATATAATATGTTCCATTAGACAGTATTGTATTATTATTATAAATTACATTGTTAAATGTTACACACAATTGTAAATAATATATTTTTTAACTAGTAATTAAATTTACCAAAGAATGTTTGTAACTTTGCATAGTCAAATAAAATTATTGTAAGATTTAATATATTTTTAATAGAAATATGTAGTATAAATTTATGAAATGTTTATAAGCCAAAATATGTTACGTAACATGTATTTTTTTAATTTATTTAATAAAAAAAATATATACCAACTTTACTTCCTATTTTATTAATTTTCTTTCTCGAAAATTTAACGAAATACATACTGATTTTTCGAAAATCGACAACTATGAAACTATGATAATATAATAATTAAAGATCTTTGTGTCCCCTTTGAGTTATAACTCATTCATTTTTTTATTTTTTTTTAAAAGTGCAAATTTACAGTAAAAATAATATTGACCTTCTTGACAAAATGGTGAAGGTAATTAATTTAAAAATGCATTTTTCTAAAAAATACCTCTAAAATATTAATTTTATTATTTTTACTATTTCTTTATTTTCAGGATTTTTGATACTGTGCGTGTTCAGCATTCTAACCTGCGCGGGACTGTCTGTTCTTCTGATAAAAATCCGGAACCTGGAACACCAAATAATATGTTCCATTAGACAGTATTGTATTATTATTATAAATTACATTGTTAAATGTTACACACAATTGTAAATAATATATTTTTAAACTAGTAATTAAAATTTACCAAAGAATGTTTGAACTTTTTTTTTTTATATCTAGCAAAATATTATTATTTACTCAAACATGAATAATAATAAAGGTTTTTGTTTTTTAAAGGCATACCCGCGTTTCTTTATGTGGTACTACTAGAAAATACTGTATTACAAAAAACTTACATCTTTAAAGGTGAAATTGTTTGAACACAGCCAGTGTCGCAGTATTTGCAGTGCCGTGTTGCCAAGTACCATTCAAATAACTCCGTGTCGCAAAAACTCTTGTCGCCACAGCTTTTCAATACTCTTGTAAATGAACTGACGTATTCCTAAGATGAAAAAGAAATTAACGTTGCTTTTAATGGTATAAATTTATTTTTGTAAAGGATAGGCAACCAGTAAATCAGAATTAAAAGAACTAAATACAAAAATTAATTCATTTTACGTGTACTTTAATTTTTTTGGTTTATTTTAACAACTTGATTCCACAAAACCAAAAACTATTACATATAGATTTTTTTTCTATCTATAATATATTAATTATCATAAAAAATAGAACTTACTTTTAATTCCTTGTAATCTAGTGTTTAGAATTACAAGATTGAGCTTTCAAACTATGTCATGCTATCCTCCATTTATCATAAACCTTGTCTCCTGATGCATATTCATCTGCCTGCAGCTGATTGAACCCTCAGTCAAAGATTATATAAGCATCACCCGGCTAATAGACATAGAAGGTGGTAACTTCCTTAGGTACCCATATATGCTATGCAGGTCCCCAATCGCAAAACATCAGAGTCAGAGAATGATCCAGGTGCCCCTCTCTTTTGTGGAAGGATGCAGAAAGACACCGTTCTCTTGTGTGGTATTATTAACATGTCTAAAACAAAACGATATATTTAAAACACTAAAACATAATAAACACTTTACTATTAAAGTTTAGCAACTTATATCTAGCGAAATATTATTATTTACTCAAACGTGAATAATAAAAAAAAGGTTTTGTTTTTTAAAGGCATACCCGCGTTTCTCTATGTTGTACTACTAGAAAATACTGTATTACAAAAAAACTTACATCTTTTAAAGGTGAAAATTGTTTGAACACAGCCAGTGTCGCAGTAGTTGCAGTGCCGTGTTGCCAAGTACAATTCAAATAACTCCGTGTCGCAAAACTCTTGTCGCCACAGTTTTTCAATACTTTTGTAAATGAACTGACGTATTCCTAAAATGAAAAAGAAATTAACGTTGCTTTTTAATGGTGTATTAAATTTATTTTTGTAAAGGATAGGCAACCAGTAAATCAGAATTAAAAAGAACTAAATACAAAATTAATTCATTTTACGTGTATTTTAATTTTTTTAGTTTATTTAACAACTTGATTCAACAAACCAAAAACTATTACATATAGATTTTTTTTTTTCTATCTATATTATATTAATTAATATAAAAATAAACTTACTTTTAATTCTTTGTAATCTAGTGTTTAGAAATACAAGATTGAGCTAAACTATGTCATGCTATCCTCCATTTATCATAAATCTTTGTCTCCTGATGCATATTCATCTGCCTGCAGCTGATTGAACCCTCAGTCAAAGATTATATAAGCATCACCCGGCTAATAGACATAGAAGGTGGTAACTTCCTTGGGTACCCATATATGCTATGCAGGTCCCCAATCGCCAAACATCAGAGTCAGAGAATGATCCAGGCGCCCTCTTTTGTGGAAGGATGCAGAAAGACACCGTTCTCTCGTGTGATATTATTCACATGTTCAAAAACAAAACAGATATTTTTTTTTTTTAATGTTAAATAAAATAAACACTTTACTATTAAAGTTTAGCAACTTATATCTAGCAAAATATTATTATTTACTCAAAACGTGAATAATAAAAAAGTGTTTTTTTTTTTTGTTTTTTAAAGGCAATCTGGGGACATACACGTTGCTTCTCTATGGTATTACTAGAAAATACTGTATTACAAAAAAAAACTTACATCTTTTGGGTGAAATTGCTCTGAACTTTCAGCGCGCGCGCGCGCGCGCGCGCGCGCGCGCGCGCGCGCGCGCGCGCGCGCAGTATTTGCAGTGCCGTGTTGCTAAGTACCATTCAAATAACTCCGTGTCGCAAAACTCTTGTCGCCACAGTCTTTCAATACTCTTGTAAATGAACTGACGCAAACCTGACGTATACCTAAAATGAAAAAAGAAATTAACATTGTTCTTAATTTGTACAACATTTTTTTGTAAAGGATAGGCAACCAGTAAATCAAAATTAAAATGTTTTTATTTTTCAAAATTAATTCATTTTACGTGTACTTTAATTTTTTAGGTTTATTTAACAACTTGATTCAACAAACCAAAAACTATTAAGCATATAGATTTTTTTTTCTATCTATAATATATTAATTAATATAAAAATAGAACTTACTTTTAATTCCTTGTAATCTAGTGTTTAGAAATACAAGATTGAGCTAAACTATGTAATGCTATCCTCCATTTATCATAAATATTTGTCTCCTGATGCATATTCATCTGCCTGCAGCTGATTGAACCCTCAGTCAAAGATTATATAAGCATCACCCAGCTAATAGACATAGAAGGTGGTAACTTCCTTGGGTACCTATATATGCTATGCAGGTCCCCAATCGCCAAACATCAGAGTCAGAGAATGATCCAGGTGTCCTCTTTTGTGGAAGGATGCAGAAAGACACCGTTCTCTCTTGTGTGGTATTATTAACATGTCTAAAACAAGACGAGATATATTTAAAACACTCAAAACAATAAACACTTTTACTATTAAAGTTTAGCAACTTATATCTAGCAAAATATTATTATTTTTTTTTTTTTTTTTTTAATAAAAAGGTTTTTGTTTTTAAAGGCATACCCGCGTTTCTCTATGCGGTACTACTAGAAAATACTGTATTACAAAAAAAACTTACATCTTTTAAAGGTGAAAATTGTTTGAACACAGCCAGTGTCGCAGTATTTGCAGTGCCGTGTTGCCAAGTACCATTCAAATAACTCCGTGTCGCAAAAACTCTTGTCGCCACAGTTTTTCAATACTCTTGTAAATGAACTGGCGCAAACCTGACGTATTCCTAAAATGAAAAAGAAATTAACGTTGCTTTTAATGGTATTAAATTTATTTTTGTAAAGGATAGGCAACCAGTAAATCAGAATTAAAAAGAACTAAATACAAAATTAATTCGTTTTACGTGTAATTTTTTTTGGTTTATTTAACAACTTGATTCAACAAACCAAAAACTATTACATATAGATTTTTTTTCTATCTATAATACACTAAACCATTTTTATCCTGTAATCTAGTGTTTAGAAATACAAGATTGAGCTAAACTATGTCATGCTATCCTCCATTTATCATAAATCTTTGTCTCCTGATGCATATTCATCTGCCTGCAGCTGATTGAACCCTCAGTCAAAGATTATATAAGCATCACCCGGCTAATAGACATAAAAGGTGGTAACTTCCTTGGGTACCCATATATGCTATGCAGGTCCCCAATCGCCAAACATCAGAGTCAGAGAATGATCCAGGTGCCCTCTTTTGTGGAAGGATGCAGAAAGACACCGTTCTCTTGTGTGATATTATTCACATGTCTAAAACAAAACGAGATATATTTAAAACACTCAAAACAAAATAAACACTTTACTATTAAAGTTTAGCAACTTATATCTAGCAAAATATTATTATTTACTCAAAACGTGAATAATAAAAAAGGTTTTTGTCTTTTAAAGGCAATCTGGGGACATACACGCGTTTCTCTATGTGGTATTACTAGAAAATACTGTATTACAAAAAAAACTTACATCTTTTAAAGGTGAAAATTGTTTGAACACAGCCAGTGTCGCAGTATTTGCAGTGCCGTGTTGCCAAGTACCATTCAAATAACTCCGTGTCGCAAAAACTCTTGTCGCCACAGTTTTTCAATACTCTTGTAAATGAACTGACGCAAACCTGACGTATACCTAAAAATGAAAAAGAAATTAACATTGTTCTTAACGGTATTACATTTTTGTAAAGGATAAAATCAGTAATCAAAATTAAAATGAACTAAATTCAAAATTAATTCATTTTACGTGTACTTTAATTTTTTTAGGTTTATTTAACAACTTGATTCAACAAACCAAAACCTATTACAAATAGATTTTTTTTTCTATCTTAAATATATTAATTAATATAAAAAATAAAACTTTACTTTTAATTCCCTTGTAATCTAATGTTTAGAAATACAAGATGAGCTGCTAGTCATAGCTATCTCTCCATTTATCAATAAATCTTGGTCTCCTGATCATATCATCTGCCTGCAGCTGATTGAACCCTCGGTCAAAGATTATATAAGCATAACCCGGCTAATAGACATAGAAGGTGGTAACTTCCTCGGGTACCCATATATGCTATGCAGGTCCCAAATCGCCAAACATCAGAGTCAAAGAATGATCCAGGTGCCCTCTTGTGGAAGGATGCAGAAAGACACCGTTCTATTGTGTGGTATTATTAACATTGTCTAAAACAAAGATGAATTATTAAAACAGTCAAAACAAAATAAAATTTACTATTAAAGTTTAGCAAATTAATATCTACAAAATATTTGTTTATTGATAAAACAAAATTTATTTTTAACATTAAATTAATAAAGTACCATCTATCAAAGAGTGAAAACGAGATCTGCTACCACAGATATTCTCATAATTTTTTTGTTTCTCTAAAGTTGGAAATTAGGAAAACTATAAATGGGATTGAACCATTTTAGAAGAAGCAAAATATTAGTTTTAGAAAGCAAAAAATTCTTCTCCCTCCTCCAGACAACCTCAACGACATATTATAATAAAAATAAACTAGCTTTGAATTTCTTGTACTGCGGTAGTTGAAGATAGAGCTAAGCCTTTATATAAACCTGCTCTGATAAATCTTCGTCTCCTGTTGTGATTTTTGATGTTTTACCTTCTTGCCCCAGCTAATTTAACCTATGGTCAAAGATAAACCCTCAGCCTGCCGCCAGATTTTAGACATGGAGGGTAGTAACTGTCTCGGGTACCTGTACTTGCTATGCAGGTTATTGATGGCCGAACATCAAAGTTAGAGGATGATCCAGGTCCTCTCTTTTGTGGAAGGATACAGAAAGACACCAATTCTCTTGTGTGATTATTGATTGACACAACCTGGATTTATTCTAAACAATTGTAAAACTTAGAAAAAAATCTTTTTTACCTGAATAATCAATTACTTCAAAACAATGGGTACTTACAGTTTCCAGTAGATTAAACAGGCCTTAAGGGACAGAATAAATTCAAATAGTGCACAGAAAAATCAACTCTTCTACCAGAAAATCAGAAAAAACGTAGAAGAACTTCCCACAACAGAAAACGTCGCCCAGTCATGATCATTTTTGCTGAATAAATAATGCTTGTGTCTTTAAAGAAGAAAATATTTTATTCTCACAGATATAATAAAATTGAATATTTCCCTGCAAAGACTAGATTTGAGGCCAAATTCAAAAAAATTATGACAGCTAGCCTAGTGCAGACAATTACTTTTAATGCTAATAGGCCCTTAATGTCATTTAATTAATTTCATGTTTCTGAGACTAAGATATAACAAATTTTTTGCCTGCATTGATTGTATATGTGTATAAGAATAAATTATATGCTTTCCCCTTGGCCTAAAAATATTTTGTACACCTTAATAATCTTCTTTATTAGATTTAAAATCTAATAAATAAAAAAAAAAAAAAAAAAAAAAAAAAAAAAAAATGTAAAAGTATACTTGATTCTGATTATTTTAAGGGTACTTACCATCACAGTTGTATCCACCCTCAATTTGATAAGCTGCTGTTGCCATTCCAAGCTTGATTTCCACGGGAATTGCAAGCAAAGTACAAAATATCCCAGCAAAAACACATATACGAAATATAAACTTATGTTTTACATTCCCACATTACATCTTTTTGTTTATCAATAAGCTATTAGTTTATCCTGTTTCCTACTTTATAAGTGAATACCTTATTTATCTCTGGTTATAGGGCGAGATCATACAGGAGAGCATCTATAAAACAATGAGCTTTCTGTAAAGTAGTCACTCATTTGTAATATACCAACTACTAAATAAAACAATGTGAAAAAAAAAAAAAATGTTTATATTAAATGTTTAATGTAATTTTTTCCCGTTAAAAGGTAGCTTACAATTTTTGAAACGGTAATGTCCATGATTTGTATGAATTATTTTTTAATACTCATGGAACCTATAATATAACAGAAATAAATACCTATAATACAACATAAATATACACTAATTTACCTTTTACTGTTTAAACTTAACTGGTGCTAGTGTTACGCTTTTTTTAGCTTCATAGATAGTTTGTTGGCTTGTTACGTGATTACTTTCATACTACATTCATTATCGTCTGCTGAACGTCACATATTTCTATGCAGCTTACGTATTTTCAATTCAGAATATAATAGTTAAAACTTTCTTGTTATTTTGTTATTCTCTTGTTTTCATTTATATATTTTCGAACCACTTCTGATTAAGGTTAGGAGAAGAAAAACCGGTTGCGGTGATTGATTTTCCAACGAACTTCCTGTAACGTTCAAAAATAAGGGAAGAAATGAAGAAATACATCAATTAAAGTTACCTTATTATAGAAAAATTGGAGCAACGTTACTTTAGATATGCCGTTGGAGAACAAAAAACATATTATTTGCTGGCAAGAAAATTCTCCAGTTATCATTGACGCCGTTTTTTCGACCCCACTGTGTTATTACGATTAAATTGCTTGATCAAAATGTTCTACTTCGTAATGGGGTAAACTGGAAACATGCTGGAACTACCTATAAATAATTGGGAAAAATGAATTAGTAAAAAGTACAAAAAACATTCCCAAGTTTATACTCCTAGCATTTACGGGGTGAATTGCAAGCGTCGTCTCTCCGACTAGACGAATCTTAACAATCCCCCCCGTAAACGAAGGTACCTAGGAATATGCCGAATTCGTGGTAGAACCTTGACGGCGCCTCGCATCAGACACCTTGACAGACATCGTAGCTGCAGACAATTCTCTAACAACAACTCAAGAGGGCTAAATTATGGGCTGGCCAGTTCCCATAACGTCGCATTCCTCAAGCGCCAGAAAGTTAGGATTAGAGTCTACATCGCACGCCGCCGCGCGGATATCCAAATAAAATTCATTTTTGTTTTTATATAAATATTATTTATCGGAAGCGACCGGTGAGATATTAAGGCAATGACGTATACCAAAGGTGTATTACTGGTTGCCAAGTTTTCTATATAAATTTTTAAATTAGTTTTTTTTTTTTAAATATATACATATTACAGTTTTAACGCTTACAGAATTTAAAGAAAATATTTGCAACAAATCATATAACTTTCTTAGTAAATTAGTTATAAATCAAGTTAATTGGGTATTTTTATGATTATTAAACTAACGCCAAATGGCATTATTTAGTGACAGTTGATTTTAAAATGAATGTGTTCAAAGAAAGTGAAAAATACTTTGAAATTCGGTTATATTTTCCTAAAATTGTCTCTCATTTTTAAACTCCACAGAAAAAACTAGCACGCGCAAGGCACTGAAAGTGGAATTAGTGATTTAAACCATGGTGATATTGACCGTTTACGAACACACTGTTATATTTCAAAGAATTGAGACATATTCATATTTTTTAGAAACTAATAATTAAAATAAAAAAAAAAAAAAAAAAAAAAATTATTGTTTTTATTTCAAAAGTAAATTTGTTTGTACTTCACATCTTAGGTCGATGCTTCTACACATGTAATCAAATCAAAAAAAGGTAACAAAAAATAAGAGTCTTGCTAGTTCAATCCAAACACCAAATGCCAAAATATTATTTCATAACAGCAGAAGGTAATTAAAACATTAGTTAATAGTTTTTTGACCGTAAAAAATGAAAATATTTTACCATAGTATATTACTGTTTAATATTATTTGTAGGGAAGAAAGTAAATTTTAGCACAATGGGACTTAATAGCGGCCAAAAGCAGACCTGTATCGACTAAATATATGCTGGGGACCTGCTTAGCGTTCCCAAGGAAGTGACCACTCTAGGAACTGGATGATGCTTAACCTTGGCCCTGGTTTTAAGTAATGCATAATTTTATTCTTCGCTGATTAATTTAGAAAAGTTAGTTAGTAAGTTTTTATATTGTAGATAATTGATAGAATAGATTGGCTTTTACTCTTGCATATTAAAAAAATCTTGAAATCCCCTATATATTATCATTTATTACCCCTTTAGGCTATACATATTTATTTAAAAAAAAAAAAATGTTTTTTTATGATTAAATCATGTATCACAACAGGCAAAGCCAGTTAAAAACATCAGCTTTACTATGACACTATACTATATACAATAGTATACTGCTCTCATAAAAAGTGTAATAATATAGCAAACTAAATTTATTTTAAAATTGTTTTTTTTTTTTTATATATATGTATATTTTCCATAATATACAACTCAAAACAAAATATTAACATTTTACTTTCCCAAAAATCAAAAAAAAAAAAAATAGCAAAATATTTTTTTTGTTAAAACAAAATTATTTTTAATCATTAAATTTAATAAAACCATCTATCACAGAATGAAAAAGATACCTGCTACAACAGATATTCTCATAATTTCTAAGTTTCTAACAGTATGGAATTGAAAAGTATAAATCGGATTAACCATTTTAGAAAAAGCAAAATGTTTTTTTTTTTTTCATTTTTTTTGGAAACTACTTTCATATATTAAATAAAAATAAAACTTACTTGAATTTCTTCTACTGGCGTAGTTGAAGATAGACTACAATCTTTATAAAACTCCTCTTATAGAAAATCTTTCGTCTCCTGATGTGATTTTTGATGTTTTACCTTCCTGCCCCCAGCTAATTTAACCTATGGTCAATAAATACCTTCAGCCTCGGCCAGCTTTTAGACATGGAGGGTAGTAACTTCCTCAGGTACTTGTACTTGCTATGCAGGTCATTGAGGGCCGAACATCATAGTTAGAGGATGATCCAGGTCTCCTCTTCTGGGAAAGGATAAAGAAAGACACCATTCTCTTGTGTGATATTATTAACACGCTGATTTACTTTAAACGATGTTGAAAATGCTTTTTTACCTGAACAATCAATTACATCAAAACAATGGGTACTTACATTTTCAGTAGATTAAACAGGCCTTAAGGGACAGAATAAGCTCAAATAGTGCACAGAAAATTCACTTTTTCTACCAGAAAAGTCTTAAAAAACTTCCCACAAAGGAAAACGTCGCCCAGTCATGATGATTTTTTGCTGCATAAATAATGATGTGCCTAAAAGAAAATATATATTTAACAGAATAAATAAAGTGTTTATTAGATTTATAATGATTTTTTTTTTAAAAAAAGACAAAAGATTTATACAAAAACAAGATTTAGATTAGATCTTTGCAATGAAATCTCAAAATTTTGGCGACATTTTACAGACAAATTAAAGTATCTCCGATAGAGCTGCAATTTGGCATAGAGAAGAGCTTAAAATTCTCTATCGAATGGCCCAAAAAGAGGTATTTATTATAATATAATAAAAAAAAAAATTTCATTTTCAAAAAAAAAATCTCGTTGGTCAAAAGTATTTTAATTAATGTTATTTATTTATTGGTTTTTAAAATGCATTTTTAAAAAAACTTCACCATTTTGTCAAGAAGATCAGAATTAATTTTGACTGTAAATTTGGTGGATCATTTAAAATTTTTTTAAAAAGCATTTAAAAAAAAAATTTTTTTTTTTTTCACCATTTTGTCAAGGAGGTCAGAATTATTTTTGACTGCAAACTTGTTGGATTGGTTGGCATCACTTTATACTACCTATTTGAAAGTATAATTGTGGTACAGGGTGTCCATTTTCGTGTGTTTTATGGGGACAACCGAATTTACTTTGATTTTCGAAGGAAAGCAGGCTTTGCAAATCTTTTAATTATTTAGCTTAATATTTTTTGAATATTTTTTTTTTTTTTTTTTTTTTTTATTTGTACATAAAAAATATATACAATGAAATATAATCGGTATGGTATATATTCAGCTTACAAATACAACGTGCAGTAGTTATTAACATATCAATCGAATATCCTTCGGAGATCGGAATAGGCCTATGGTTGGATCGCTGCTCAAGTGGGCTGTGGATCTGAGCAATCTGAAACAAGAATAAAATATGAAATTGAACCGGTTGTGTTAACTGCAAATAACAATAAATACAATTAATAATTTTTAAATTCTGTAATTTTTACAACTAGAATTAACTAAAATATATTCTAACGAGATAACTAGTTTTAAGAATTAATAGTAATTTGAATTTTAACTTAAATTATGTAAAACATTTGCGTTGACTAGAATGTATGGTACAGAATAACAGAATTTAATTTTTAATCTAATTTTACTTAAAAAATCGTAGAATTAAAAAATGAGATCAGTGTGATCAAAACGAAGTGTTCCTATCGCAAGTCCGCATTCTGTTCTATATCTTCAATGGGGAATATACAGGAGGATCAAGTAAGTAGGAGTACCAATAACAGCTGCAGTTTTTACGAAACCATTACCATAGAACCTATAACGAATAATTGATATATTGTTCCATCAATCAAACAATTATTACTAAAACGATCCCAGCAGAAAAAATTTCTGAACGGCCTCCAAGAAATATTATTAAAAAATGTTTAGATGGTCTGTACTTATATTCTTGTGCAATTGTGTAACATAAGAATACTAGTACTAAAAGCCGAACTAAAATAAATTAACTGATTTCTTTCGAAAATCGACATCTATGAAAATAAGAACCCTTCCGGAACACAAACGGTACATCGGAGACAGGAAATTGTAGAGAGAAACAGTCACAGTGTGTATTGTATGAAACGTGTGTGTAAAACTATTTTATTTTTATCTGAAAGTATTACTGTAGATAATTATTGAGCATATGCCCCCTTTACTCAACCGACAAAGCGGTAGAAAATACTATTTGCCTGCATCGGTCCTAAAATATACCAAATATAACATACATAATATACATAAACTAAGTACTAGCTTGAGTAGCCATATAGCCATGCAGGTCCCCAATGGCCAAATATCAGAGTCAGAGGATGATTCAGGTGCCCTCTTTTGTGTAAGGATGCAGAAAGACACGGTTCTCTTGTGTGGTATTTATTAACATGTCTAAAACAAAACGAGATATATTTAAAACAACTCAAAACAAAATAACACTTTACTATTAAAGTTTAGCAACTTATATCTAGCAAAATATTATTATTACTCAAAACGTCATAATAAAAAAGGTTTTTGTCTTTTAAAGGCAATCTGGGGACATACACGCGTTTCTCTATGTGGTAATTGACTAGAAATGATACTGTTTAAAAAGAACTAATCTTTTAAAGGTGAAAGATTGTTTTGAACACAGCCAGTGTCGCAGTATTTGCAGTGCCGTGTTACCAAGTACCATTCAAATAAATCCGTGTCGCAAAAACTCTTGTCGCAACAGTTTTTCATACTCTGTAATGAACTTACGCAAACCTGAACTGATGTATTCCTAAAATGAAAAAGAAATTAACATTGTTCTTAACGGTTAATTACATTTTTGTAAAAGGATAGCACCAGTAAAATCAAAATTAAAATGAAACTAAATTGCAAATTAATTATTTACGTGTACTTTATTTTTTTAGGTTTATTTAACAACTTAATTCAAAAAACCAAACCTACTCAATAGAATTTTTTTCTATCATAAATATATTAATTATATAAAAATAAAACTTACTTTTTAATCCTTTGCTAATCTAGTGTTTATAAATACAAGATTGAGCTAAGCTATGTCATGCTATCCTCCATTTATCATAAATCTTTGTCTCCTGATGCATATTCAACTGCCTGCAGCTGATTGAAACGGCGGTCAAGATAAGCATCACCGCCTAATAACATAGAAGGTGGTATACTTCCTTGGGAACCTCATATTGCATGCAAGGTCTCCCAATGGCCAACATCAGAGTCAGAGATGTTCAGGTGCCTCTTTTGTGGAAGGCAGAAACACGTGTCTCTTGTGTTGTATTATTAACATGTCTAAAACAAAACGAGATATATTAAAAAACACTCAAAAAACATAATAAACGACTTTACTATTAAAGTTTAGCAACTTATATCTAACAAAATATTATCTTAATATACCTTATAGAACAAAAAAAAAAAAAAAGGTTTGTTTTTTAAAGGCATACCCGCGTTTCTCTATGTGGTACTACTAGAAAATACTGTATACAAAAAAAAGCCCTTACATCTTTAAGGTGAAATTGTTTGAACACAGCCAGTGTTGCAGTATTTGCAGTGCCGTGTTGCCAAGTACAATTCAAATAACTCCGTGTCGCAAAAACTCTTGTCGCCACAGTTTTTCAATACTCTTGTAAATGAACTGACGCATTCCTAAAATGAAAGAAGAAAAAAAAAAAAAAAAAAAAAAATTTAATTTATTTTTGTAAAGGATAGGCAAACCAGTAATCAGAATTAAAAATAACTAAATAAAAATTAATTCATTTTACGTGTACTTTAATTTTTCTAGGTTTATTTAACAGCTTGATTCAACAAACCAAAAAAACTTATACAAAACAGATTTTTTTTTCTATCTATAGATATATTAATTAATATAAAAAAAAATCTTTAATCCGTAATCTAATGTTTAGAAATACAAGATTGAAGCAAGAACAGTCATCTATCCTCCATTTTACATAAATCTTGCCGCGCTGACTGCATATCATGCTGCCTGCAAGATGATTGAACCCTCCGTCAAAGATTATATAAGCATCACCCGGCTAATAGACATAGAAGTTGGTAACTTCCTTGGGTACCTATATATGCTATGCAGGTTCTCAATGGCCGAACATCAGTGTTAGAGGATGATCCAGGTCCTCTCTTTTGTGGAAGGAATTCAGAAAGACACCGTTCCTCTTGTGTGGTATTATAACCATGTGCTTAAAACAAAACAAGAATATTTTAAACACTCAAAACAAAATAACATTACATTAAAGTTAGCAAATTAATAATTCTAGCAAAATATTTTTATGATAAAGACAAAATTTATTTTAATCATTAATTAATAAAAAAACATTCTATCCAAAGAATGAAAAACGAATACTGCTACCACATATATTCTCATAATTTTATGTTCTCTAAAGTAGGAAATTAGAAACTGATATAATGGGATTAAAGCATTTTAGAAGAAGCAAAAATATTGTTTTAGAAGCAAAGAAGTTTCTCCTCTCTCAAAGACAATCTCACACATTATAAATAAATAAAACTACTTTGAATTTCTGTACTGCACGTAGTTGAAGAGTAGAGCAAGAAGCCTTTATATAACCTCCCTGGTATAAATCTTTCGTCTCCTGAAATGTATTTTTGATGTTTTCCTTCCTGCCCCAGCTACCTTTAACCTATGTCAACGATAACCCTCAGCCTCGCGACACTTTAGACATGGAGGGTAGTAACTTTCTCGGGTACCTGTACTTGCTATGCAGGTCATTGATGGCCGAACATCAAAATTAGGGGATGATCCAGGTCTCCTCTTCTGGTAAAGGATACAGAAAGACACCATTCTCTCGTGTGGTATTATTTATTGACACACCGAATGATTATTCTAAAGTCCGTAGATAAATGCTTTTTAGCTGAAATCAATTACGTCAAAAAAATGGGTACTTACAGTTTACAGTTGATTAAATCTTGTATTATTATTTTATGGATAAACAGGCCTAAGGAAGATAAGTTCAAATGGGCACAGAAAGAGATAAACTTTTCTACCAGAAAATCAGAAAAATCGTAGAACAACTTCTCACAACGGAAAACGTCGCCCAGTCATGATCATTTTTTGCTGCAAACTTAATGCTGTGCCAGAAAAAAAGATAATCCACAGAAATAAGTGTTTATTAGATTTTAATGATTTTTTTTTTTTTTTTTTTTTTTTTTTTTTTTTTAACAAAAACAAGACCTAGAATAGATTTTTGCAAAAATATAAAAATATTGGCGACATTTTTCAAAATGGCGCCACGCATGGGCCACGCATGCGCCACGGGCGTTCTTCTTCTTTTTCATGTATCAGGGCTGAAGAGAACAGTAACCACAGAATCAAAGTAATATTCTTCTTCTTTTCAATATTTCTGGTCCCAATCATGTGCAACCACAGATTTGATTTAGATTTTCTTCTTTTTTATTTTTTCGGCCGCAGCTCCAGGACTATCCGGCCTGTAGATCGGACATTTATAATCTATGGCTAATTATTAGACTAAAGACAACAACAAAATAAAAGGACGAGCAAAACCAATAAAATATCTTTAAAAGATTTTAAATCAACATATACACGATAACGATTCGAAATTTCGTGGTCCAGATAAATATCATCGATATTTTACTCACAAAATCTTCGAGATAATGCAAATCTTTTTCGTTTACAACCTAAAGAAGCCAACCGTTTGATGTCGACGACACTCAATATTCAAGAAAAGTATCAAACTAGCTTTAATTTATGTCCTAATGCTGAATTTCTAGTTGAAACGCTAACAAGATAGAGAATTTAGTAAACAGTTTTCAAAAACAGACTGATTTATCATTAAATAAATAAAATTACGCCTTTGGTGTTGAAGATATTTTTGGACCAGGTATGCCTCACAAAAAATGGAATGTTGTAAAGGGATGAATAATTCTCTTACTGATTTATACAGACGAGATACGTACATTTTCTTATAATACTTAAAACGTGTCTAGAAATAGACCTAAAAAACTTATTATTTACGGTATAGCTTAGTAGAAGATACAGAGTGATTAACAAATTTAAGGCAGATGGGACAAGATTTAGCTCCGAATCAAACAGTTCGTAGCTAGTCGGTGTACATACCAATTTACTTAGTGCTAATATATTTATAAATGCCACACATTAATATTTCTTGTTTCTAGACCAAGATATAACAAATTGTTGTAACTGTGGTTGCGGAAAAACTAAATTAATATTGATGAGTCAAAGACAAGCAAAACCAGGTAGAGTATTGGAAAAAATTTTTGTTCACATTGATACAGTTAAAAAAATAAAACCGGGTTCTGCCAAGAGATGGTGGCTCAACTGTTTTGATATATTCGAATTGTGAATAATGCGCACGGAACTGTCAGACTTCCAATCTCCGCTCACAAATTGCGATATTCTAAGAATTAGCTAGCGAATACGTTGGATCAAGTGAAAACAAATAGAGAGAGGTAAAAACTACCTATATTTTGATATTTTTATCTAATTTTTATGTCTGAATCAACGTATACAAAAGAATACGAAGCAAATAAACAGACTGAGGCATACAAACAATGTAGATTAAAAATATATAATAATATATATTTAATGTAGATTTAAAATATATAAACCAATTTTTTAACAAAATTTTTTTCTTTTATGAGTAAATTAATTTTTTTGGACCCTTGCAAAATTTAACCGCTTTAACGAAGCGGCTTTCAAGGTACTCAGAGAAATAGTAAACGAAGTGATAAAATTATAAAAACTTGGAGAATCGTAGGAAATTTAATGTAGATTTAAAAATATATAATTTTTTTTTTTTTTAAAATTTTTTTCTTTTATGAGTAAATTAATTTTTTTAACCCTTGCAAAACTTAACTGATTCAACGAAGCGACTTTCAAGGCACTCAGAAAAATAGTAAACAGCGATAAAATTATAAAAACTTGGAGAATTGTAGGAAATTTAATGTAGATTTAAAATATATAAACCATTAAGGGCTTAAAATTTTTTCTTTTATGAGTAAGTTATTTTTTTTGGACCCTTGCAAAATTTAACTGATTCAACGAAGCGACTTTCAAGGCACTCAGAAAAATAGTAAACATAGCGATAAAATTATAAAAACTTGGAGAATTGTAGCAAATTTAATGTAGATTTAGAATATATAAACCATTAAAGGCTTAAAAATTTTTCTTTTATGAGTAAGTTAATTTTTTTGGACTCTTGCAAAATTTAACCGATTCAACGAAGCGACTTTCAAGGCACTCAGAAAAATAGAAAACATAGCGATAAAATTATAAAAACTTGGAGAATTGTAGGAAATTTAATGTAGATTTAAAATATATAAACCATTAAAGGCTTAAAAATGTTTCTTTTATGAGTAAGTTAATTTTTTTGGACCCTTGCAAAATTTAACCGATTCAACGAAGCGACTTTCAAGGCACTCAGAAAAATAGTAAACATAGCGATAAAATTATAAAAACTTGGAGAATTGTAGCAAATTTAATGTAGATTTAGAATATATAAACATTAAAGGCTTAATTTTTTTTCTTTTATCTGTAAATTAATTTTTTTTGGACCTTATATGGAGCTTTTTTGTAGTGATTATATGCAACCAGAAATACACGAAATTATTTTATAAATTTGGATGTTTTCTTATATGTTTCGTTTCTTTTACAGCTTTGATGCTAAGATACGAAGGATGATGAAGATCTTTTTTGAATGTTTTTAAATCAAGCAGAAAATCGTCAAACAGAAGGTCACAAAATCAATACTTCTCCAGAGTCAGCTCCAGTGAAGATGGTCAACATTTCTTAATGAGTTTTCGCTTTTATTATTTCTATGCGTTTAGTATCAACGTTCAATAAGCAAGAACTGGAACTACTCCTATCTAGATTACCCAATAAATAATATATTATTGATTACCCAATAAATAATATATTATTGTACTTGGCAACACGGTCGCAAATACTGCGTCACTGGCTGTGTTCAAACAATTTTCACCTTTAAAAGATGTAAGTTTTTTTTGTAATACAGTATTTTCTAGTAGTACCACATAGAGAAACGCGGGTATGCCTTTAAAAAACAAAAACCTTTTTTATTATTCACGTTTTGAGTAAATAATAATATTTTGCTAGATATAAGTTGCTAAACTTTAATAGTAAAGTGTTTATTATGTTTTGAGTGTTTTAAATATATCTCGTTTTGTTTTAGACATGTTAATAATACCACACAAGAGAACGGTGTCTTTCTGCATCCTTCCACAAAAGAGGGCACCTGGATCATTCTCTGACTCTGATGTTTGGCGATTGGGGACCTGCATAGCATATATGGGTACCCAAGGAAGTTACCACCTTCTATGTCTATTAGCCGGGTGATGCTTATATAATCTTTGACCGAGGGTTCAATCAGCTGCAGGCAGATGAATATGCATCAGGAGACAAAGGTTTATGATAAATGGAGGATAGCATGACATAGTTTAGCTCAATCTTGTATTTCTAAACACTAGATTACAAGGAATTAAAAGTAAGTTCTATTTTTTATATTAATTAATATATTATAGATAGAAAAAAAAATCTATATGTAATAGTTTTTGGTTTGTTGAATCAAGTTGTTAAATAAACCTAAAAAAATTAAAGTACACGTAAAATGAATTAATTTTGTATTTAGTTCTTTTTAATTGTGATTTACTGGTTGCCTATGCTTTACAAAAATAAATTTAATACCATTAAGAACAATGTTAATTTCTTTTTTATTTTAGGAATACGTCAGTGTATGTCCCCAGATTGCCTTTAAAAGACAAAAACCTTTCTTATTATTCACGTCTTAATCGACTTTAATAGTAAAGTGTTTATTTTGTTTTGACTGTTTTAAATATGTTTCATTTTGTTTTAGACATAATATGTTAATAATACCACACGAGAGAACGGTGTCTTTCTGCATCCGTCCACAAAAGAGGGCACCTGGATCATCCTCTGACTCTGATGTTTAGCCATTGGGGACCTGCATAGCATATATGGGTACTCAAGGGAGTGACCACTCTAGGAACTGGATGATGCTTAATCTTGGACCAAGGGAAAATCAGCTGCAGGCAGATGAATATGCATCAGGAGACAAAGATTTATGATAAATGGAGGATAGCATGACATAGTTTAGCTCTATCTTGTATTTAAAAACTTTGAAAGTTGTTTAATTATTATTTGGGTTTAATAATGAAATTTCCTACCTAAAAATATATATTAACAAAAAACATGTACTATATTATATTTGTGTAAAATGTATATAGTTAGGACAGGATAATATTAATTGTATATAATTTCTCCAAAAAAAACTATTTATTTAATTTCTACGGTTCTTCCTTGCAGAAGGAATATTTCCAGCATTTTCAAGTCTATTATCGAAGAAAAATAGCAATCTTATACATAAATATATATTTTCTGAGAAAAAAAGGTAAAAGAAACTTATTTAAAAAAAAGTAACGAAGAAAATTGTATAGTCTATTTTCTGTATAATCTAAATAAAAAGACAGTAGTTGTTACATGTGTATATATCTTTTTTAAAGAACAGACTGGTATATCATTATATATTTAAATGTATTAAGCTAGCAAATTGTTTAAGCTGTTTTCTGTGCCATTTGCCATTATTTTTTTTTTATTTATTTTCTCAATAAAAATGCAACATGAAAAAAAATCAAGAGATCGATCAGTCTCATCGTTTTTTTTTACGATAATTCATTACATATTTGTTTCTGCATTTGGTATGATTGCTTACAGGGTAAGCAAATTATTTTTGTACGCCCCGTATAGATTGTATTTGTACAGTTGAATAAAGCTATAATATAGTACTTGATATCGTTTTGTTTATTCCCTAAACACCGATAATTTAAACATGAACGTGAAGAAAGAACGTTAAATAAAAACCCAAAAAAATACAATTATATTTAGTTAGAGACAATGTAGAATAAGTGGGAAGGGGATTAATCACCGTGACCTTAAAGATCTTTGTGTCCCCCTTGAGTTATAACTCATACATGGGAATAGTACCTTTATACAGTCAAAAATAATTCTCACCTTCTTGACAAAATGGTGAAGGTTACGTATTTAAAAATGCATTTTTCTAAAATAAAAATTAATTTAAAATACATTTTCGAGCTCCAGGAATTTGATTTAAAAAAAAACGTAAATATCTCAAAAACTAAGAAAAAAAAAATACCTAAAAATATGCATTTCATTTGATAGAGAATTAAAAGCTCTATCTCTATGAAAAATTCGAGCTCAATCAGAGATATTTTCATTTTTCGGTCTAAATTTAGCAAAGGGGTTCTTACATTTCTTATTAGCCTAGATGCTTTTGAGCCGAAAAATTAAAGTATCTCCAATTGAGCTGATATTTTATATAGAGATAGAGCTTTTAATTTTCTATCCCAAACTAAACCAACTCACAACTTTTTATAGTGGAAGAATTGTGTTGCGAGACTTGGCATTTTTTTAGTTTCGATGTTTTTCATGGGATTAATTATTCTCGGTTCAAGCAGTCATTGTAAACAATGAATTTTTTGAAACATACCTATGAACGTTCTTTATAATACTGTTATCGAGTATCTATCATAGCATTTTTGATCGTGCTATTTTTTTAATAAAAAGTTTATATAAATACATCGTTGCCTAAAAATTACTAGAAATAAGTTTTAAAAATTTTCTCCTAATTATGGAATAGGTAAAATACAGGAAATTTAGTGATTACCTATATAGAACTGTGATCTAGAATTTTTTGTGAAGTCGAAGGAAATGAAGGTTTTTTAAGGCTCGGAATTCGCTCGAAAATTTCTGGCAACGCTGGTAACAGCCAGTAACAGCACTAAACGCCATTGTCATAATTGTCATTTTGTGGCCATATTGTATTTGATTGTATGGATCTTGGTATGGATTATGGATTGTATTGTGTGATTTGTGATTGTATTGCTGATTTTTCTAAATCGGCATACTCATATCGTAATGATCTGTTAATAATTTGGCTGATATAAATGTAAATAAAAGATAGACACATTATACCTCTAAAAGCTTTATTTACTTTTGAGATATTTCAGGTATCAGGTAACTCGAATATGCACATTTTTTAACTAACCATTTCACGCCATTGGCATTTGCCTTGTATACAAGGGCATTAGTTTACAATTATTTTTAATTGAGCCTGTATACGGTATTTTTTATACGGTGCGATATTGTAATAATGAATTTTGAGATAGGAACAAGACCAAAGATAAGTGAGAAATGGACGACCAAAGCCAAGACATTGAAGATCCTCAGGAGTCGTTAACAATTAATTTTAAACCGTCCTATGTGATAGTTGCCATTGATACACACTCGTCGATGTTTAAAACAAGAGAAACGGATGCAAGTGGTGAAACACATTTTTTTAAAGATGCTTTAACTGCCTGTTTTGAAATTGCTGACTCGTTATTGCTTGCAACTGGCAGTAACAGTTTCAACCAGTTTGGAGTTTTGTTGGCCGACGAGGACCACAAAGCAAGTTTAATTGAGGTACTTGATAATACTAATTACATACCCTAATTTTTAGCAATTTCGGGAGAAAATGTCTTTTAATATATATTTTGTAATTATTTTGGTAGGTTGAAAGTAATATGTTGGACTCCATAAAGTTCTTAAAAGAGGAAAGTGGTTTATCCAATGCTGAATTAAAAACAAAATATGAAAGGCAATCCAGTTTAGATGTAGCAGCTTTTTTTCTATTGTGCAAGAAAAAGTTTAAAAGTATTATCTCTGCTTATTACAAGAGAACAATAGTATTTATAACAAATAATGATGACCCTGTGGATGGAGATGCACAAAGAAAGTTTACAGCTCTGAACGAAGCTAAAACGTTTGAGGTATTGTTTGGAATAAAATTGGATCAAAATAGACATTGAAACTGCAACCCATCTTATAAATTTTTTCATTGTAGCCTGTTATAACGTTTTTTTTTAGGGAAATAGTATTAATTTTGAAATAGTTTCAATGATAAATGATTTTGATTATACCAAGTTTTACAATGAATTGTTCCATTTATATTCTGAACCGCCCACAACTGATGTAATATGCCAGGACAAACACGGCATAGTTGAAAAGTTACTCCCCTTAATTGTTTTTCGATATACCAAACTGAGGTCTGTTTTAAAACGAACGTTTGTTTATCTTTAGTAAGACTCCAACTTTCTTTTAGGACTAGATTCTATCCATTTGAGAATGATTATGGCAGACACTTAAACGTGATGAAGATGAATTTTATTCGAAAAGCCAGATTACTCAACAATCAAAAAGCATCCGTTGATGGAAGGATGCTAAAAACTGTTCATGTGCTGCGCGAACTTGGAAGCAATAAGCCTAATCCTTTTAAATATCGGTTGAGATTGGGAGTGGGAGAAGAGCCTTTGCGTTTTAATGAAAAAGATAGATATGATATTGAGGGAAATGATTTACCTCTAGGTAATTATTTCACATGTTCTATTATATATGTTGGATATGTCATTTAGCAAAGGTAAATTGGTGGCAACGGTGGAGGTTTGGTTAGTTGTATTATAAGAAGGTTGTATTATTATTAGAGTGGCAACGTTGATATAATATGTCACTTCTAGCAACCACAACCACAAGAATTGTCAGTTATAATTTAAGAAATCCATTTATTTTTGTTCTTGTAAAATGTTTATCTTAAAAATTGTTTTAAATAAATAAAGAACTCACTAAAAGGTATATGGGAGATATTAGTGCCAACAAATTAGCTAGCAATAATGCACAAAATAAATCACTAATCGATTATTAATATATTTTGTAGGATTTCATTTCCAGTACGTTTCCGATAGACAGTCAGAAGCAGGGGTTGTGGTGAACAAGACCTCCATCCTGGCGTATGATCCCAAAGAGGATTTGGAATTTTTTCAGCACTTTTGGCAGTACTGTTTTGATAGAAATCAGGTCATGGTTTGCATAAAGAAGTATCGCAATCCTGCTCCCATAAGGTCAGTTTATATATATAAAGGTTTGCAGTTACTTTATGCTTAAAAAGTTGGCTATAGTCACGTTCTCCTAATATTTTTTTTAGATATGTGGAACTGATACCAAAATTTGCCAACAATCAGAGACTGTTTCTGATCAAAAACATACCGTTCGCTGGTCAATGTCACCCCCCTAAAGCGGTAGTACTGAATCCTTTGCCCGATTTTGAGGTCAGTGTAGAGAAAAAGGACATGGTCCGGTTGCTGATAAAAGGCCTTTCGTTCGATTACAGTCCAAAAACTTTCACAAACCTCAGCTATGCAAAGAAGAAAGCGTACGTGAAATCTAAGTTGTTGGACGAGCCGTTGGAAGAGGTGGGTTTTGCACTAATATTGGGGCTTTTTCATTGTTTCGTCAATTGATTTAGGTGGAAGACGTGTTTGGAAACGCGGCTCAGTCTATAGACAAAGAAATAGGAGAAGTGGCAAATCGCATCAAAACGTTGTTTAATCTGCCCGATTCTCTGCCAAGAGGTAGAAAGCGAAAAGCTCCCAGCGCCTTATCCAAGGGTAAAAGAACCGCCAAATAAACAAGTTTAAACTATTATCTGCATTATAAGTTCTAATTATGTTATATATTGTTAAAATAGAATGTATTTGTTGATTTTCTGTCATATTTGCCTCTAATTAAAGTTTTTTGGATCAAATTAAGCTTGGAAGTTTCAAGTTAAAGTTATTTCCAGATGTTTATTAATCATATCGATATTATTCCAATCCAAATCAAACCAAACCAAATTCCGATTTTCCAAATTTTATTGTTACCGCCAGCGATATGCGCAAACGCGATCTGTCTTTGTCACCTGTGTTGGTCAGCTTTTATTCTCCTCCTCTTCTGTGGTCAGCTTTTTAAAACTTGACATTTGACATTAAACTTCCTTGATAACCTCATATTTGGTCAAAAAATAAATAATTTTCATGAAGTGATCTCAAACATTAGACGGGTATCCGTACTTAAATCAAAAACATTAAGTAGAATATATTAATATAAAATTTAAATCAGTAACTTCAAGATTGGCGACGTACCTAAAAGGTACAATCACCGAAAATTTAGAAATGGATGTTTTTAACAAATATCTTTCACAAGTAAGCAGTTCTGTTAGCCAAACAGTTTCCCAATTATCGGGTGTTTTACCCGGAAATCCTGTAACCAGAGAGTACGAATCTTCCGCTCACATCGCTTCAGCAGGTCCTGGTAAGCATAATTTGATTTAACATCGCAGTTTAACATTAAGACTATTTCCGAATTGTTTCTAGGATTATTGTGGAAAATATACAAGGGTATCAAGCGAAGTACTAAGCAAGATGCGTCGATTTTTGTGTTTGAAAAGCGTCAGCTAGACAAATGGAATAAGACAGATAGGGAATTGATTTTAGAGACTTTAAGGTATGGTGTACAACAACTGACCAAAATACGGCATCCACAAGTATTAACAGTTCAACATCCCATGGAAGAAAGTAGAGAAAGCATCGCCTTTGCTACTGAGCCCGTGTTTGCTAGTTTGGCTAATGTGTTGGGTGAAACAGTCAACATGCCGCAACCAGCTAATATGTCAGATTATAAACTCTACGATATAGAAATAAAATATGGATTGTTACAAATATCAGAAGGTCTAGCTTTTTTACATAATGATGTGAAGCTTTTGCACAGGAATATTTGTCCAGAAAGTATAGTAATAAATTCTTGCGGGATATGGAAGATTTTTGGTTTGGATTTCTGTGTGCACAATATCAGTCCAGCCAACCAGCCAGCAAAATATCCATTCTATGAATATTCTCCTACTGTACCATATATATCTCAACCAAAATTAAATTATTTAGCACCAGAATGTTTTCAAAGTCTGAATCATTCAACAGCTAGTGACATGTTCTCCTTTGGTAAGAGCGAATAATTGCTCACACTTGTTATATTTAAACTAACAGTTATTGTAAATAATTTTAGGAATGTTGATCTACACTGTTTATTCTATAGAAAAACAATGTCTATTTCCCTTGAGAGATTTTAATGAACATAAGTCAAGGGTACAGCAGCTGAAGAACTTGAGTACAAGCTTAACTAGAAATACTAAACTCCTTAATATTCCAGAAGGATTGAAAGAATCTGTTATGCTGCTTCTTAATGTCACTCCAGAAATTCGACCAGATGCGCATCAATTTGTTAAAGTAAGAAGGTTTCAATAATTATATCATTAAATTTCATGGTATTTTCCTTGATTTTAGATTCCCTATTTTGATGATGTTGGTATCAAGACTCTCACTCATTTAGATTCTCTGTTACAATGGGACAATCTGCAAAAGTCTCAGTTTTACAAAGGTCTTCCCGAAGCCTTATCAAAATTGCCGCACAGGGTACAGCTGCAGAGGGTGCTGGCTTGCTTGGTTCGTGACTTAGGCCAACCCAGCATGGTTCCCTTTATCCTGCCAAGTATCTTTGACATAGCACGAGATTGTACCAAAGAGGAATATGTAATCTACATTTTGCCACAACTGAAACCTCTAATGAAACTGATAGAGCCAATCCAGGTAATATTATTTTATTTATAGCTCTATTAACTGGACCCAAACAGCTGAACTTTGTAGGTCTTGTTAATAATGCTCCAAAGAATGGAACTGCTCTTAAATCTAACCCCAGCCGAGGATATACAGCAACATGTGTTACCAATGCTGTACAGAGGATTAGATGCAGACTCACCCCAAATTCACGAATTGTGCCTGTCTGTGTTGCCTACCTTTGCAGGGCTCCTGGACCACGCCAACGTTAAGAACAGCCTCCTGCCTCGCATAAAGAAGCTGTGCCTCAGCACCTCCACATTAAGTGTCAGAGTCAATTGTTTGTTGTGCGTGGGTAAGCTGTTGGAGCACTTGGATAAGTGGCTTGTTCTGGACGAAGTGCTTCCCTTTCTGCCGCAAATACCTTCCCGCGAGCCCGCGGTGCTCATGGGCATTCTAGGGATCTACAAGATAGCGCTCAACCACAAGAAGCTGGGCATCAGTAAGGAAATTATCGCGACGAGGATATTGCCGTTCCTCATTCCTCTGTGCATCGAGAATGGATTAACCTTGCCGCAATTTGGAGCCATAACCGCCCTAATAAAAGACATGTTTCAGCTGGTGGAGACAGAACATCGCACCAAATTGGAACAGCTGAATTCCGTCAAGGACGAACAGAAGATGCTCACTTCTGCAATGCCTAGCATACCTTCTACCATCAAGCCTGCAAATCTTGCTGATGCTTTCTCTGGGCTGGGTCTAGAAGACTTTTCGGCAGGTTCCTCAAACGCGACCGCTTTTAGTCTGGAGCAGAAGCAATCTCTGGCCCGTCAGCAGGAGGCCATGAAAGTGTTTCAGCACCAAACTAGAATAGAACCAAAAAAGGTCGTGAATATCCCTAAAGCACAAACTAAAGATCTAACTGGCAGTTTATCACAGGATTATTCTCTGCTTGAGAGAACCGACGAAAATCAATTAAAAATTTCCACGAATAATAACAATATCAATCAAAGACAAGATCGTGCCTCAGTTAATAGTTTCACCACCGATGCAGGTTTTGGACAGAACTTGAATCAGTTAAATTACAGGCCCTTGGGACAAAGTTCAACATTTCACAGCATGAATCAGAATATTAATCCCTGGAGCTCTAGACAGCCTCAGAACTTCAACAAACCCTCTAATAATACAGCTCAAAGTTGGTCTGCCTTGGATAATCTGTTGCCTCCCGATTTCAACAGTAGTCAAAAAGGTTTTACTGGTCAGGCTCCCTTGTTACCACAAAACTCCGCTAATGGTAATCAGCTGAGTCAAAGTGACTTATTAGATTTTCTCAATTAAAGTGAACTTGTATATTTAACTAGCTTTTTATTGTGCAATATTTTTTATGTTAATTTATTTCTCTCATTTTACATTCCATAACCGTATAAAAAATTAGTCAGTAAAACAAGTATTATGGTTGATAAAGTTTTATTGGTTCTAATAAATATACACAAAAAAATTTATATGCCTTTTCTTTGCTCACACTTACTATATCTGTATAATTGCTCCAAAAAAGTCCTATAACTTAATCTATAGTGGGATTTTATGCATAAAAATTCTGTTAGTCTCATTTGCCAAGGTGGATAAGCACAAAAGTTTAAACTTTTCCCACAGACGAGCCCTAATTCTGGATCGGGAAATTGAAAATATTTGAAAAGACCCCTATCAATATCTTCTACTGAAATATCTTTAGTCCTTACAGTGCTACTTAAAGATTTAGTTAAATTTACTACACTAGCTCTTCCATCTTCTTGTTTAAGGATTTTTACGTGGACTTTCCTGCCTGAAAATCCATTTCTATATGTTATGTCTGAACTATTATGCCAGATAACATGATCATCAGGTTTTAATTTTCCGTTCAGTTCCTTCTCTAATTTGTGCTGATGTAAACTTTCTGAAAAGGAGTGATAAGTTCATACTAGAGGAAAAAGTCAAGGGTCACTTAACATTAGTTTTATCTCAAAAATACTTTAAAGCTAGAGATTTTTAAATAGATTTAAAGTAAGCTAAGGCAAAAATAAAAAATAGCTATATACCTACTTAAAGTAAATTACCTGTAGGATCATAGAAACTAAGATAAATAATGTGATGTTTAATGCACCATAATACAATATTACTTAAATCTTTATACGACGGCTTTTCTTTTACCAGCAGTACTGTTAAATGTTTAGGTAGCTTATTTCCTTTTTCAAGCTCACATTTTAAATAATTAATCCTGTGAGCGGTACAAAACTCGTGACAAAAATCAACAAATCCATGTATTATCCTCTCCAATAAATCAAATATACCTTCCAATACGGTAAATATCCCATGTATTATGTTATAAAGAATTTTGAAAAACAAACTGTTAAACATTTTATTTAAAAACAATACACTTTTCACATAATTTTTATTAATTAGTTGTAAATTATAAATACCGTGGCACAAAGTAAAATATTATTTTGTAAAAATCATAGTTTGTGTATTTATTACGTTGGCAATACTGTTGTCACTTGTCATACTGTTGTATTGGTGCGCCGAAACGTAAAGTTAGCTATAGACGACTTCTTTTCAAAAATTGAATAGATTTACTCCCATCATATATATTTGGGCTAGGAAAGTACTGTCTAAGTGGTAGAAGTAGTCTGCGGCCAAGGGTCTGCGGCAGCTAACTACCAGGATGTATGACTTTAATCGTGATGATCTGTGGTTAACTAAATGCCATATGTCAAAAAATATAATTTTAATTAAAATGGCCGTCTATTTTTAACATTTTACAATGTTTTTTAATATAGAGTAAAATAAGTCAAAACAGGGCTTACAATTGTGATACAGTTTTATTACGGTGCCTTTGAATTATATTATACTATTATATATTGAATTTACTTTCCGTGCTGTACACTGTCTACCTAGTTATAATAAAAAGTTTATGAGAATTTTGGAACAATGATAACTGATCAGCTGCATTTACCTTTAATAGTATGGTGCTAAAAGAATACTCTTCGAGTTAGTTCTTGAATTAAGTATTCTAAAGAGATATAATGGCTGCGTCCCCGACTGACATAGAAGAGTTCTTGGGAGGCCCTTTGGTTAAATGGGTAAGTAAAAATTTTTTTAATTTAGTTTTTGATTGGAATTATATACAGCCTACCGTTTTAGCTTTCTACTTGTGTAAAGAAACCAGATTGTTTACAAGTCTACGAGACATTCTTTGATGGCACAGCCATTAATGAGGTTTTGCTTCAAATTGATCCCGAACCATCTCTTCCAGTCCCCACAACGGCCAATCTACAGGGCTTGCATATTACGGCAGCAAGAACAAAGGTATTTCACTGTATTATAAGGAACATAAAAAGTATTTATGAAGAGGAACTAGGACAAGTTATTATTAGTCTCCCAGATTGTGTTACTTTAGGTTTGTATTGGGGGTATTGAATTACAAAAATTTTATATACCTACAACTTGTTATTTTTTGTAGGTAGAACTCCAGCTTCTCAAACTGCATTGGAACAGTTAAAATTATTAATATTGTTGTTATTGGGGTGTGCAGTACAAGGCCCTACAAAAGAATCATTTATAGCTAGAATTAAAGAGTTGGATTTGGAAGTGCAACACAATATAGTGGAGTGTATTAAGCAGGCAAATAGATATATCTATTTTTTCTGTTTCAAATATGAAAATTGTATTGTTTATTGTAGGTAACAGATGGGCAAAACTTGGTGCTTACTGGAGATTGCTCTAATCATTCCACTCAGAACTTGTATTTGCACGTTCGATCTCTAACTACAGAACGAGACAAGCTACTACAACAATGGGTGATTGACTTGGGCCAAGAGAATAACGGCAACATAGTAAAAAATGGAACAGAAGAGGTAGAATCAAATCATTGGGCAGTTGAACTTGCCGACTGGAAAGCCAAACTTAGAAAACAGAGACAAGAATTGTAAGTACCTAACCTAGAACATTTCTTAGCAGTCAGTTAAACGTTTGAATTTATAGGGAAGAGAAAACTGAAATTTTGACAGAATATAAAGAGGAACTTGAACATGCCAATAATTTAGTAACCAAACTAAAAGCAGAAGTGTGTTGTATGTTTTAATTGCAAGTCTATCAGCTTAATACTGTCATTTTTAGAACAGCGACTTACTGACAGAAGCCAGGAAGGCTAAGGCGTACAGAGATGAGGTGGATGCAATAAGGGAACGAGCAGAAAGGGCCGACAGGCTAGAGTTGGAGGTGCAAAGATATAGAGAAAGACTTGCAGATGCAGAATTTTATAAAGTTAGGGTGGACGAACTCAGGGAAGATAATAGGGTGTTGTTAGAGACCAGGGGTAAGTAAATAACATGTTTACCTGTAAAATTTATACAATTTATTGGCCGTTGCAGAAATATTAGAGGCGCAATTAGTTAAGATTAGACAAAGAGCAGATCAAGTGTTGGAACTGGAGGCAGAATTGTTAGCTTGCAAACAAAATACAAACGACCTTATACTGGTAAAGTTTTTGAAAACAATTTTACCGCTGTATTAGTAATAAAATTGTAGGAAAGAGATGCAGCTAGGGAAAAGATTCAAGAATTGGTGGAGGAAAATTTGCAGTTACAGCAAATAACCAAGTCAGCATTACAGGATACAAGTTTAGGCAACATCACTACTGATTCAGATCAAGAGGAATCGAATTCAGGCGATAACAGTCTCTCTGAACAATTGACCAACAATGCTCAAGCAAGAGCCTTGAAATTGGAATTGGAAAACAAAAGTAAATATTATTCTTCATATACAGGGTGGTCCGAACTGTATTCTGGAAACTTCGGTAGCATATTCTGCAGATAAAAATAAGTAAAAAAGTTCGTATAAATGTATGTCCTAAAATGCTTAGTTTCGGAGATACAGGGTGTAGAAGTTTCATTTTTATTTCGATTTTTTTCCAAATAATTTCTGAAGTAACGTCAATATTTGGATGAAAATTGGTGTCTGGGAGTTTTTTGACATGAGAAATTTCATTTTGGTGTCAATATGACTCCTACTTGTAGAGTAGACTTTTCATCCAAATATTGACGTTACTTCATAAATTATTAGGAAAAAATCGAAATAAAAATGAAACTTCCACACCCTGTATTTCCGAGACTAAGCATTTTATGACGTACATTTATACAAACTTTTTTACTTTTTTTTATGTGCAGAATATGCTGACGAAGTTTCCGGAATACAGTTCGGACCTCCTTGTATAAAATTTTAAAATCAAAATTTTAAGGTGCTCATTTGGTGTATTATGATTGTTTATCATTTTTTAAGATTAAATTAACCTTTAATATTTAGGGCTGCTGACTACCATCGAGTCCTTGAAGGAGAACAATTTTCGCGAAACGTCGGGCAAAATTCTCGACCTCGAAAAGGAAAAGAAAAAACTGAGCCTGAAATGCGAACAGCTGCAGGAAAACGGCGACCGACTGGCGCAACAAAACTCCGAGCTGGAGAGCCTGTTCAAGAACGCAATCGTCGAAAACAAGAAGCTGCAGGCCAACCTGGACTCTCAAAAACTGGTCCTGGACAGACAGAACCAAGAGGTCCAGAACGAAAAGACGAAAATCGGCGACCTGGAGAAGACCATCGACGGTTTGTCCAAGGAGAAGCAGCGGGTCCAAGCGCTGTGCGACGCCGTTAAAAAACGGGCGGACGACGCGGAAAAATGCCTGAACCAAACCATGGAGGAGGTGCGGGCCTTGCAGCGGGCCGCGGAGGAGGGAAGAAAGGCCGAAATCGCCGAGAAGGAACTGCAGGAGCGGGTGGCGGTGCTGGAAAAGGAGAACGCCGGCCTGCAGAAGGAGGCGGTCAAGTTGAAGGAGGCGGTCGAGGCCAAGGACGTTCTGTTAGACGTGAATATCGGAGAAAAGGAGAAGAAAGAGAAGGAAATGCAGCGGCTGCAGCAACGGAACGTCGCTCTGGCAGAGCAGCTGGAAAAACTGCAGGAGTTCGAGAAGAAATCGGCCGAGCTGGTCTCCAGGGCTTCGGTGGACGCCGACACTATCAGCGCGCTGCAAAGGGATCTCGTTAGGGAAACCGTGAGTTTACAAAATAGAACATTTTTCAATAATAAATATCATGGTTTCAAAAATTAAAGCAGTATGGTTCAGTTAACAAAAGTAATATCTTCAAATATATTTAGGAAAAAGATAATTTTTTTTTTTTGGACATTGTTTTTTTCTTTTGTAGAGTTTTGTGGGCAAAAAAAGGAGATTATTATTGTTTAAGAGTGATTTAATCAACAAGATTATTATAATACAGGGTGTTTCAAAAAACATGTGGTATATCTCGTGGAGAGTGCTAATTGGCATCGGTTCGATTCTACTTTGTTTCGTAGCTACAGGGTGTTACAGATTTAATTTTCTTTTCATTTAATATAATTTTTTTCCAAATACTTTTACCGATTTTAACGATATAAAACAGTTCTTCTAATGACCAATTTGTGCATTTAATTTAATTTTTAGGTCGGAAACGAAAAACTAAAATCCAATCTGGAAAAACTGGGACTAAGTTTGGACGTTCTGGATGGCGACGTGAACCTTATAGTAGCCAGGTTGCTCGATAACGAAAACGTTTCGAAATGCGTTTATTCCATCATCAAGGAAAACAAATGTATAGGCGAGACCGCTTGCAAGACCTGCGAAGGAAACGTCTTGAAACAGGTAAAGTATTTAATTTTCTCTCGTGTCCGATTTTAGAGACTGAAATTTCTAGACGGAGGAAGTGGTCAAGTCCGTCGTCGAGGAATGGCGGCAACGTTGCGAGAAACTGCAGGCCGACGTTGCCGCGTCGCAGTCGCTGAAGGAGGCGCTCCAGAACGAGAACGCCACGCTCAAGGTCGACGTTTCCACGCTCAAGTCGCACGTGCACACATTGCAAACGCAACAAACCGCTCTGCAGCTGGCCAACAGCCAACTGGTGGCGGAAAAAGAGGAGGTGGAACAGTATAGCATGTACAGGGTGATTCTTAGGGCCTCCGAAAAAGCTATATAGGGTGTTTTAAAAAGCATGTGCCATCTCTCGTGGGGAGGTTCCTCACGTAAAAATAAGATTTATTTTTCATATTAACAAGGTCCGATTCTACTGTTTCGTAGGTACAGGGTGTTAAAGGTTTAATATTTTTTCATATGTAGCACTTATAGTAACTTTTATCCTCAAAATTTCGTTCAAATCGCTAAAAGTACCTACTTGGAAGAAAATTATAATAAATCGAAAAATTATTAAGACTTTAACACCCTGTAGCTACGAAACAAAGCAGAATCGGACCTATGTTGATATGAAAAGTAAATCTTATTTTTACGTCAGCCATCTTCCCAAGAGAGATGGCACCCTGTATATTGGGTTTTTGCTTTGCGAATTTTATTTCAATTTTTTACATAGGTAACGTACATATTTTTGTCAACATAGTATGTTGCACTTTATGTAAACAAAATGAAACCAAATTCACAAAGCAAAAACCCAATATAGAGCATTTTCGGAGGCCTGAATCCACCCTATATAAAAATCTGATTTTTTTGTAACGAATCATTTTGCTGTAGCTGTCGAAGAGACAACGGCTGCAAACCGACCAGCAGGGCGCCCTCCTTTCGGACCAGGCCACCCTGCGCTCCCTGCACGACCAGCTGGGCCGCGAGTACGAAGAACTGAAGACGGAACGGGAGAGCCTGAAGAGGACCAACAGGGACCTCCGGTCGGAGATCAGGAGCCTTAAGGAGACCAACGACGGCCTGGAAGTAAGGATTTCCAACGTGGAAATGGAGAAGGAGAACTTGCGGGCCGACGCCAGGAATCTGAACAACCTCAGGGCGGAACACTCGAAACTGAAGGTGGGCGACGAAAGACTCACATTTCATACAGACAGTTTTTTTTTTAAATTTTGTAAATAAACCATTTCAGGACGATTTTCGAAACTTGTTCACCGCGAGCGAACGGCTCAAGGTCGAGTACAGGAATCTGCAGGACGAGCTGAAGAACCTGAGGCTGGAGTCGCGAAACCTGCGCCTTAGGGAGACGGAAATCCAGGACGAACTCAGCACCAGGTCGGACAAGGCGGCCGGACTGCAGCTGGACAACGCCAAGTTACAACAGAAATGTGATGTAAGCATGTAAAAATGTAATCGCAAAACAATTTCCGATTCGCGCGATCAACTTTACATGATTTTTCATTAATTTATTTGGTTGCGAGCAGATGTTGTTCGAGATGAACAACTCGTTGGACGCGGACAGGCGGGCCCTCATGGACCACGTCTCTCAGTTGCTGACCCAGTACCATTCTTTGCTGACCCATTCCCTAGAGGACAAGCAGCATTACCATTTAGAAGAGAAATTGTTTACCGACAAGGTGAACAACTTGTGCAGGCAGAAGGAGAAGCTCGAGGAGAAAATTATGGAGCATTACCGAAAGCTGGACAATGCGTCGGCGAAAAAGTAATTAAATTAAATTACTAACTGTAATTTAACGTTATTCCTAATCTCTAATACATTCCTAATTGACAGGAGAGGTTTTTCGACGTTTGTGAGCAGAGTGAGGAAGGCCAGTTCGGACATAATAAACAAAGTACCTAGCAGAGTGAGTGGTTTCTATATTTTCGTTCATATATTAATTTAAAAACAAATATATAATATTACTTTTCTAGAACCGAAGATCGTGGCACGAAGACAGCGCCCGTTTAACCCAATCCCAGTTCACTTTGGCAGGACCGGGCTCTGGCGAATCGGATAATAGGGACTCTGACAATAGCGCCGAAGAACCGGCAGGGAAACAGGTTCCTTTAGAACCCTTTAAAAGGAACACTATAGGTATGGTGAAATCAGATGAATATATTGCGTGGACTGGCAAATTCTACGCTTACTTAATTATTTTTGACTTTTTTTAAATAAATATAATAATAAAACATTTCTAAATGCAATGTTTTCTTGACAAATTGGCGAAGGCGACAGTTAAAATATTTTTTTAATAAAGAAATATTTCTCTGATTAAATGATAAAATCTAATATTAAGTTCCTAGCATATTTAGTCAATTTGTAAGTTAAATAGAGAAATAAAAAAATGAAACTTCATTAAATAAATATTACCCACACACGAAAGGAAAAAAAAACGTTCACAGAAAGGAAACAAGAATAATTTCATTAAATTCCTGTATAAAAAATAAACTTTACTTTTTCTGTATATCCATAATAATTTTGTAAAACGAAATAACACATTAAACATGCAAAATATGATTTTTTGGATTTATTTCAGGAACTGGTAGCTTACATGGGCACAAGCCCAGGGACGAAGTAGCGCTGCGCAGATCGCACAGGGACCTTGGCGCGCACAGGACCAGCATAGCCAGTAAGTAGTTCTCATTTCAATGCATCGGGAATCGTCACCAATGACTTAATTCTACAGGCGACGGCGTGTTTGGCCGCGAACCCGGAAGTCCCCTCAGCCTGGGCTCGGTGGGATCCCGTAGGACGGTTTACTTGTCCGAAGAGGACGCGGCGCCTGTGTCATCGTCCCCTCCGGCGCCTCCACCTGTACAGCCCCTGGCCCCCTTGTTGGTCTACAACAGAATTTCCACCGTTATTGGTAGTATAGAACAGAGGGCGTCCCAGGCTGAGCGTGTATTAAAAGTTTTTAGAGAACTACAATGCCTAGATCAGAGATTTTTTGCACACCATTGTTTTACAATGTGATCTATCTATATTAAAGAAATTTTCAATATGGCACCACATCAGGAAATACCAGAAGTTGACAGCAACTTTCTTATTTTAAATGGGTGCCCTCGTTTTTTATTACGTATTTAAATTCTCTGTAAAATTTTATGAATTTTAGAAACTTCTAATGCACGCTCAGCCTGGGACACCCTGTATAAAACCAGTGCTATAAATAGACTGTACTTGTCTTAATATAGGTGGAGACGCTACGCAGTCCCAGCCGAAGCTACCCCCCAGTCCGCAAGTGACTTCGCCCCCCAACAACGACGAGGGCGTCACTAACGGCGAGAAGAGGGACAAGAATTCCAAAGAGACGGCCATCTGGTACGAGTACGGGTGCGTTTGACTCGAACCCGTGGCCTCAACCCGTTCTTCCTCAAGACACACCCCAGCTTTAACTATTTATTACACGCAACGATTAATTTTATTATGCTTTTCATTTACGGATCACGATTAATTTATTCCTTGTTAATAATAGGATTATTGGTTATTGCCAGAGCTACTTAAAGACTAACAATAAGCACTTAGCTCTATCGAAATCGGTCTTCCTTAAGTACGAACGCGCTTTTTTCCAGAAAAAATAAAAACCGGAATTTTTCCTGGCGTAATAAGTATAAAGACTCGTAGAAAGGTGCCTTCATACCGGCTGCGCCGCGCAAAACATTTTTTTAGCATGTTCTTTGGAAGTGTATTTTTTTAGCACAAAAGTATATGTTAAAAAAATTATTTGCGCGGCGCAGTTGGTGTGAACGCACCTTAAGTTCGTCCTCTTAACTTTTTAAAATCAAAATCGTATTTTATTAGTAGAATATCCAAGTTTATTTTGTTAATATCTGGTGACAATTATTTTATAAAAACATGTACAGAGTTCCTATAATATCTCGTCAGTATTTTTTTTTCTAGGTTTTTTCAGGCAGTGCAAAAAAAGATTTGTTTTGTAACTTGTTTTAGACAGAAACAAATTACCATTTTATAGTGATATTTACACAAGCTGTTTTTTTTCTTCTGCGTTTTTTAGAGGATAGTTTTAATTTATAAGAGTAAACTAGGTTTTTTTCAGGATTTTTATAATGTGCAACGACAAAATAATAAACTTTTTACAACGACTCCAAATATTTTATTATACAGAGAACGAGTTTGGTTTTTTGTAACAGAATTCTGTGCCTCCTACGTTTACTGAATGTCCCTCTTTGGCGTTTCTTGGTAGAGTAGAAATTACACTCTGCAAAATAAATTTATTGCATTAGTTGATATTAAAACGATTAAACTTTTTTTAATTTACACGAGCGGCTTTTTCTCCTTTCTTCATGTATCCAATACCTAAATATGGTGTGGTATGGGTCCACAACAAAGATATGTCTCCACTACAACTATCAGCCTTTAAAACTAACGCTCCCCCTAGTTTTGGTGCTTCAGTTTGTTGTAAATACCTAGAGTAATAAAGCAAAACAACTGTATTTTTTAGTATTAGGTCTACAATAATTCTTGATATTTTTACCTTGAATTCATAAAGTTTTCAGTCATTGATTTGTACAGGCTCACTGTAGGACAATCCGTATTCTTAATTAGGTCATCAGCCAGTGCTTTTGCTAAAAACGTTTGCATGATTTGCTCTCCACATCCCGTCGTACATACTGCTACAGATGACCTGTCTTGTCCATTGCAACTATCAGCCCACACGCCGGAGCCATAGTGAGCAGCTTGTCCTACTCGACCTGGACGTTTTAATAGGAGCCCACCTAAAACATTTTAAAACTTGTTTTTCAGTCATATTTACTCTATTATTATAACTAACCAGAGCTACAACCAGCTGCTACATGCCCTCTCTCATCAATACACACAGCACCCACTGTATCATTACGATTTGAATAATCAATAGTGAATTCTACAGGGTCTGCACAATCTTTTTTGAGTGTGGTATGTTCAAGAAGTCTTTTATATTTCTTATAATACTTTAAAGCCTTTGGACTTATCAGTTTATCATCTTTGACAATTTTTATACCAGATTTCTTAGCATGTTGGTATGCTCCAGATCCAACCAAGAGTTGTGGTGGAATTAATCCTTGAAACCATAAGGTTTTAAATTTATAAATATCATATTTTTAAGGTAAGTCACCTAATGGCAATGTAGTTGATTGTTTCTCATAGATATCATGTGCTAATACAATAGGGTTTTTAACTTTTCTGACCGCTCCACAAGCTCCAAATTTGAGATTTTCTCCGTTCATGATAGAGGCATCACATTCTACATAGCCTTCTAATGTAAGATTTGAACCAAAACCTGCATTTGTAGATGGGTCGTTCTCCAACACTGAGAAAGATAGGTTTGGCTTTAATAATTTTAACATGTCTCATTTTTTACCTGTTAGGGCTTCTCTTACAGCATGTATTGCAGTTCCTCCTTTGTCTAAAATTGCTATACTCTTTTTGCAAGCTCTTTTACTTAATACTTTGTATTCTTTTATTGTTCCAGAGTTATATTGACCAGCACCTATAACTTTCAAATTAGCATTTTAAATAGCAAGGAATAGCAATAATTGTTTGAATTACCGCAATGAACTGCAATCATAACTAGATATTAATGATCTGATATTAAACTGCAATCTTTTTTAGATGTGTTGTGTTCTGGTATCGGCTACCTAATTTAAATTGTTTTGTAAAATCGTACTCCGTCTATCCAAATCTAAAAAGAAGAAAATAGAATAAAATCAATATTTATTAATCTATTATAAGCAGTTATAAGATATTTAAATAAACCTTAAATAAACGGAGAAAAATTGAATGAAAATTTATTACCTACAGATTATATATTTTTACTGATTTTTACATTACGTATTTTACTACTAGCCAATTATATTTTGTGACATCCATTATTACATACACCACAGATCCCATAAGAAGAACTTTTTCAGAGATATGGAGAAAATTAGTTCCTTATATCTCTGATCTCCTCATATTAGCATATAATTCTAATTAGCTATTCTGTGGTAACTCTATCATATATTTGCTATGATCATATTTCTGATTATACTCTGTGTCATTATCTAGACCGGATAATCGTGGTAGCTTAGGCCGTAACTAATTTTGAGAGAAGAAATTGACATTTTAGAATTTAGAATAATCTGTGGTCACCAAAAGATCCCTGTGATATTTTTCTTCGGAAAAAAATTAAATATGCCTATTTTAATGTACCACCAACACTAAAATAGATCAAGATGTATTCTGGAAGCGATTCCGCTGACTCGCAGAAGTTTAAGCAATGGCCTATAAATCCAGCGGCCTATCAAAACACGCCAAACGACCAAGTGGATTGGGCCGCTCTGGCTCAACAATGGATCATCATGAAAGAGGCCGGTCCACCTCCCATTCCAGGTGAACAACCCGTCATACTAAACAAGGAATCTAAGAGCTCCAAAAGTTATATAGACGAATGTGGAGAAGCGCCTATGGAAGTAGAGACTGACAAAGATGAGGCCTCATCTTGGAGTTCGTCAGCGCTGGACAATGCACCTCCGCCGCCTGGAACAGAGGCTTGGAGTAATTGGAATCCACCTTCGAACTGGAACTGGTCCAACAGTTGGAATGTACCCAGTGGTGTACCTCCACCCATTGGAATACCACCTGTTAAAACTCCCCTTTTGCCCACTCCAGAATCATTTTCTAGTCCTCCAGATAATGCAAACGACAATGCTGTATCTTTCAAAGGTAAGTAGGTTTTGTTAGAGTATCCAGTACACTAAAATGTTTAATTGTAGGATACACAACTGCTCCACCACCAAATAACTTTACACCAGGTTTTTGGACGGGAATGGGAGGTGGGAAAATAACTCAGACTGAGATAAAGCCACATAATAAACGTTACAGTAAAGTGAATGTTCCCACAAAAGTAACAATTATTACTCCTCCAGCCAGCACACCAGCTGTTGCACCTGCACCAGATATAATGGCTGTACCAGATCCAGTGCCTGTTCCTGTTCCAACACCAACTCTGGATGCCAATAAAAGAAAACAACTTCCTGCGTGGATCAGAGAGGGTTTGGAGAAAATGGAGAGAGACAAACAGAAACAGCTGGAGAAGGAGAGAGAAAAGTACGAGAGGGAGGAGTACAAGGAGAAAATTAAACAAGAGGAGAAGGAAAAGATGGAGATACTTAAAACCACAATGCACGAAAGGGAGATGAGAAAAAGCAGATTTGTGAGTTTTTATCTAGAAATTGTTTATTAATATTATGTTTCAATGGTGTTATAGGACAGTGATGATAATAATTCAGATGAAGACATACCACGAACAAAGAAATTTTCTCCACCACCCATAACTCCCATGACTCCTGAACAACTGGTGAGTTATAAAAGTGATTTAACCTGTATTTATACCCATTTTTTCCTCTTTTTTAGATGATAAAAGTCCGGAAAATTATGACAGAAATTCTGTTGAAAGCAACTAACCAGCACATTGAGCAGATCTGCAAAGAGGAGATACAACGGTATTTAAAGAAAACTAGAGGTATTTTAGTCAATATAAACCTAAATAATAAACGTGAAGTTTTTTTTTTATTATCACTCACCTATAGCAAAAACATTGTTTATATGAGATTTTTATAGTGGGTTTTTTCGACTGCAAAGTCCAAAAAGGTTTTTATTAACCAGTTCTTATAAACTTCAGCTTCCGATCACCTAGCTTCCGCACCCAGTGGTGCCGTCTTAAGCGCCAAACTCGGTAAGTGTTAATTATTGTATAAAACTCTATCACCTTTTTTCTACACGTTTTTATCCCCTCAGTGCTTCTTAGTCCCCGAAATAAGCTATATTCTTCCCCTTCCAACATTCCAAGCTTATAATCCACCCGAGGTAAATGCTTTTTTACGTTGTGACTTCTTGTAATAGGTCTGGGTGTCTATGACGATGGATCCGACAGCGACAGCGGAGAGGATCACACTGACGGGGCCAACAGGGACAGCCAGAGGAACGACCAAAACGATTCGGACTTGGAACTTAAAGTTTGTAGACGAGAAAACGTTCTAGGGAATTTTACAAATTTTTTTACTGTAGGAAACCATACGTAGGAAGCAGGCTGAATTTGCCAAGACCGAGAGAGAGATAGAAGCGAGGTTAACGGAGGCCGAACAGAAGAAAGGACGCAGCAGGAGCGAATCAGAATCTTCCGAGTCCCGCGACGGGAATAGCTCGCCCGCGCAGCTCCACGTAGACGGTAGGTCCCGTTCCTGTGCCAAGACGGAAAATTAAGCTTGTATTTTTAGGAAATTCCCAAAAACTCGCTCCGGAAGAGACTAAACACCAAACCAAGCGACACAGTTCGGTCAGTTCTTCGGCCAGCTCCAACTACTTGGAAACTAAAACTAAGATGTCGCGCCGGAGGTCCACGTCCAGTTCCAGGAGCGACTCCAGAAGGAGGAGCGACAGTCCGGAACGCGACAGACGGAGGAGGGACGCGAAAAGGCGCTCCAGGAGTAGCGAGTCTGGAAGGAAAACCAAACGAAGCAGGCGGTGAGTCGACGCAGGCAAACTCTCGATAAATAATCGATAAATCTTCCCGTTTCAGGTCTCGATCCGACTCTCGTTACTCCCGACGCTCCCGCAAGAGCCGTTCCCCCTCCAAGTCCTCCTATTCCTCGCGGCGTTCGGTCAAATCCTCCCGCAGGTCGCGGTCGCGTAGCACGTCGCGGGAGCGCAGGCGGGGGAGGTCAAAGAGGTCGGAGTCCCGCTCCAGGACGTCCTCCAGGAGGCAGCGGTGGTCGCGCTCCAGCTCGCGGAGGAGGTCCAGGTCGAGGTCCAGGAGGAAGGAGAGGTCCAGGTCGAGGAGGCGCCGCTCGTCCAGGTCCTCCAGCAGGGGTAAGAGGTCTCACAGACGCTGAGCCCAGCAAGGAAAAAAATTGAACCCTTACAGGTTGTATATTCTATGCTTTTCTATTTACGTTTATGATTATTATTTAAAAAATATATATATTAATGTACTTGTTTCTTTCCCAGGTATATAAATAAAGGTTCCCAAGTCTCAGCAATCTAGAGAAGAATTAATTATTGTGTATATATTAGTTTTAGATTCCTAATTAAATACAAGTTCTTGTGTTAGTTCTGAATATTTTAATGTAAATTTTTCTATAGTATTGCTCAGTCATTATTATTTGGTGCAAATAAATCAAGTTCAAAGATTATTTGTTTTATTATAATATCCACTAAATTGTAAGTTGGAAAATTATACGTTTTTAATTTTATTTTGAAAAGTGCGGGAATAATAATTGACATAATGACAGATGTCAATTTCCGGTTCCGTTTTATTAGTTCGCTTCTTTTAGAACTGTCAAATGGTGGCGCTAGTTTAATTGATGGTAGTTTGTAAGCGTGTTGATGTATGATGGCTACTAATAATTATTTTGGTTTTACACACGGTGGAACTCAGTATAGGTGAGTTAAAATTGTTTATTTTATATCTCTAACGCATGAACTTTTACTGTAGTATAAAATTTTGCTGCTGTTATATTTGGTATATTAATAATGCGTAAAAAATTGTGATAAAACCGGTGTCCTTGAACGGCCATTACCGGCATTTCGAAAGCCAGATCAATATACTGTGCAACGTTGTCGATAATATTATTTGATAAAAGTAGATTATTTGTTTTTAATCTCAGACCAATATTTTTTTAGTTTCCAAGCCAAGATAAGGTTAACAAAAGAGTCAGTGTTTGATAAACATAAGAAGTAAACATTTTAAAGTCGTTCTACCTTCTCTGCTTTAGTACTGCATTTTTGTATTTGTACTAATTTAGAAGGATACTTTGATAACTACCAATTTAGCGAAACGAGAACTAATTCTTGTTGGAATTCATTCGTTAAATTTAATTCTTTAATGAGTAAAATATTTGCACATTATTCTCATACCTTGGTTAAATATGTGGCAACGTTGGATTGCGGGCGCCGTCCATCCGCCATTTTGGCCGCCGGCTCCGCATCGCCCTCCTATCGCACGTGTGCGATTTTCCGCGAAAATTCGCGTGAAAAACTCCAAATTTGCGACGTAAATTGTCGGTACATAATTCCTCTTAATAGTGCGTATCTTTAGGGCAAGCTGCTTTTTGGACTAGCTTGTTTTCTACCAATCGTTTCGAGGTAGGTTCAAGGGAAGGAGGTACAGAAACGATTGAGGTGGACAATTTGCTAACACAATAAATCAGCTTTTATCTAAAGTTTAATTATCATTGTATTGTGCTTGACTTTGTTGAAATAAACTTGGATCAGTGTATTTTTATTAATTTGCTTGATAATGCACTAATGGCTAAATTTAGATGTATGAATTTGAATTGAAGTTCGTGAGTTGCAGGAAATGTTAGTTTTATCAATATTTTTTCAGTGCTACTGCCACCGGGGCAGCTTACCAGGCAGGACAGCCAGGCTATGCAGTAGCAGCGTCACCAGCGACCGCAGCGGCGGCCACGTACGGAACTCAAAGGGCTCCAGGCTACGATACAGCCTACCAGGCGGCGGCTGCCACACAGGTAAACTTCTCGACGCGTTTCGACCAGGTAATTCAATTAATTTACGTTCGTTTTGTAGGGAACTTATGCTGCAGTGGGCACAGGAGCAACTCCAGCTTACGAGTACGGTTACGGGCAGACAGCGGCAGCTGGTTACACGGGGGGTTACGAGCAAGCGGCGGCTGCCAAGCCGGCCACTTACGCCACCACCTACGCGACACAGAGAGCAGCCAGCCAGCAAGCTCAGGCTGCAGTAAGTACACCTTTGGAGTATGTTTCGACGTTTAACCTGCCGCTTTACTTTACCCAGACCGCAGCTGCTAAGCCCGCGCAGTACGCCGCCACTTACCAGCCCAACGCCACAGCGTACCAGGCCACTTACGCTCAGCCGGCCACTCAGACGACCATAGCAGCCCAACCTACTACTCAGGCGAAGCGTAAGTTCAAGAAGAATTTGCCAATTCCTCGTGGTTATTTTGTACTTTTTCCCCCCTGTAGAGAATAAAGCCAACACCACGTATTCGGGGTACGACGCGGCCCTGTACTCGGCCGCCACTATGTACGTTGCGCAGCAGCAACAGGCGGCCGGAGCGCAGGCGGGACAGGCTGCCGGAGTGGCGCAAAAGGCCGGAGGCGGCTGGCAGGGATTCAAGAGGGGAGGCATAGGGGCCAACAAGGGACAGCGCGCCAAGGCGCCGCCTAAGCCGCAACAGTTGCATTATTGCGATGTCTGTAAAATCAGGTGAGTGCTCTCTTGTTACTCATTTTAACCGTCTTTGTTTTACACTGTTTGTCTTCTTGTAGTAAACAATTAAAAAATTTACTTTGATGCAAGGAGAATTTCACGTTTATTCATTGATATTAATCTGTGTTCAGACACCTTGCAAAATTATTAGGCGTCATTAACCAAAGAGATCTTTCAAAATCTTTGGGAGATCTATATTTCAAGTGATTCCTTACAAATCTATATTTTATTTAAAGAAGTCTTTGTGAAGTCCTCAAAACATTTTAATTTATTCATATAATTTATCTAAAAAATGTTATTTGTGATAGTTTTAATATTATTAGACACTATACTGGGTGGTCCATCGGCATTCGAAACAGGAAATCCCATTCATTCAATTTTGAACTGTCCCAATATTGGCTGCCTTATTAAATTTACAGCTAAATCGTAAATAAATTTTTTAAAGGTCTGAATATACTGAACAAGCATGCTAAATTGGAACAATTTTGGCCGATTTTAAGCAGGGTTGGCATGTGATTTTTTCAATTTAATAAAGACATTTTAAGTACAAAAAGTACATTTTTACTCTTTTTAATAGAACATACTATTTATTTTCGTTTTTAATAGTACATGCTACTTCTTTTAAAACATTACAAATAATTTTTTAATCAATTTCAAACATTGCAAATAATATGAACAGTAATCAAGCAACAATTTGTACACTCGTTGAATTTGACACTTATTATATTAGTTAAAATCGGCTTGTCCAAAATCGTTGAAATTTGGCATGTGCATTCGGCATACGCAGATATTTAAAAAACTATTTACGACTTTGCCATAAAGTCAATAGGGGATCCAATATTTGGACAGTTCTAAAGTTGCATGGAATTTCCTATGCTTCCGACGTTGAAGCACCACTCAGTATATGAAAAGGCGATGTTCTAAGAGAGTTTTTGTTGTAATTTAACAGCTGCGCTGGTCCCCAGACCTACCGCGAGCACTTGGAGGGCCAGAAGCACAAGAAACGCGAGGCGGCTACGAAGATGGCCGCCTCGGTGGCCACCACCAACGCCAACCGTTCCGGCAACTCGCTACGGTGCCAGCTGTGCGACGTGACGTGCACCGGCAACGACGCGTACGCCGCGCACATCAGAGGCGCCAAGCACCAGAAGGTGGTGCTGCTCCACACCAAGCTGGGCAAGCCAATCCCGCCGCAGGAGCCTGAAGTGATCGGCGGCGGCCGCAAGTCAGTGGCGTCCGCGCCCAAGATCAACTTTGTTCAGTCGGGTGGCCTGGGGGTGAGCCCTGGCGGAGGACCCGGCAGTAACGGCGAGGCGGCCATTAAAGAGGAGGACGTGGACGACGGCATTCCAGAGCCGGACATTCAGCCCGTGGGCCAGGATTACATTGAAGAGATCAAGAGTGACGATGGCAAGGTCAGTAGTGGAGCTTTTGTTATGTTTGCTTTGAATCATTCTAATTTTTTTCTTCCGTAGGTGATTAGTTTCAATTGCAAGCTGTGCGAGTGTCGTTTCAACGATCCCAACGCCAAGGAGATGCACATGAAGGGGCGCAGGCATCGGCTCCAGTACAAGAAGAAGGTGAATCCGGACCTGGTGGTGGATGTGAAACCGTCCCTGAGGCAGAAGAAACTGCAGGAGGATAAGATGCGTAGGGCTGTAAGTTTTATCGCCTTAGAAATGATTCTGAATACAGTATGTCCCCGGATCCTCTTTACAAAAGGATTTTTTTTTGTTATCAGCGTTTTGAAAAAAATGTGCTTTATCCCATTTACACTTTACCAAGCTGAGTCCTAAAAATGAAAAGGCAGTATATCTAGGGTTATTATTAATTTTGATTGTCACATTTTGGTGTTAACGTATCACTCTTTCTATAACATTGAACTGAATAAATTTTGTGTTTTTAATATTTTAATATAAAAAAATTGTGTTAATCAAAATTAGTAATCATCTATCAAAGAATGAAAACGTAAGTATTTTTGTGGTTTGTTTAATTTTTCTCTGAAACATAATATTAACATTTTTTAAAAAGTTTAAACATTTTTTTTAACATTTATAACAAGCAAAAAAGATAAAACAAAGCATTTTTCTTAAAATATTGATATTAAAAAGTTTTTCCTCTTGTAAAGACGATCCAATGGTACTGGTACGGCAGCTCGACGATCGTTCCTTTTGTTAAATGTGAAATTCGTTTTTCGAAATTTTATGGTCGTCGAAGAATATCCTTTGTGAACTCCTTCACCCCCGCACATTTGGAGGTTAAAATGTTGTGGGGTTTTGCGTGTTTGCACAATGGCCTCATACATTGACCGCTGCGCCGTTCTCATGTTTTTTGTCTCTTACGTTTTGTATTTATTTTTTTCTAGGCTATGCGCGAAGACTACTGGAATCGTCGTCACGTTTTCAACGTCGAGGAAGAAGGTAATTAAGCGTTTATTAATAAAATAAAACCATCTTTCTAATAAACTCCATCAAACAACAGAATCTATGTACTGGGACGACAGAAGACGTTACGAGGACTACATGGACATGATGGCTCGCGGCGGAGGCGGTCCCTTCTCCAGAGGCGGCAGGCCCTTCCCCGGCGGTCCCCCCTTCTTCCCGGGAGGTCCCGGCGGTCCCAGACGCGCCGAGTCCAGCGACGACCGCCACGTCATAGCCAAGCACAACGACATCTACCCGAAAGAGGAGGAGTTGCAGGCGGTGCAGCGCATCGTGTCGCACACGGAGCGCGCTCTCAAACAGGTACGAGTCGTCTTTGGTGCTTGGAAATGCGTTGTAATGCTCGCGTTAATACGCTATTTATTAGGTGTCTGATCAGTTGGCGGAGGCAAAGCCCGCGGAGGGAGAAGCGAACAAGGACAAGGCGATGGAACAGCCTCAGAAGGAGGACGGGCGTGATAACCAACTGTAAGTAATCCCATGTAAAGGGTATAGCTGGATTAATATGGGAATCTGTCTCCGCGGCTTTTTTGGCTCGTACTCAGGGGGTCGATTTGGTGTCGAATCAAAATAATTCACCTAAATTTTTAGCTCTTTAACTCAAACGGTTTTCGAGATTTTCAAAAAAAAACCTGTTTTTTCAATTATATTTTTATTTTTATAGTAAAATTCAAAATTAATTAATGGTGATTTTTTTTTCCTAATTCTTAGAAGTCTAAGACGTGAAAAAATAATATGATCATGATTCTTAAACGAAAAGCCGATTTTTAGCAGAGGAAAGAAAATTAAAATCTTCAGTTTTTTTTAGCCTTTGTGAAATATGTCACTCACTAAAAATCGTCAGAAAAAAGTAAACAAAAATATAAGTTAGTTCTCAAAGGTTAAAACAGAAGATTTTAGAAAAAAAAAGAGTTTTTAATTTTTTTCATATTGTTCCATCACTTCAAAATATTCTAAAAAAAATTCTGAGTGTGAGCGATGCAATTTTATCGTCGTGTATAAAACAATAATTTTTTCCATAGCTAGTTACGTTTTAAAAAACATTCAGAAATTATTATTTCAAGGAATTTATTACGAGTAGAAAAAATATTGTGCTGGGTTAGGGTTGCTGTCTATGTAATTTGGCAAATAAATAAAGCTGTCTCATTAGTTGTCAGTTTTGAGTCAATATTTTTTAATTCTCTTTCGTGTCGATTGCTGATTGAATTGGAGCCAGAAATGGCTCAAAACGAAATAAGTAAATTACCAACAGATATTCAGGCTGAGGCGACAAACGCCATATCCCAACTACTTCCATTTAAATCCCGAACAACTTGTGAAAAGGAATACAAAAATTTTCAAAAATGGAAGCAATTAAAAAACGTGCGACAAGAAATAAAGATTTTTAATTTGTCCTCGCTGTTAAAGTATCATTTAATCTACCCTTGCTGTTAAAGTACTATTTTATCTACTATTTTTGATAGATATAAGGCAATTTTAACAGTTGCTATGGAAAAAGAACTATTTAAAATATTTAAATTCAACTACTCTAGAACACTTTAGTTTTTAAATGTCTTAAATGTTCAGGATGGCGATGCAATAGACTCTATGATAAAATTTGTATATAGAGTTTAATTTCTTCTGTTCAGGTTCTCTTTCCAACAAGAACGGGACGCGACTCGTATGCTAAGGGGCGTGATGCGCGTGGGACACCTCGCCAAGGGACTGCTACTGAAAGGAGACAACACTGTGGAGCTGGTGGTCCTCTGCGCGGACAAGCCCACCCTGACGCTGCTGAAGAAGGTGGTGGAGTTGCTTCCCGCCGCCTTAAAACAGGCAAGAATTAGGCCGACGGTCCCGCGCATCCCAACTAATGTTCCGTTTGTGTTTCAGGTGGCGCCGGAATCCGCCTACCAAGTCCTCATCAATCCGGCCGAGGCCGGTTTGACGGTGCAGGCGGAAGGGCTGACCGTACTGGTGCAACTGACCAGTCCGGTGATGAGGGAAAGCGGGGGTAAGTGGGGGTGCTACAGAATGGCTGGACGACGTGCAGGGGGACGTGGCGTTCGAAAAACGTGTTTTTGAGAGAAACAATGTTGCCTTAAGGGAGGTCCTTCATTCTACCTTTTCTGTTGCAGGCCGCTGAGGCTTTTTGTCTTTCAGAAACACTGTTTAGTCGACGGCGGGCAGTACCGCGAGGTTTAAGCTGCACAGCGCCGGACGTATATTTGTAAACGACGCCCATGATCGCGATTCACTTCTAGGCCGAACGATGCCGCGTAAACAGCATACGATATCGCAAATCCGTCTGGTAAATAGCATCCGTGATTCCAAATTTTAACTGCCTTAACACCTCTTATATAAACACCAGACGATATCGCGAAATTTAATAATGGGTTGCTCGTAATCAGCATTCAGGATCGCAAATTTTGTTTGTCAATACAAGGTTTTTTTTGTTCAAGCGGCCACCCCTTCCAATAACAACCACGCATATTGCTGCTTAACTTTTGTGATCGTACGAAAAAATACACGTTGACGTGCGGTTGATTCATAAAAATTAAGTAAAACCTAAAATCGTGTCGAGAAATCAACAGAAAATATAATTCCAGATGACACTATTTTATTTTCATCCAACTTACATATGCAAATTACTTAAAAACAAAATAAGAGATGTAATATATTTCCATAGGACTCAATATCAATTTCTAAAACCTAACTTTTGATGACTTGACTATAAAAAATATTGAAGAAGGAACTAAGTTACAATCTTCTTGATCTTCTTGTACTAGAAAAAGTCAAATTTTATCTACAAAGAAATTAACAAAAAGTTTAGTTTTTATTTTAAGTTTTCGAAGTAAAGCTGGTCGTTCTCTCAGCATTGGGTAAAATGTCCTGGAAATTTAAAATATTCTGTAACTTTATTCATTTCAGCCAGAATTTTGCGATCTTGAATGCTGATTACGAGTAACCAATCAACAAATTTCGCGATATCGTCTGCTGTTTATAAGAGGAGTTAAGGCTGTTCCAATTTGGAATCACGGACGCTATTTCCTAGACGGATTTGGCCATATGGTATGCTGTATACGCGGCATCGTTCGGCCTAGAACAGAATCGTGATCATGGACGGTGTTGGCAAATAAACTCGCGCGCCGGACGTGGAGCTGCGTCGACGTTAGTGAAGAGACGCAGCTTAAACCTTGATTTGCTAATAAATATTGGACTTGGTTTTCTAGGTGGAAGAGCTGCGCTGGGAGTGAGGCGGGAGGCTCCGGCCTTTCGAGGCCCGCGCCTCCCCGCCGCACCGTCCAATACTTAGTGTACTGTGCCCTAATATCCCATTTTCTAGAGTCCACCAGCTATTCCTGCGGTGCGGGGAATAAGGATTTTTGACCACGAGCGGCGCCGCGGGGTGCCACCGGCGCGAGCCGGCGGCACCCCCTGGCGGCGCAAATGGTCAAACACCCTTTTGTTTGTCTATAGAAGCTGCAAGCGGCGGGTCGGACCGGGACGTTCTCTCGAGAGGAAAGTGTCTCCAGGCGCTGGCGGCGCTCAGACACACCAAATGGTTCCAGGTTTGTGTTTTTATCACTCGCGATTCCGCAGTTTAGAGACCGCGCCCGCGCGACGAACCCCGGCAGCGCCTGATCTGAAGATGTGGGTTTTGAAAGTCGCGCTCGCGTCTCAGGGAATCGGAGCGATTCTAGAACTTTTTCTCATTTTTTTACACTCACTCAATCGACCGCTGCTTCTATTCCCTTTTTTGTTTTCGCGCTTTAGCTTTTAGATTGATTTGTAACGGTGTCGGAGATGGAGTTCGCGTCCTAGGATTTTTCTTATTAATGACTTGGGCTGACATTTTACTCATAAGACTGAAAAGGAAAAAACGAAGGTGTAGATTTTACATTAATTACATTACTATAAGAAATTTGCTTGGAGCCATTAATAGAAAGAGATCCCGTACGACGCGCTCTTCACCTGTGACACTGTTTTTTAGTTTTCTTTGAGTCAGATCAATAATTCAAAATAAAAACCCGTAAATTTCGCGTTTTTCAATTATACCGAACGAGACGAAAACTTCACATCTCAATCATTGCTGTAGACGATAAAAACGAGACCAGCTGGCGAGGCTCCACAATCGCGTCATTCAGCGTCAGCATTTGATACCTTTTTTTTGTTAGTTTTGTGTCACCGAAACAGGTCAACGATTTTTCTTGTGGAGCCTCGTCCACGGCCGCACTAATAAGTCTAACACGTTGTGGAATTTTGCAGGCTAGAGCGTTAGGACTTCATTCGTGCGTCATGATCATCAGGATTCTACGTGATCTTTGCCAGCGAGTACCCACTTGGTCTCCTCTGAGTTCTTGGGTAAGAAGCCACGCGCTTGTATTTTTGTAGCACCTATTAATTACGTTTTCTTTTTTTAGGCCATGGAATTGTTGGCGGAAAAAGTGATTTCGTCCACGCCAGGACAGGTGCAATTGTCTTCGGGCGACGCTCTGAGGCGCGTCATGGAAGCCGTGGCCGGCGGCCTGTTGCTGCCCGGAGGACCGGGTCTCTCCGACCCCTGCGAGAAGGACGGGCCGGACGCCGCTGGCGCCCTCAGCGCGCAACAGAGAGAGGATCTCACTTGTTCTGCTCAGTACGCGCTGAGGCTGATCGCGTTTAGACAAATATATAAGGTGGGAATAAGTCCCTGTTTTATTACGACCGACGTTTACGTGTGTTCTTGTTTCAGGTTTTGGGCATGGACCCCTTCCGGCGCCGCAAAAGGCCTTCAGGAAAGACAGATCTGCGCGGAAGCGTCGTCGCTCCGGAGGCGAACAAGAAGGTTCGGAAAGTAAGCTTTTTGCTTGTCTTTGTTCTGTGTCCGCTTGCGCAATCTTGACCTTTGTCGTTGTTTTAGGTGACACGGGGAAGATAATTAAAACCGAGGGCGCTGCGACCGCCACCGAGGGAACCCCCGTCAAGTGATTGGGAGGCCACGCATCTAGTTCTATGAAAATATTTCGATTGTTAGTTTAATTTAAAAATACCATATAAATTTATCTTTTTAAGTTTAGTTTGTAGGACGTTTTGATTGGCTCCAAGCGAATCACTATTTTCATGACTTGATTTTCTTTTTGTTAATTCATCAACCACCAGTATTTATGACTTACGATGATAGATCGATCCATTTTAATTATAACATATAGTTACAGTAAGTACATGGGATGATGATTATAATCCCAATTTTCGGTAACATTCAGTAATTAAGCAGTGTATAATTTTTTCCTGAACAATGATAAATGTTTTGTGACATTATTTTCGTCTAATTAATAAAGTTCTTCAAAGAAATTGTTTATTATTTTCCTTTTAAGTGCCAGAATGTAGATGTCTATATTGGCATTGGACTAAGTAATACAAACGCCTTACGATGATACCATACAATCGGGAAAAAAACGGCGTCGGATATGGCTGGGAAATTAAAGTCGCTGTCATTTTATATGTAAATTTATATTGGGAAAATATATGATCGAAAAAACGGCGGCCAGTTGGCTGGGATATGACGATCGATGACATTCTCCATATAATTTTACACATGGCAGCGATCTTTATTTCATAGCCATCGCTGACGCCGTTTTTTTTTCTATCTATAACCAGTTGAATTGTCGTACTTTTACCTTGATAATTCAGGCAATTTCCAAGTATTAAAAGTTTCCCTTAATAGGCGCATTCGCCATTTCGTCAAGAAAAAAACGATAAACAGGATTTTTTCAATTTTAAATTATTGTTTCAGTACTCTGGGTACATAGCTACAATATAATTATTATTCTCTTCTGCCTAAATATCGCTGACGCCGATTTATTGATTCTGCTTGTCCACGTCTCCGTCTGTCTCTTCGTCTTCGTATGTCTCTGTCTGCCTCTGCTTGTCTTTGTCTGTCTCTGCCTGATTTATTGATTTTCATTGATTTATTGATTCATGGATTTATCGATAGGTGGAGCGATACAATCAATAAATCAATAATACAATAAATCCATAAATCAATAATTAATAATAATCGAATAATATAACAAATCAATAATACAATAAATTCGTAAATCAATAATACAATAAATCTATAAATCAATAATACAATAAATCCGTAATTCAATAAATAAATAATCAATAATACAATAAATTTATAAATCAATAACTCAATAATACAATGAAAAAATACAATGAATCCATAAATTGATTAATCGATAATTAATATTAATCGAATAATATAATAAATCAATAATACAATAAATTCGTAAATCAATAAATCAATAATACATTAAATCCATAAATCAATATATCCATAAATCAATAATACAATAAATCCATAAATCAATAAATTTATAAATTAATAATACAATAAATCCATAAACCAATCAATAATACAATAAATTCGTGAATCAATAAATCCATAAATCAAACTCATAAATTAATAATTTTTAATATTTCCTTCCAATTTTCATTGAAAGACGACATATCAGGGATTTGTATCAGGAGTACATAAAGAGCAAGAAGGTAAAAATAACTATCTCTGCAGACTTTTGTGCTCCTGTTAGAAATCGCTGATTTCTGAAAGAATTTAAAATATTTCCTTCCAATTTTTATTAAAAGAGAACATATCAGGGATTTTATCAGATCAGGAGTACATAAAGAGCAAGGAGGTAAAAACTATCTCTGCAGCCTTATGTGCTCCTAGTAGAAATCGCTGATTTCTGAAAGAATTTAAATATTTCCTTTCAATTTTTATTGAAAGACGACATACCAGGGATTTATATCAGGAGTACATAAAGAGCAAGGAGGTGTAAAATTATTTCTGCAGACTTATGTGCTCCTGGTAGAAATCGCCGATTTCTGAAAGAATTTAAAAATTTCCTTTTATAAGTTCGGATACTAATTAATAGATGCCGCAACATATTCATTAGAGAAATCCGTAAAAAAATTATTAAAGATAAACGCATTAGTCAATAGGTGTCACCTCAAACCAGCAAATTGTAGGAAACATTAATAAAAAAGTTTTGGTAATTGCCCCCTAAGTGGCGCCACAAGCGCATATAGTTTCGAAATACTCCACAAAGACGAAATGACGCTGTAACCAGTTAACCGCGCTTTGGTTGCAATTTAAATCAGCTCAAATGTGTTTAAGCTTAAAATGTGGCGTTTTTTGCTGGTAATTATGTTATATTGTTGAAATGCTAGTACGAAAGTGATATTTTGAAGAGTTTAGTGTTAAAAATACGTCAATTATACTGATTTTAAAGTGTGGTGTCTTAAAATGACGGGAAGTTAAACAAAAATAAACGTTGTGTTTTCGCTGATAACAGCCACTTCAGCTAATAATTTATTATAGAGGGTGATTCTATATAAAGTTAATTATATTATACTTTTGAGCATAATTGCCCTGCGTTCTTCATCACTGTAAAAAAAAATAAAAAATAAAAAAAAAAATAGATGTTATATATAGTTAATTATATTATACTTTTGAGAATAATTGCCCTGCGTTCTTCATCACTGTAAAAAAAAATAAATAAAATAAATAGATGTAAAGCATCGGCTTTACATCTATTTCTCTAAGTATTCTGCATGGTACTTACTTCTTGTTTTTCAACTTCCACTTGTAACAGAATATTTAATTTATTTTTATTTATTAATTTTCGCAATTAATGATCCTTATCAATAAATAATATTTTATTATAAATAATTTTTTTCTTCAGGACTGGTTTTTCAGTTAATTTAGAATGTTTTTATCTTTTATAACTTCAAAAGGAATTCGTGAAACCTATTGAACACAATAGCTTTTTTCGTTTTCCTGTTATTACCGATTCTGAACCGTACTAGAATTGTGATGCGTATGCGCAGAAGGAAATATGAAGACATTATTTCATTTGCGCATGCGCTGGAGAGTTCTAGGACGATTCAGAATCGATAATAACAGGAAAACGAACAGACCTAATATAAAAGCAATTCCTTATATTTTTAAAATTCGAATAAAACGGTATATTTTTTTTAAATAAAATTGTTTTTGCCATTCTGTGATGTCACAGTCTCAATACTATAATACAATTCCGTGTCTATTTGTAGTATATGCTTTACGTTTCTAACCGCGCATGTCAATAAATTTAAATCGATCAACCCTCAATATTTACGAAATTAATACAAACACAGCCGCAAAATGACGGATAATTGTAAAATAAATATTTCCTTAACGTTCGAAGTATTGTTATATTTAAATTCCTTTTATTTCGGATTATTCCTGGCGTGCGAAGCGGGAATGAACTTGGTAAAATTCGTGAATTTAAACGACCTGCATCATTTCTCCACTGATCTAATTGTTCTAATGTTCGTTTGTTGCATAGAAATATTCCGAATTATCGTTGCACGCAGTGCCAATGTAAGCGAAAGAAGTAAGTAGTTTTCAACAATAATACGCATCTGTAACTATGATAAAATGTTTATATTTTAGAGTGGCTGATAGTGGTAGTAATTTTACTGACGATACCGTCTGCGCTCGGAGTCGTATATTTAATGGTGTTGCAGAACGAAGTACTCCGTTTTGAATATATCATATGCTCAATACAATTGGGCCTGTGCACTATTCAAATATTTACAGGAATTCTGTGTCTCTTTCCCTGCTGTAAAGCTCCAGAATACTATTAATAAGTGTCAGCGTAAAAGTTGTATTTTAAGTGACAACAGACACTAGCCAATTTGAATATATTTAATAGTTATACAATAAAGTAAATTATAAGAACCATTATTTAGATTTTTAAGAGGTGTTTGTTCTTTACGTTTAAAGTTGGTTAATACAAATAAACTATAGGAATAAATCCAGCGCTTTGAATAAACCAGCACCGGTTTAAATGTTTAGTATATTTGGTTGCCTCTATTTTGGCGCCAATTTTATTACATAATTAAAAGCTTAAGGATAATTTAACGGATGGAAATGTATGTGGTATACTGTGTGCTAATAAAATTGAAATATTTTATTTTTGTTTATTTATAGAAACAATATACCTTCTTCACATTTATTACCTATTAAATTAATGTGATATGGAAGCATTATGGAAGCAAATGACCATCACAGATGACCATCATCATACCATCATGGCGCTATGACAGATGCTGCACTGAAGCCATATGTTATCTGTGGCCATATAGTCGATGATTCATCTTGTTTGGCTTGCGGGGGTGAATATTCAACAAGTGGAAATAAATGTTTGGGCAGTTTTTAAAGCAAATTATGGCCAGTTGAATAATTAATTCCCAAATATTAATTTTTACAGGTAATGCATGATTCTAGGTATCTGTTCTGACTATTTTTTTGCAAAACTATGGGATACTCGCCAATTGTAAACTCAGAATACCGTAAACTTTAAACAGTTTTTATATTTAGTGAGAAATCTAGTTAGAATAAATGAAATAAGTCTCAATTTTACATCCGGTTTTTATCTTAAAGCTTAAATACATACAATTTTTTCGTGTATTATGAAGTTTAATTAATTATTGTGCAATAGTTATTGGGGGACTTTTTCTGTATCATTGACATGTTTTTTTTAGTCGGGGCATATATTATTCGGTGTTTTCTTTTTCTGTTTCGTAAACTATTGAGCTGAAACTAGAATGAGCTGCTCAGATTCCTGTCTCTTTTTGTCCCAAGACACTACAACGGAGCTTCTTAAAGAAGTGTAAGTTATAACACATTGAGATACCAACCCTCGAGTGATTTCAATACTTGAATTTTCTTCTAGCTCTCAGCAGGAGATTGACTGTACCAGTAGTATTTTGTTTGATGTAAATTATAGCAGCTACACCTTGGTGAGTATCATACAAGGGTATCGTATATATGAAGTGATTGCTTGGGTATGTTTCTTACTGTTAATCATAGGTTCTTGTTCCATCACGACTACAGTGTCTCTAAGAGGAATATAAAGGTGGTATTTTAGTAAACATTTCATTATATTTGTTTTCTTTTTACTAGGAGAATGAGTCTAGGTATTATATTTTTAGCAGGTACCACTGGTCCACAAGAAATAAACAAGTTTAAAATGAATTGTATTGTTATTCATATTAAAGAGCAAAATGCATTTAAAATGGCTATGCCTGCTATTAAAAGTTATCTTAAATACTTATTTGAGAGCTATTGTTTAATTTTACCATTGTACTTTTACTATCTTCATGATTCAATAGATCAATTTTAGGACAATGACTATTAATTTATGTTTTTATGAGCCCTTCCTAGAATTGTAAATATTACATTCTATTATGAAAGAAATAATTATAGAGGCTAATTCATAAGGGTGAATCACCACTTGTGGTGGGTGAAAAAACATCAAGTTGAGCAAGTTTGAACTTGTCTATTTCATCCACGATTCTCTGATATAACGGGCGACAAAATTATCGGCGGTTCATTTTAAAATAACATTTTCTGAGCTTTATTTATTATTTTTAAATAAATACACTTCTAGTCAATTAAAAAATAAAAAGAAAAATGGTTGTAGCTAAAATAGTGAGTGCTCTTCAGATTGATTTACACAAATAGATTAATTCATTTAATAAACTTCCTTTTTTAGGAAGACACCGCTCCCTTTGAGGAGTACAAGCAGGTGCTCTTGGAGCCCGCAGGGCACTTAGAGCTCTTACCAGAACCGACTTATCCTATTTTCCAGCCTCGTCTATTGAATGATCCCCTCATCAACGATGAGTACTCGGGGCCGTACGAGTTCGAAGTGGCCATAGTTCCCGACCAGAAAAGCCCTTGGATTGTGAGTGCCTTTTCTAAAATTTTTATTTATGATTGTATTTTTTTTTCGTTACGTTTCAGTATTCGCCCCTGCTAAACAAAGTGTTCTTGGAGCTGGGCAAACAGTTCCCCGTCACCTTTAAGACCAGAACTTTTCCTCAGGAAGCCTTGTTTATCAGGGTCACCCCCAAGTACTCGGGCAGTCAGCACTCGATAGACGCGGTAGTGCGTTGCATCCAGCACGACTATCACGCCGATCCCTCTAATAAAGGTTTGTTTTTATTTTACACAGACAGAAAAAAATAATACAGTTTTTTTTAAATATAGCGTTTATATACAGGGTGGTCCGAACTGTATTCCGGATAAAAATAAGTAAAAAAGTTCGTATAAATATTTTTTTAACTGTTCTGAAGAATAATTATTTTTCGTCCATACCTGTATAAAACTACTGAATAAAAAAGTATACATTTCCGTGACTTTTTACGTAAAAGAATGTCTCTGGGTAAAAATCGCTGCAAGCAACCGTTCTCAAGATATTTAAAATGGAAATAGTCAATACGTGTCATTATTGACAAAAAATAAACACGTTGAGTAGATAGTTATTTGACTGAAATAATAAATTTGGGAAATTTTAATTTTTTTAAATCAATCATAAATTTTTCTACAAAAAAATGATGATAAAATAGTTTCTGTTGAACTTTTGGCACAAAAACATTTCAAATTTATTATTTCATTCTAATAACTATTTAGTCAACATGTTTAATTTACGTCAAAGATGACAGGTACTGATAATTTCGATTCCAAATATCTCGAGAACCATTCCACGTAGCAATTTTTACTAAGAGACATTTTTTACGTAAATGACGTCGCAAAAATGTATATTTTTTTACTCATTAGTTTTATACAGGTACGGAAGAAAAGTTATTACTTTTTAAACCAGTTAAGAATATGTAGGTGCCGCCCTTTACCAGTTAGAGCTTTGAGTCATATTGACATGAAAATCATATTTCTCATGTCAAAAAACTCCCAGGCACCGATTTTCATCCAAATAATGACGTTACTTCAGAAATTGGGAAAACATTGAAAAATAAATGAAACTATAGTGCACCCTGTATCTCCAAAACTAAGCATTTTAGGACATACACTTATACAAACTTTTTTACTTATTTTTATCCATAGAACATGCTGCCGAAGTTTACGGAATACAGTTAGGACCACCCTGTATGTGGCGTTTTTATTTTTTAACGAATTTATTTTGACAGTTACAAAAAATCCACAAACACAAAGGAACTTATTTAGCTTTGTACTTTACTTCAAAAATCACTTGAGGCGTTTTGTTTTTCTGGGACCATCATCAATTTTTTATAAACATTTTTTCTCAAGGAGGAATCACACCCTGAAATTTTTTGGATTACTTATAGGAAACGCCCGGTATAAATCGTACAATTGTTTGTTGTTTCTAGATATTCCTGCCGAGGTGAGAGCTCACGTGATACGGTGCGCCAATCGCCAGGTGAGCTACCTGGGAAACAAGGACCAGCAGGAGCGCCTCAGCCTGGTGCTGCCGCTGATTAAGCCCGAGGTGGGGGCCGATAGCGTGTTTGAATTCTTCCAGTTCGTGTGCACCAGCACTTGCCCCACGCCCGGCATCAATCGCAGGAGCCTCGAGCTGATATTCACTCTGGAAAATGTCAAGTAAGTCTTTTTTGGACACGCGGTAAAAAAGGTAAATTTCTATACAAAACGATAAAATGTTATTTTATCGTCGACCGAAAAGATTAATTCACGGGAGACGATAATGCAATAATTTTATAGTCGTGTATAAAACAATATTTTTTTCCATTTAAAAAATATTCAGAAATTATTATTTCAGGGAATTTATTACGAGTAGAAAAAATATTGTGCTGGGTTGGCCTCATTTCTGTAGGCGTATTTAAGTTTTTAAAATCAAATATTGTACTGTACACCCTGTATATTTTACGTGAATGAGATGCACAATTTAATTATCTATCAAATTGTATTATACCTTTTTTATTTGAGAAATCTCCCCATGAGAGATGGCACATGTTTTTTTGAAACACCCTGCGCAATGGCCAAAACTAGTTTCTAGATTGATTTTGTGTGTTTTAGTGGCTCGGTGGTGGGAAGGAAATCCGTAAACGTCAAAATTTGTGCATGTCCCAAACGGGACCAGATCAAGGACGAGGCCAAGTACAAAAATAACAAGAACGGGCCGCCGGTTCCCAGGGGCAAAAAACGCAAGGCCGCTTGCCAGCCGGCCAACCCTGGAAAGGTACTGCCCGCGTCGGACAACGATACCAAGGTGTACCCCATTACCGTAAGTAGCGACACTACAAAAATTCTCTAGAAAATTTCACACTAGTCATCACATTTTCTAATATTAATTTGCAAAAATCAAGTTTATCGTTTTTTTCTTGACGAAATGGCGAATGCGCCTATTCAAAGAAATTTTAATACTTAGAAATTATTGCCTGAATTATTAAGGTAAAAGTAAATTCAACTGGTTAGAGATCAGCTAGTTCAACTAGTTAGAAAAGTACCGTATGATCGAAAAAAAAACGGCGTCAGCGATGGCTACGAAATGAAGATCGCTGTCATTTTATGTATGTAAAATTATATGGGGAATGTCATTTCCAAGCCTTTTTTTTTCGGTCATACGGTACTTTTCAACAAATCAAGATGGTTCATTTCATTAAAAAAAAATGTGTTGACATTTGCCTGCTTTTGCAATATTACCTGTTCAGTTTTATTTTAAAAATAGGTGCAATTTTTCTTAAATTAAAAACTAGTTTTTAAAAATCAAAAAATATAATTTTAAAATTATTTTAAACACAATTCAGTGTGAAATTTTCTTGCCAAATACCACGCGAGATTAAATTAAATCCGCTGCTAAACATTTTTTAGAAAGTTATCCAAATCTATGTCTTCTATCTCTCGTAAATGTTCTCCGGAAATAATTTAATCTCTAGTGGTACTACTTTAGCGATATAATTTAACAGTCGACGTTTTAATTTGACGGTAGATTAATGTGGTGGGCAAACAAACTCAGCTCAAAGTGCTCTCTTACATCGAGGACGCTCTAGCGCACGACTTGCTCAATCATCAGGGCGAACCTTCGGAGGGGCTGTACCAAAAGGTGCTCGACGACACTAAAGCTGAAAAAAACAGAGCGCTCAACCCTCATCACTAATAATCGTGCCATATTTTACCTATTTTTTATTTACTATTTTTTTTATTCTTAAGTTTATTACCTATTTTTATTACTATTATTGAAGTATAAGAAATTGTTCTGCTGGGGGAAACTTATCAGTACCTGAGCTATTTGTCTTACATCCAGGAGGGAGTAATTATACAGAGGGTTTCCTTGAAATCCTAAATTTAATGGAGGTGTAAATATGGCTTAATAGATTAAGTCGGAGATGTCTAAATATCGTCTCTGTGATTGTGCCTTCAACACAGATATTCTCCTTGTGATTGGAAATTTATTATTTAGTTAGTTATACATGATTTTTAGCTATTATTTTTCTACGATTTGCAATATTTATATACTAGATTTAGGTCAATTTATGTAACGAATTATAAAAAATAAACTTTTTGCAAAAACATGCAGAGATTTCTAAACAACCCCATAAGTATTTTAATAGAAATAAAACTCCTATAATGATATCATGTTTTCAAATCTTTAATTTGTTATATGGTTCTTCAATTTCTTATTATTCAATGAGTACACATATTTTCTGGTAAATTTCGATAAAAGAAACATATTTTCTCTTACTGTTTTTCAAATAACTTTGAAATAGTCTATATATTTGCCTTTGAAAATTAAAGAAAAAAAATACGTTTTTTTTCTGTATATATGGTTGCATAGATTTAAAGACAGGGATGGGCATGTAGAAAACTGAAAACATTTCTGTCCACAGATGTTATTTCTACACATAATAAAACTAGTTTTTTACACGTAAAATTTTATTTATCTTGAGCATAATGTTGAGACATTTTTCAACTTTTACCCTTTATATTTTATGTTCTGCGTATTTTATTTATATCCTAAATGGCAATTATTGTAGGTAGAGTACACTACTAATTAAAAGAGACATAATATAAACTAAGAAAAACAATTTATTTCTATAAAACTAGATAACATATCACTTCCTAACGGATCCCTTTTCCTCCAAAGTAGTACCGTCCAAAGTGCCGTGATGTTTGAGCATGTGATCTCGCAAATAGTACCGTCGAATAAAACCCTTGCCGCAAATAGGACACTGGTGTGGCCTCTCTTCGGTATGGATCATGGTATGGTACTGCAGATGCACCTTGGTACTGAACCTTTTGTCGCAATAGGCACAAGGGAAGGGTTTTTCGCCCGTGTGCACCGACTGGTGCCTCTGCAGGTCGCACTTCTTGATGAACGCTTTCTCACATTGATCACAAGGAAACGGTCTCTCGCCAGTGTGAATCATCTTGTGCCAGTCCAGATGGCTTTGAGCCCCGAACGATTTTCCACACACGTCGCATGCATACGGTCTTTCTTTACTGTGAGTCCTCACATGGAAATTCAATCCTACAAAATAAATTCTACACTTTAAATACAGATAAAAACATACATTCTACCTGTGCGATTAGTAAAAGATTTCCCACATAGATTGCAGAGATAAGGCTTCACACCAGTATGCGTTCTTAGATGGATATTCAAATTGTTGGATGATGGGAAGCGTTTCTGGCATGTTTCGCATTGGTAGTTCTTCTCGCCAGTGTGGACTCTGGCGTGCCTGTTAAGACATCCCTGAGAATTGAACCCTTTACCACACAGGGTGCACAGATACTGGCCCTTAAACTTGTGTCTCTTTAAATGCACATTTAGAATGTACTTTGACTTGAATGTTTTATTACAAATTGTACAAACGGCAGGATTTATTTCCACACTTGGGTCATTTTCCTGCAGTGAATTCTCTTCACAGTCTGAAAATACTCTCCCTGTAAAGTCTTTACGTTTTTCAGTCTCAGGTTTCTTGTTATCGATGGTTTCAACATTGTCATCCTTCTCGTCGGATATTTTTAAAGGACCCAAATCTATATCGGCTTCGTTGTATTTTGATAGAACAAAATTGCTAAAATCATTTTTCACAAATACTGTATTTGTAATATGTGAACTATGTTGCTTGGTGAAAGATAGGGTATTTAGGCCGATTTTATGTTGAGCGAAGGAATTGATAGCGGTGTGATTTTCGTCGAATGGTCCTAAATGCTTCTTTAAAACTGATTCGGACTTTTCAATCTGGAGTTTGAACTTATAGAAGGAACGCAGTTGTTCCAAACAGGTTGAGCATATTTCGTCGGGAAACCCTTTGTGTAACTGGAAATTTAAAACATTATATAGTACCTTAAAGACTTTTTTAAAACACCTTTACTTTGACTTCGTAAATAACATTGAGCAGCTCTAAAACCGAGGTGTTATTGTTATCGACCTTAATATTTTCATCACGGATTTTGTGTCTCAAATTTTGATTATTCATGCACGTACGGCATATATTTTTAAAATCAACAAGATTTCTGTAAGCCGACAAATCCATTTTTCATAAAAAAACAACCAGAGAATAGGTACATTAAAGAAATGCTAACTTCATGTTAAAAAATGGAAACAGACGCTACCTGGTGTCGCCTGGCAGTACTAGCTAAATTGAGGGGAATTGGAGGGGCGGGGCTTAAAAGAGGGGAAATTTTTTAAAAAATACTTTTATAAGTATCACTGACTTACTGTTTGAAGTTAATAAACATATTTTTTATTACTTTAATATAATTTAATGTATTAAAAAATATGTCTATTAACTTTACACAGCAAATCAATGATATTATTAAAGAGTTATTATTTTCAGAGAAAATTCATAGTAAATAAATTACACATTAGTAAACAATATCATTTATTTTTTAGAGCTGCGATTTATATTACAATAATATTGAAATATATATATTTCAAATATTTCAAAATGATTTCAAATTCAAAGTTTTTAGTTAGTTGGCTTTTAGATAGATTTTAAAAATTTGTAGAAAGTAAAAATAGAAATTATTGCTTTATTTAGAATTTAGTTGATACCTGTGGACAATTTAAAAATATTCCAAGCACAAAAGATTACATTACCCTTTGTATGTATTAATTGATTTTGTAGAGGATAATGTAAAGGATATTTTATCATTATGCACTAGTTTTATGCTTTATATAATATGACTAATGATTTTAGGAAACCATTGGTGTGTCTTGGAAGTGTAGCGCATTCATCCAAGATGATTTATTATCAGCATCGTAGATGAATATGGATGAATGGAATTTGTCTTCAGTGCTCTATAAGTTTGTACTATGGAGGGCTTTAAAAGTCGGAGGTACAAACTATGGAGGCCTTTTAGCCTCCATAGTTTGTACCTCCAGCTTTTAAAGCTTTGTAAGGGATATTGTAATGAGGGTAGGTACAATCCTGACTACAAAAAAACTCAGCATATATCAAAATGTAATATATATCGTAATGTTCTTTTAAAGCTACATAGAAAATATTGACATAATATATACGATGCCCAAACAAAATACACATTTTACCACTCAAAATCTCATAATTGTCTCATAAAAGATTAGAATGGTCCGATCAACAAGAATGTAGATATTTTTTAAACATCATAGATTTGTTGTTTACAGCAAAAATCATAGATTTAATTTTTTTGTAGAGTTCATCAAACATCAGCATAATATTCCAGGCTATTATGAATATTTTTACTGAAAAATGAGCAGTATGTTTTGTAGTAACATTAAGCAGTATTTCGATGATATACGGGGCCCTGGGATCTCTTGTACACAGTATCTTTAAGTATATTTCGGTTTTATTTATTTATTTTTTAAACTTTTGAAAACGTTACACTTTAAAATTATTATAACAGGCGTATTTTTAACACTAAACCCTTTAGAATATCACTTTCTTACTTGTATTTTATCAGTTCAACATAACTAAACTCTTTCAACATTTTAATTCAGCTCAAAACGCCACTTCTTAAACTTGCAACACATTTTCGCTCATTTAAATTGGAAACAAAGCGCGGGTAAATGGTTACAGCGCCATTTCGTCCTCGTGGTGTCTTTCGGAACTATACGCATGAGTGGCGCCACTCAGCGAGCGATTGCCAAAACTTATTAATGTTTTCTGTAATTTGTTGAATTGTGGCGACACCTATCGACTAGTACGCTAACGTTTAGCAGTTTTATTACGGATTTCTGTAACGAATATGTTGCGGCATCTATTAATTAATAACCGAACTTTAAATATTAAATTAATTAATTTCGAGAATCCTGTAATTTTTTGTATCAAAAAATTGTTTAATAAGCGCCATCTCTATGTGAAATTTTACACTATATTTAATTTTTTAACCGTATAATTTACATTTTTAAACGTTTTTAGTTAAATTTTAACTTGGATTAAGAAAAAAACGTCGGCTTTGTTTAAGAAAGGAGCTGATTTTTGTTTAGAAGGTATGCCAATATTACTGCCCCTAAGAAACACTGGAAATATTGTATGCTGCAATTGTTCGGAAGACATGGGCCTGAAATTGGGTATTATATAATTCCCCAGCTTTATTTACATATACTATTTTAATTTTGATATTGTAGAATAAGAATAGTATGGTATATTGCACTATACACTTGAATTTGCGCTATGGACTAAAGAAAAGGGAAGATTTGAAGGTATTTGATGACGAGAAGCAAGAAGATGTTGAGCCCATAGTTGAAAGAAAATGTCCTAAATTTGATAATAATAAAATGTTTAATGCTGCAATTCAACATAAGTCACTTGATGAAGGGCAGACAGTGTCTTATACTTGAACACAAAATATAACTACGAGGAAAGTGAAATTTTTTAAGACAACTGCCTTTTTTATATACTTCTTTGCATCTTTTTGGAGTGATAAATATGAATCCCTTAAATATAACAAGTGGGTATCCAATGAAATTACTTAGTTGTAATGCAGAATTTTCTTTATTAATCTCATACATAACTACAGTCAAGTTCTATTTCATTTATTTTCTATGCCATGTTTTCTCATTTTTACACTAATTAATAATGTTATATGGATATCCGGATATCCCACCTTTATCTGACTTATTGGTGAAAAATTATCCCCTTTATAATGATTTATGACGCTAACATTTTTGAAATGTATTTATTAATATAACTCATATATTGTTTGTGTTTCAGTGATTTCTACATGGATATACAGTACTTATGAGAGCCTGCTCAAGAAATTACAGAATTAAATGTGCAGTCCTTTCTTCTCAATGAAGAATCTCTTCATATACAAGCTTGAACGAGTCAAAAGCATTGTGGAATGGACAGAAATTTGCCATTGTCATGATTAAAGTGATATCTGTGTGAGTGATGGGAACAGCTTGAAGGCCCTTTGAATACCAATTAGCTCATAGTATAGGAAATAACAGTAAATCTTAAAGTAAGTACATCGTTTTATAATATAATCAATATTCCCGTAATTTTTTGTGATATAACTAGGCAAGCAGAGAATTAAAAATAATTGTGTATTTTTATAGGAACTAAAAACTCACTAGAAAGACGATTTCTATTAAGAAATATTTCCATAACACATTTATATTTTAATATCTAGTATATAGATGCATCTTAGTTAATTTAAAAATACTTCTAATGGTTGTATATGCTTTAATATACTTGTATATGCAGATACACTTGCTAAATAGCAATACTATAAATTTTAATTGTTTTAAAAGGATTAATTTGTTAAAATAACTTATGTATTATTTATGTTTACCATAGGTCAAGCAAGCAAGCATACAGTTTCACTGCAGCAATCTGACAGTGTCCAGGATGTCCTTGATGGAATATAAAGAAAATATGAATTTACCAAGATTCAGACATACATATATATATCCAGTCCAGTAAGTCCAGCTTATATATTAGTAATAAAGTAGAATTTAATGAAACATGTTAATTTATATAATATGGCGTTTCAAAAATTTAAAATTACAAGCTGATTTACTACTATAATCTTTAGGGGTTCTAATCTTTGAAACAAAACAATTAAGAATCAAAATATCTATTTTGATAGATTGTACATTAATAAATTTGTCTGTTTTTCCTAGAAGATTGTGTTGTAATGAAGTCAGAAGCCACCAAAATGATATAAGACAGTACTACGTACAATATGTTTACTTTATTTTATTGATTTTGACAGATTAATATATAAGTTTATACACATGGTAAAATCAATTTAAAGTAACCATATTTTAAATAGATTTATTTGCAATTCCAAAAGTGGTATTTTGATTTTAATACTATTTTATTTGTAATAATCGGCTTGTATGTTATTTTAAATGCGTTTTAGAAAATGGCGAATGCGCTAGGGGAGGTTACATTAAAAATTTGTTTCTTATATCGGTTTTAAATATTATCAGGCTATCTTTTGTAACGTGAAAAATGTGTTCAAATTTGCAATAATACTAGAACAATAGTTTTTTAAATTAATTTTGTATACATTTTTATGTATATGCTTTAATATAGTATAGAAATTAAGTGTTCTAAGAAACATATTTTTCACGTTCCTACAGTAAAAAAGATAGAAAATGATTAAATTAAACATATCCATATACATAGATTTACATATTTGTTTACTTTATATTGATTTTGACAGATTAATATATAACTTTATATACGTGGTAAAAACACTTTAAAGTAATCATTATTTTAAATAGATTTATTTACTACTCAAAAAGTGGTGTTTTGATTTTAATACTATTTTATTTGTATTAATCAGTTAAGAATTTATATTTTAAATACGTTTTAGAAAATGGCGAATGCGCTAGGGGAGGTTACATTAAAAATGTGTTTCTTATATCCCTTTTTAATTTATTTTTATAGAGATGAGAAATGTTAATATATGATGTATACAATGAAAGTATTTTGCTTTCTACTGGCCAGCATTAAGTCCTTTGTAAAATGGGTTAAATATTAACTCCAGATGATGGCCTGATATACAGACAATTGAAGCTTTTTATGTATGTAACCCAGAGCCATGTAGAAGAATCAAGATAACAATGTAGAAGAATCGACTGGTGAAGGGGTATTGAAATGGGGGTAAGTACAACCCTTACTACAAAAAAACAGCATATTTCAAAATGCATAATGTTCTTTTAAAGCCACATAGAAAATATTGACATAATGTACACAACGCACAAACAAAATACCTATGCAAAATACACATTTTATCACTCACAATCTCATAGTTGTCTCATAAAAGATTAGAATGGTCCGATCAAAAAGAAATTAGATATAAGAATCCTTAAATATCATAGATTTGTTGTTTACAGCAAAAATCATAGATTTAATTTTTTTGTAGAGTTTATCAGACATTAACAAAACATTTCAGGCTATTATGAATATTTTTACTGTGTGTAGCGGCGTTGGATACGGTGTTACATCCATCTTCATGTATATTTCGGTTTTATTTAATTTATTTTTTTAAAGTTTTGGAAACACCACACATTAAAATCACTATAACAGACGTATTTTTAACACTAAACCCTTTAAAATATCACTTTCTAACTTGTATTTCATCAATCCAACATAATTAAACTCTTTCAACATTATAATCCAGCTCAAAACGCCACTTTTTAAACTTGCAACACATTTTCGCTCGTTTAAATTGGAAACAAAGCGCGGGTAAATGGTTACAGCGCCATTGCGTCCTCGCGGAATTTTTCGGGACTATGCGCACTAGTGGCGCCACTCAGCGAGCGATTGCCAAAGTTCACTTATTAATGTTTCCTCTAATTTTCTGATTTGTGGCGACATCTATCGACTAGTACGCTAATGTTTAGCAGTTTTTTTACGGATTTCTGTAACGAATATGTTGCGGCATCTATTAATTGGTAACCGAACTTTAAATATTAAATTATTTAATTTCGAGAATCCTTTAATTTTTTGTATCGAAAAAGTCTTGAATTAGCGCCATCTCTATGTGAAATTTTACACTAAAAGTTTTTTCCAACGAAATTACATTTTTAAACGTTTTTAGTTAAATTTTATCTTGAATTAATAAAAAAAGCGTATAAATAATGTGGGCTTTGTTTAAGAAAGGAGCTGGTTTTTGTTTAGAAGGTATGCCAATATTACCGCCTCTAAGAGACAATGGAAATATTGTATGGTACAGTTGTTCGAAAGACATGGGCCTGAAATTGGGTATTATATATTTCACGAGCTTTATTTATAGATACTATTTTAATTTTGATATTAATAGAATAAAAATAGTACGATATATTACACTATGCACTTGAATTTGCGCCATGTACTAAAGAAAAGGGAAGATTTGAAGGTATTTGATGACGAGAAGCAAGAAGATGTTGAGCCTATAGTCTATAGTTGAAAGAAAATGTCCTAAATGTGATATTAATAAAACGTTTTCTCTGCTACAGTTCAACATAAGTTGCCTAATGAAGGGTAGACAGTGTCTTATACTTGTACAAAATGTAAATACAAGGAACGTGAAAATTTTTAAGACGACTGCTTTTTTATATACTTCTTTGCATCTCTTTGGGGTGATAAATATGAATCCCTTAAATATAACCAGTAGGTATTCCAATTAAATTACTTAGTTGTAATGCAGACTTTTCTTTATTAATCTAATACATAACTGCAGTCAAGTTTTGTTTCATTTATTTTCTATGCCATGTTTTCTTATTTTTACACTAACTAATAATGCTATATGGATATGCCACCTTTATCTGACTTATTGGTGAAAAATTAATTATCCCCTTTATAATGTTTTATGACACTAACATTTTTAAAATGTATTTATTAATATGTATAACTCATATATTGTTTGTGTTTTAGGGATTTCTATATGGATAAACAATATTTATGAGAGCCAAAATGTGCAGTCCTTTCTTCTCAATGAAGAATCTCTACATATACAAGCACGAACGAGTCAAAAGCATTGTGGAATGGAGAAAGATTAGAAATTTGCCATTGTCATGATTAAAATGATATCTGTGTGAGTGATGGAAACAACTTGAAGGCCCTTTGAATACCAATTAGCTCGTAGTATAGGAAATAACAGTAAATCTTAAAGTAAGTACATCGTTTTATAATATGATCAATATTCCCGTAATTTTTTGTGATATAACTAGGCAAGCAGAGAATTAAAAATAATTGTGTATTTTTATAGAAACTAAAAACTCAATAGAAAGACGATTTCTATTAAGAAATATTTCCATAACACATTTATATTTTAATATCTAGTATATAGATGCATCTTAGTTAATTTAAAAATACTTTGAATGGTTATATTATATGCTTTAATATACTTGTATATGCGTATATACTTGCTAAATAGCAATACTATAAATTTTAATTGTTTTAAAAATATTAATTTGTTAAAATTACTTATGTATTATATAAACGTATTATTTACATTTACCATAGGTCCAGCAAGAGAGCATACAATTTCGCTGCAGCAATCTCACAGTGTCCAGGATGTCCTTGATGGAATATAAAGAAAATATGAATTTACCAAGATTCAGACATACATATATATATCCAGTCCAGTAAGTCCAGCTTATATGTTGGTAATAAAGTAGAATTTAATGAAACATGTTGATTTATTATGGCGTTTCAAAAATTTAAAATTACAAGCTGATTTACTACTATAATCTTTAGGGGTTCTAATCTTTGAAACAAAACAATTAAGAATCAAAATATCGATTTTGATATATTGTACAATAATAAATTTATCTGTTTTTCCTAGAAGATTGTATGGTAATGAAGTCAGAAGCCACCAAAATGATATAAGACTGTACCACATATATGTTTACTTTATATTGCTTTTAACAGATTAATATATAAGTTTATACACATGGTAAAATCAATTTAAAGTAACCATTGTTTTAAATAGATTTATTTGCAATTCCAAAAATGTTATTTTGATTTTAATACAATTTTATTTGTATTAATCAGCTCAGATATTTTAAATGCATTTTAGAAAATGGCGAATGCGCTAGGAGATGTTACATTAAAAATGTGTTTCTTATATCCGTTTTTTATATTATCAGGCTATCTTGTAACGTGAAAAATGCGTTCAAATTTGCAATACTAGCAACAATAATTTTTAAATTAATTTTGCATACATTTTTATGTATATGCTCTAATGTAGTATAGAAATTAAGTGTTCTAAGAAACATTTTTCACGTTCCTACAGTAAAAAAGACAGAAAATGATTAAATTAAACATATCCATATAGATCTACATATATGTTTACTTTATATTGATTTCGACAGATATATAAGTTTATAGACATGGTAAAATCAGTTTAAAGTAACCATTATTTTAAATAGATTTATTTCCAATTCCAAAAGTGGTATTTTGATGAAAAATGGCGAATGCGCTAGGGGATGTTACATTAAAAATGTGTTTCTTATATCCGTTTTTAATATTATCAGGCTATCTTGTAATGTGAAAAATGTGATCAAACTTGCAATAGTAAACACAATAATTTTTTTAATTAATTTTGTTTACATTTTTATAAGGAATGACGAACAATGACATTTCCCATATAAATTTACATATAAAATGACAGCGTCAATGATCTTCATTTCATATCCATTGCTGACGCCTTTTTTTTCGATTATACGGTTAAGTGGTAGAAATTAAAAATATTCTAAATTAATTAAAATGTTTATTGAACATTACTATAAAAAATAAAGGTTCTAGTGGATAAATTTGTTAATATAACACACGTATTGTACATCTTCTAAAATGTTTACAAGGAATACCAGTTTGTATTTAATTTATTTGTAAATTATTAATATGTGTAATTTGAGGAGATATACAATATTATTTTGTCTTTGTAGTACCAAATATTCGTTAGTGAGATACATAAGAATCTGGCCTGAAATATGTTGGAAATTTTAGAATATAATTGCAACATGATAATTTATATTTGTGTACTAAAATTAGAAAAATTTGTTATAGATAGATTTTCCTGTTATTTAACTATAATAAGTCAGAAGTTTAGATTTATTTTTATGCTCTATGCATAGTAGGCGTTGAAATAACATTTCAGTGTAACTTATTCTATGTCTATGTGTTTATAAATACTGTACGATCGAAAAAAAAACGGCGTCAGCGATGGCTATGCAATGAAGATCGCTGTCATTTTATATGTAAATTTATATGGGGAATGTCATCGACCGCCATTTCCCAGCCAACTGGACGCCGTTTTTTTTTTCGATCATACGGTAGTTCTTGTTAAACATTAAAATTATATTATAAAAATATATAGATAGTAAAATATACCGTACAGCCAAAAAAAAACGGCTTCGGAGTTGAAGAGAGATGAGATTGCTGTCGATCGTCATTTCTTTGCCAGCTTGACGCTGTTTTTTTGATGTACGGTACTACACGATTGAAAAAAAGCACTCTAGTTGGCCTGGAAATAATTATTGCTTTCATTATATATGTAAAATTATTTGGGGAATATCCAAGACAACTTGACACTGTTTTTTTTATCGTACGGTACCCTAGGATCAAAAAAAGAAAATATCGGAATTAGCCTAGAAATTACTATTGCTGTCATTTTATAAATAAATTATAATATAAATGTTATCGATCGTCATTTCTTAGACAACTTGACGATGTTTTTTTTTATTGAAGCCAACGTGACGCTGTTTTTTTTTCATACGGTACCATACGATAAAAAAAAAATAAAAAAGCCTCAGAAATGGCCAGGAAGTGACTGTGAAATATTATTTACCATATAATTTAGATATAAAATGACTCCAATAGTCACTTCCTAGCCAATTCTTATGCTTTTTTCCATCGATGATATTTACTAAATATCATTGATCGTCATTTCCAAGCCAACTTGACGCTGTTTTTTTATCATACGGTACCATGCGTTCGAAAATGATGACCATTTCATTTTATATGTAAAACGAAATGGTATGATCGAAAAAAAAAACGGCGTCAGCGATGGCTATGAAATGAAGATCGCTGTCATTTTATATGTAAATTTATATGGGAAATGTCATCGATCGTCATTTCGCAGCCAACTGAACGTCGTTTTTTTTTCGATCATACGGTATTTGGGGAATGTCATTGATCGTCATTTCCAAGACAACTCGACGCTGTTTTTTTATCATACGGTACTATATGATCGAGAAAAGAAAAATGCATCAGAATTGGCCAGGAAATTACTATTGCTGTTATTTTATATGTAAATTATATTGTAAGTATCATCGATCGTCATTTCTTATACAACTTGACGCTGTTTTTTTATATTCTACAGCACGTAACGTAACGTATATTTTGCTATATATGATTAATGTATAATGACCTGAAGTAGGTAAATAATATTTGCTGTTTCTGAGAACTTTAGTGATGATACATTAAAACTTAAAATGAAATATCTATTTCAAGGCCTACTGTGACACCTCGTTTTCGTTAGATCACATTGTATATACAAAATTAGTTTATATTTCCTGGTTATTAAAAATAATTGATTAAAAATAGTCTTAAAGCTACAAAAAGTAGCAAATAATAATATGATAGAGAAGAAAAACGGCGCGGCGTCCAGTTGTCTTGGAAATGAACATTGATAAAAAAATAAACAGCGATCTTTATTTCATAGCCATCGCTGACGCCGTTTTTTTTCTTGATCATATTGTATATAAACTAATCGTGTACTGTGTGTTCAAAAAAAAGGCGTTCAGTGGGCTTGGAAATTGCGATCGATGACATGCCCTATATTTTTACATACAAAATATCAGCGATCTTTATTTCCAAGCCATCTCTGACGCCGTTTTTTACCTTATGGTATAGTTAGTAAAAAAATGATGCAGCTGAACTAATATGATTTTTCTGTTCTTTTCAGTGTAGAAGTTTCCATCCCCATCTCCATGATCCAGGTCCACTACGTGCAACTTTTTTTAAACCTTGTATATTGTATTTATTTTATTTTTGTACGTTGTATATTATAAATAAATCGAATTAGTTAAATACTTGGTATTTTATTTCCCTTTGTATTTGAAAAAATAATTAGAAATGCATTTTACCTCTTCACCCTTATGTGCTCCTGATAGAAATCGGTGAATTATGATAGTTAAAATTTTCATGCAATTTTTGTTAAAAGACGAAATATCGGGGATTTGTATCAGGAGAACATAAAGAGTAAGGAGGTAAAAAAAAATAAAATAATTTCTTGACAAAATGGTGAATGCAACGCCTGCTCCTGGTATCGAAAAATACCTCCTCGCACTCATATGTTCCTGATACAAATTCAATTTTTCTTTGCTTTTGACAAAACCGACTAAAAATAATTTCGACCTGGCAAATTTTGGAGCAACTGACCAACGAGTTAGAATTGCTAGATTTTTTTGGAAAAACGGCCATAACTTCTAAACTAAAAGAGATATCGAGGAACGGAACTCGGCATTCGATTTGCCTTTCAACCCTCTATAAGGGTGCATAATTAGGGCGCGATCGGAGACCAAAAAAAATTTTGGGCAAAAATGAAGGAAGGTTAACCCCTTACCTCATTTTTCGCCAAAATTTTTTTTTGTTTCCGATCGCGCCCTCGTTTTGCCCCCTTATAGAGGGTTGAATTCCCTATTGAAACCCGCCCTCCGTTCCTCTCTAGCCCTTATAGTTTCCGAGATATTAAGGGTTGAAGTTTGGAAACGAGTTCGAAGTCCTAGAGATAGCAGAATATCGTTGAAAAATGCTTTATTTACGTGTGGTACTAAATTTGCTCCTTACCTCTTCACGCTTATGCTATCCTGATAGAAATCGGCGATTTTGGACGCGGTTTAAAAATTTTCGTGCGATCTTTGTCAAAAAGTTGAAATATCAGGGACTTGTATCAGGAGTACATAAGAGCTAGGAGGTAAATGTTGGTACCTCAGTTTACTCCTTACCTCTTCACACTTATGTGCTCCTGATAGAAACCAGTGAATTTGTACAAGGATTAAAAATTTTCGTTCAATTTTTGTCAAAAAGTACATAAGAGCGAGGAGGTAACTTTGTCTTGGATTTTACGTTAGTATCCAGGGTTATCTTCAATAAAAGTCAGTTTATATTTAATTATTGTTTTTATTTCACATATTTTACACATTTAAATGACATTAAAAATATATAAGCATAAAACAAAGTAAATAAGTACAGAATACGGTAGAACTATGAATATATATTATCAACGGTTGATGCTTGGTGTAAGACGTCCATTTGCAGAGCAGAATGTTCGACCCTTGGTGTCCTTGGTGGTACGCCCATTGGAAGTTCTAAATCTGCAAAAAAAACATAAATTAGTAAGCAATTAATTATTGAACATTAATAAGAGACAGAAAATCAAAATGCTGTCCCATTGAGAATAAACGGCGTCAAGTTGGCTTGGAAATAACGATCCATAACATTCACCATATAAATTTACATGTAAGATGACAGCGATCCTCAATTCCAAACCAATTTTGAAGCCGTTTTTTTCAATCGTATGGTATTAGCGTATGACGCTGTTTTTTTTACCATATAGAATACTTAACTTAAATATGTATGACGAAAAAAAAACAGCGTCTAGTTGGCTTGGAAAAGAAGATCTATAACATTTACCATGTAATTTTATATATATGATAGCGATCTTCATTTGCGAGGCAATTCTTCGGCCGTTCTTTTCGACCGTATGATAAAAAGCAGCGTCAAGTTGGCTTCGAAATAACGATCCATAACATTCACCAAATAAATTTACATGTAAAATGACAGCGATCCTCAATTCCAAACCAATTTTGAAGCCGTTTTTTTCGATCGTATGGTATTAGCGTATGACGAAAAAAACAGCGTCAAGTTAGCTTGAAAAAGACGATCTATAACATTTACCATGTAATTTTATATATATGATAGCGATCTTCATTTGCGAGGCAATCCTTCGGCCGTTCTTTTCGATCGTATGATAAAAAACAGCGTCAAGTTGGCTTGGAAATAACGATCCATAACATTCACCATATAAATTTACATGTAAAATGACAGAGATCCTCAATTCCAAACCAATTTTGAAGCCGTTTTTTTCGATCGTATGGTATTAGCTGGTATTAGCGTATGACAAAAAAAAAACAGCGTCAAGTTGGCTTGAAAAAGACGATCATAACATTTACCATGTAAATATATGACTACTGCGATCTTCATTTGCGAGGCAATTCTTCGGCCGTTCTTTTCGACCGTATGATAAAAAACCGCGTCAAGTTGGCTTCGAAATAACGATCCATAACATTCACCATATAAATTTACATGTAAAATTACAGCGACTCTCAATTCCAAACCAATTTTGAAGCCGTTTTTTTCAATCGTATGGTATTAGCGTATGACGAAAAAAACAGCGTCAAGTTGGCTTGGAAAAGAACATCTATAACATTTACCGTGTAATTTTATATATATGATGGCGACCTTCATTTGCGAGGCAATTCTTCAGCCGTTCTTTTCGACCGTATGATAAAAAACAGCGTCAAGTTGGCTTGGAAATGATAATCAAGACATTCACCGTATAAATAAATTACATATAAACGAGACAGAGATCTTCAATTCCAAATCAAATCTGACGCCGTTTTTTTCGATCGTATGGTGCGGTATGAAAAAAAGCAGCGTCGACGTTGCTTGGAAATGATGATCGATGACGCATTTACCATATAATTTAAACTATATATAATAACTCTATTGCCTTTGTTCGATTGTGTACTGCCGTACGATAAAAAAAAGCGTCAAGTTGGCTAAGAAATGACGATCGATATGATATTTATAATATAAACAATATTGTTTATACAGTATAATCGAAAAAAAAAACGGCTCCTAGTTGGCAAGTGGCAATCGATGACATTTCCCAAATAATTTTACAAATAAAATGACAGCGATTTTCATTTCATAGCCATCGCTGACGCCGTTTTTTTTCGATCATATTGCAATTATACATATTCAAGAACTTACGTATGAAATGACAGCAATCGTCATTTCCAGGTCAATTTAGACGCCGTTTATACGATCGTATTGTTAATACCCCCATTAGTAATTCATTATTATTTAATATTTCACTACTATTAAATGGTCAACTAATAATAAATTATTATACTAATGAAATACGTATACAGGGTGCCCCACGGTGAAATACTTCGATTGATATGGTAAAAGTACACGAAGGAAAATTATAAACACTATAGACAGGGGGGTAATTACGTCAAAAAATGATGATTTTTGAGAAAGTTTAAAAATTCTATAGCAATTTTCTTGAAAATTCTTTTCAAAATCTAATAGTGAGTACATGTATTTAGAAAATAAGTTAATTAGTACCTGATTTGGGACACTAAATCATTATTCATTTGCTGACAAGATCAAGACTCTACCGCTAGGGGATACTGTTGTAGAAAATCTGAAACAAAAAAGATATATTTAAAATAATTGTCCTTTAAAAGAAGATATTATATAAAGAAATATACGTGTATGATATGTTTGTTGTGTTCCAAACTATATTTAACGGAAACAGAATTAAATAATAAATAAATATCATATTTTATTTAGCACAGATTTAGGTTCTAGTGTTGCAATTAACTGATTAAATGAATTATTTACTTATAATAAACGTATTATTAATTATAAAACTTGGATAATAGTACTTTCGGTTAATTATATCACGAATAGAATGACATCAAACGTATTTAATACCTTTAATGGTATTAAAAAATAATTTTACAGTATTTTAAAATGTTTGCACTCATTCAAATTTTTAATAAAACGCGGTTAACTGGTTACAGCGCCATTTCATTCATGCGGAATATCTTGGAACTAAAAAAACCCTTATGGCGCCGTCGAGCGGACAAAGGCTGAACTTCGTAACTACATTACAGATAACTATTTTTAAGATAGGTGCGACATCTCGTTGAAAGTAGTCAAACTTGTAATTTCTTTTTTACTGGTTTCTGTAATAAAATACTGTGGAGACATCTAACAATTAGTAACGAAACTTAGACATAATTTAAAGAAATCTGTAATTTTACGTTTCAAAAAGTGTTGAATTAGCGCCATCTATGTTTAAAATCCAATACTTTTAAAGATTTTAACCTTAGAAATTTTGAAATTTCAGAAAATTTTTATTTAAATTTCTAAATATATTTCGAAAAAAGGTATATTAGTAATGTTATTTTAGTTTAGATAGTTTTTTTGCAGGATATTGAGTCTTTTTGTCATTAAAATAACTACTAAATATGAGAACTGCATGTTATAGGTACTGTTGGAAAGAATATAAGCTCGGAATATTTTATATCATTTAATTACTCTAATTTTATGAAACCCTGAAACCGTTCTTATTTTAGTGCAAATAGAGAAAAATGCTGCTGTACATTGAATAATATATAAATTTAACTCTATATATGAAGATCAAAAGACTGGACTTACGAAATACGAAGCACAGAGAGATCGCACAGTTTAAAAGTCTGCTTAGTGTGCCAAATTTTCTTGTTTTCATAGTAATTTATAACAATTTCTGGACATCTCACGTTCACCTGGCTGGCTGGCACCAAGTCAGCCTCTTTACACTTTTTCCACAACATTAGAAACATAAGTTCCCCACTTGCATCGGTCGCCCCAAGAATTTTATGCGGTTCTAAACCTCTATCGAACCCTTTAATTGTAGACAGTAGTTAGTGCAATAACTTAACAAATAATACAAATACCTCTGGCTCTGCTATCTTCACTGATAATCTTTATTTTATTCTTGTCTTCGGTGTCCCGTAAGCTTGTTTCAAACTGAGATTCATAGGCAGCTATAAGATCAGGACAATCAAGATTTTCCTCAGGTTCCCACGTATTATCCTCACTACAGTGATATTAATACATTAATTTAATAATTTGAATTACCTAGACCAACAGTTTACTCATTGTAACCCTTCCATTTCAACAGATACTCCACTTTTCCATTTCTGCTTCTTTTATCTAAGATTTTCTCTACTGAAAACTCTTCGGCTGGTTGATCAGTTGGTGTTGGTGCAGGAACGTTTACATCGTCCTTTCTAGCTGTAAAAATTTGCTTTGCTAGAGTAAATATAACACAGAATCTAGAAATACTTGCTTTTAACCATATTAATAAGTTATTACTTTGATATTTATTAAATGGGATATGTCTCTGTTGAAAACTAACCTTTGAAATTTCAGGATGAACAAAAATAAACAGTTTCCCCCTTAACTATAGGCAACTCAATATACACTAAAATATTTTTCTTTAAATAATTTAAAATAAATATTAATATGACCAAAATTAACAATATCTAGGTTTTCTTTTATATTTATTAAAACAAGTAATCTTTTACAGCTATACTATGACGATTTGAATATTATTTCACCAATCCATCTACCAGCTGAAGAATTTTAGGTTGAAGAAATCTTACCCAAAACAATTACTGCGAATAGAAGTGAATAAATAGAGTAATTATTACAGTAGAAGGTTCACATTGAGTAAGAAGAAATCTAGATAACTGAAATAATAAAATTAGTATATTAATATCCGAGGCAAGGAGTATAATACATATAATCAAAGTGAATCTTGATTACTCTGAACTGGAGCTGTTTAGAAACTACAGCTTGAAGCACCTCTGTTTAATGCTAAAGACAAAACTAAAGGAAAAAACTAAGCGAAGAGAACATCTGAGGTACTTACTACTTGTTTTTTCTTTTTTCACTTTAAATACATTAATATTTCAGGACTTAAAAGGAGTTAAGTACTAAAAAAAATATTCTTATACATACAAACTGTTTCTAACAATGTAAAAACATTGTGGAGAGAATAATTTTTCACTAGTAAGTGAGATAGATGTGAGATATCTATATAATCATAAATTAGTGTGAAAACAAGAAAACGCGGCACAGAAAATCAATGAAATAAAAATAGATACTGCAGTTAATATGTTAATAACAATACTAAAATTGACTTTAATAAATTTATGCATTATAACTAAGTTATTTTACTGTAATACCCACTTGATAAATTTAAATAATCTATTTTTCACTCAAAAATAATACAATGAAGTAAATTATGTACGAAAAGCAGTTGCTTTATTAAGAATTTTCGCTCTCCTTGTATTTACATTTTCTACAAGTATAAAATACTGTCTGCCTTTCATCGGCAGACCTAAGTTGAATTGTTGCATATAAGACATTTAGTTACTATCACATTTAGGGCATTTTCTCTGAACTATAGGCCCCTCACCTTCCTCCTTCTCGTCATCAAATACCTTCAAATCTTCCCTTTTCTTTTGTACATTGCGCGAATTAAAGTGTTTAGTGTAATGTACAGTGCTAGTTTCCTCTATTAACACTAAAACATGAATAGTATCAGTAAATAAAGCTCAGGAAACATGTAATAAACACTTTCAGGTTTGTACTCTTTCGAACAAGTGTAACAAACGATATTTCCAATGTCTCTTAAGGGCGGTAATATCGAACCGCGGTCTGAACTAAAACCAGCCACTTTTTAAAACGATGACGACGTTATTTCTATACTTTTTTTTGTAATTCTAAGTTAAAATTTAATGAAAAACTTTGAAAATTTTCGTATTTTCTTGGATTAAGATAAAATATAGTCGAAAATTTTATTCAGAGATGACGCTAATTCAACTCTCTTTGGACACTAAAAATTACAGAATTCTTTAAATTATGTGCAATTTCAGTTACTAATTACCAGATGTCGCCACAGTATTCTATTACAGAAACCCATAACAAGGATATTACAAATTTAACTACTTCCCGATAGGTAGCGCCACAAGCAGATTTAGTTCGAAGAAACTCAACAAGGATGAAATGGCGCTGTAACCAGTTACCCGCGAATTTTTTTTAATTCAAATATTTCCACGCGTTTAAAAGAGGCATTTGAGGTGTTTTAAAGCGTTGAAAAAGTTTAATTATATTGTATTATTGAAATATTGGGTAGAAAGTATTAGTTTCAAAGTTTTAGAGTTAAAAATATGTATAGTGTGGTGATTTAAAATGGATAAATAGGTGTAAAAGTGTTGTAGAAGCTCACAACAACTGATTTGTTCAACTACAATACTACAAAACTTCTGTATAACGTTAAATAAATAAAACCAGGCAAGATATAGTGTTGCATTTTAATAAAAAGTAAGTATTGTACTTACCATCATATGCATATATCCTTCTCCAGTACATTTTTCTGCACTATTTTTATTATTAACGAACAATTACATCACACTGGTTTGATGAACGTCAAAAGCCTGAATTCATTGTAAATATCACTCAGTCATTGTGATTGTGAGTTAACATTTAACCCATTTTACCATGCCTCCAGCAGTTTATACAAGATAAAACTAGGTTTCATACATCATATATGAATTTGAATTGTCCTAAAAAGGGAAACAATTAGTAGATCAATAGGTTCAGAATGAAGAACACGTAAAAATACTCGGTAATACCAAATACTCAAACAAATAATCTTAGAATAAAAAAGTTAAATGTAGCGGTGTTTAAATATAAGTAACTTTACATAAAATGACCTTAATACCTTCTGATGTTAAATCTTAGAAGAAACATAATCATCTTTGTATAATATAAGACAGATACACACAAGTAGCTCAGACAAACAAAATAAGTAGCGAAATGTATATCGCAGTTATAGAAAACAAAGGTATGTAATTCATAATAAATTTCATTTCTTTATAGCTTATCTGATAGCTATGGGGCTCTTATTATTCGACTCACCTATAGCTAGCGATTATCTAATAAAAAATATGCATGGAAAATGTATTACACAAACAAATTATTAGAACTAGAATTTACATAATAAAAATACGGAAAAAAGGGATATTAACGGCACTTACTTTTTCAGGACACTAAGCAGAATATCAGAGAGATTTGCCAAATAGGAATTTTATGCATTATTATCAGTTTTTATTTTAAAATTCCAAGATTTATCCAAAATAGTTTAAAAAAAACCAGGTACCATAGATAAGTTTACCGGGATAGAACCATAGATCATAGGTCCAGGAATCCAGGCCTGCCGATTGTTTTATACCATAGACGCATGTTATATGCCGTGCCGGCAACCACGGATACACCTGTCGTTAGAGATCGTGGTATGCAGATAGCATTATAATTAATTGATATTATAAACAAATACTTTAGCTGTGTTTATAAACCATTTTTCGGTGCACATTTCATTTACAGTAACAATTTCTCTTAAATATTTTTAGAATAATTATATGATCACATCATATACAGGAGTTGTCAAAGTTGCCATGTGATGTGATTTTTTTGACACTTGTTAAGCGTGGCACGTCATCTAAAACTCTGGAAAAGCAAAAAACAAGCATTTTCCGGACTTAATTAACGTTTTCTCTATTGAAAATAAGACATTCTGAGCCTATTTTGTTTTTAAATAAAGCCCGAGAATGACTAGCGAACTGTCCTTCGAAGAAATCAAGAAACACACCGACAAAACCAGCACTTGGATCGTAATCAACAACGATGTGTTCGATGTGACGCGATTTTTAAACGAGGTAAGTTTAGGTTTTAAACGCGACCTTTGCTCCAAGTACCCACTTATTAGCGTAGAAATTAAAAATAGCCTTTAGTTTTCTAAACAATCTAGGTACTGGTTATATGTTTTTGTTTAGTTTTTGTCTAGTAGAATGATGCGACTTTTTACGCGCTTATCTCTCATCTGAACAGGTATGATTTTTCAATTTTAAGCGACGAAATGACGACGCGTTAATAACAGTAATCGCGACGTAACTAATTGTGACTGGTAAACAAGTACCACACTGCATAATACCACCACTCAACAAATTTCAATTTTAAATTTATCACCTTGCATGAGTAGTAGGTTTTCGTCGTTTCCCAAGTTCAGTTCAAACATATCGGTCGTAAAATCGACATCTCGGAGTTCGAAATTCATAGTTTTATGATACTTTGAACCCCTGCCTCGTGCGGTACTGTATTATTATCCTATTCTAGAATAATCTTAAATTTTACTGTGATATATCGGTTTAAAAATGGTCCAAGAATACACAAAGGCTCAAGTGAGAGACCACAATAAGAAGGAAAGCGTTTGGGTGCTTGTTCACAACGATATCTATGATGTTACGGCTTTTCTAAACGAGGTTTGTCAATCAGATTTTACAAAAATAGATTTTTAGTCTATTTAACCTCTGCCCTTGTTTAACTTTATCTTTTTGTGTTACTTACTTAAACAAAAGTTTATTTTGAGTACTGATATTACCCATTGTTGCATTTTATAGCACGACATAAAATTATTTACTCAAGGTTATTCAGTAAGTCGCCTGCACAGTATGTAATTTCTTAAATTGTTTTTTTTTATAAACTTAATTGTACGGTATTACCCTTGACTCACTTGACTGTATTTTTTTTAGCATCCAGGAGGGGAAGAGGTCCTGTTGGAACAAGCGGGCAAGGATGCTTCCGAAGCTTTTGAAGATGTGGGCCATTCGAGCGATGCTCGAGAAATGATGCTTAAATATAAAGTAGGAACTTTGGTAGCTTCGGAAAGGAAGCCTGAACAACCCAAGAAAAGCACCGTAGACTGGAAGGAGACCAGCGAGTCTTCGGAAAGGTACGGATGAAATAAAAATCATTATTAGGGAGTCATATACAGAATTTTTTATGATTTTTTCGGTTTCCTGTAAGATAAGAGTTTAGGAAATGTTTAAAAAGAGTTTTGGAACTACTGGATTGTATTTTAGTGTTTTAAACCGTTTTGAAGCCACTGGACACTGTGCCTAGCTTTCTAGTGGCGTAGAAAATATTTTAAACAGTTTTAACGCCATGGGGTCGTCTATGTACCATTCCAGTGGCACATAAAAATTGTATAAATTTTTCAGAAAACGTTATAACACAATTTTGGAGCCACTGGAGCGTGTGTGTAGCTTTCCAGTGGCGCACCAAAAATTTAAAACGTAATAATACCTAACCCTATATTTTTTGTGTGTTTTCCAGCTCTCTGAAGTCCTGGATTATCCCAGTAGCTCTCGGACTTGCCGCTACGATAATCTACCGCCTGTATTTCATGTCATAAACCACTTAAATGTACGAATGTTAAGAGCCGCTACATTATATACTCGTCTATAACAATATAAAAGATGCATTTACGGTACTAGGGACTAAAAAAATATATATTTACGATGATTATATATACTGATTAAGCTGTTGAAAAGTTTAAATTTTATATATTTTCAGAGATTTCCATTTTTCAGCGTGTTAATATTAATTAATTAGGTAGTTTGCGTCTTTGTTGTTTAGATTTTTATTTATAACGTAAAAAATTGTGTGTTTTTTTAGGGGAATCTGTCTTGTTTCCTTCTCTAAATGAACGGTCAAATAAACTATGTCTTAAGTAGTTTGTTGCGTTTTATTTATTTTTATTCCGTTATGTAATTAGATAATTATGCTAGTTGTTATCAAAAATTACTAATTGTGAAACTAAATTTATGTAAATACTTACAGAAGAGTATTTTTATTTGAGTTATCAGAATTTATTGGTGATAAAACGTCTATTAATATTATTTTAAGATATATTATAATGTGGATAATTTAATTATTTAAAATAACAGCACTGTACTGTTTTATTTATATTAACTATTTTTTTTATTAAAAATTATAACGCTAGAATCACAGTGGCGTACAAATAAATATCTCTCCGTTAAAGGTGTCAGGGTTTAAATAATAAAAAACAAAACAAAAAATATAATTTTCTTTTTTTTAATACCTAATACTCATTTATTCACTCATTTTGAACGTTTCACGCTATTGTTTTTTCTCATTCACACACACATACACACAGTTACGATTATTTAGTACAAAAAAAAACTATTCGCAATAAAAAAATATCTAGTAATAATTACAAAAAAAAAATATTTAAATATATCTCTATCTAAGAATCGTCAACGTATAAAGTTATTAATTTTATAAAAAACAAGTCTTTGTTCAAAATAGAAAGTATATAAATGTATAAATATCGCTATATGGTGATACCGTAAAAATAACATTAATTATAAGAAGGTACAAAAAAAATCTACTTAAAAATAATAACATCGTGGTTTCTTAGGGTAAATTACTGTTATGTAGAGTTAAAATACTTTATACAGGGAAGGACAGAAGGATTTAGAGGGAAATTTATTTGCAAATAAGTTTTAACAGCGACGCCAGATTGACCTATTTTTCCTTTTTTGTTTTGACTAGCCATTTTTTAATTAAAACTTACTCGCAACTTTTAACTATCTATAATAGGTCGTTAGTGTAACAACTCATATAATAACGATATTCCATAAGAAAGGTCTGTGATTTTATTGATCAATTTCTCCAATGGAATATATTCTATAACTCGATAGCTCTCCAGTGGCGTAGAAAATGTTTAAAACAGTTTTAAGAACTATAGAGTTACGTTTTTAGCTTTCCAGTGGCATAAAAAATGTTTTAAACAGTTTAGGAGCCACTGGATATTGTGTCTAGCCTTCCAGTGGCGTAGAAAATGTTTTAAAACAGTTTGGGCGTCACTGGATTGTATGTTTAGCTTTTCAGTGCCCCAGAGAATATTTAAAACTGTTTTGCCACCATTACATAGCTGTCCACTGGCACAGAAAATGTTTAAAACAGTTTAGGAGCCACCGGACAGTTTGCTAGCTTTCCAGTGGCGTATAACACGTCTTATAAACAGTTTTGGAGCCACTGGATCGCGTAAAAAATATTTAATACCTTTTTGGATCTACTGTATAACCTTGCAGTGGCACAGAAGACGTTTAAAAAATGTCCAGAGCCACAGGCCCGTATACAAATAATATACAGTGCGTTTCGTTGAGCATTAAATGACCTCAGTGACCTGCCTCGCTGTCGCTGTCACTTTTATCTGAAACACAACAATAACAAGACATTATTTTTGTTAGAAATCGAATGTTTATATTCAACAATAATACCTTTCTTTCCTGGATAAGCGTGTCTTTTTAGCCTGTCGTACAGGTCGTCCTTGGTACCGTAGAGGCTGGCATTGCTCCTCGCCAAGCTGTTCATTTTGCCATTCACCCCATTGTGCAGACTCTCCTTCATGTAGGTTTCGTTGTAGAAATTAGGCATCTCCCATCCGTCCTCTTCGTCATCATAGTAATGTGCGTAAGTCGAATGATGACTGGGCGCGATAGATTCTGCGTACGGCGTCGGCGCACCGTAGTAGAAGTTAACCTGGGAACCGTTCTGGTCGGTGGCTGGCGTGAGCAGTTTCTTCGGTTCCTTCCTCCTGTTGGCCCTGGCGCAGATCATCCAGATCAGCAGGACGATGAATATTATGAGTATTACAGAGGCGGCTATACCGCCGGCGATGTAGGCGAACTCGGACTTGTCGCTGCAGTGTTTGCCGGTAAAGCTGCCTATACACCGGCAAGATGGAGATCCCGTCACGTCTTTGACGCATACGCCCTCGTTGTCGCAGAAGCCGTCGCACGCGTCGGTGCATACTTTGCCGGTGCCGTTAAAGCCAGGTTTGCACTCGCACCGGAAGTCGCTGGTTTCGGGAATGAGCAGGCAGTAGGCGTTTGGATCGCAATGCATTTCTTGGCCCTTCAGTTCGCATGGATTCGTGCATTCAGACTTGGATTTCTGCAAAGAATTAGTTTTGAAAAGGCAGGAAGACTTTTGAAATCATCAATCATCTTTTTTGTATACAGGGTATACGACGCGGTGGCTCCAAAGAGAAAATACGTAGCATTGTGAGTATATGTAGGTTAATTGAAAGTATTTTACGAAAATATACAGAATTCTACAGTGCGTCCTCAAAAAAAGTGGCGAATCAAAGTTGCTTTTTTGTGGCTAAGATTTATTTTATTAAATAAAAAAGATCTACTGACACTAAATTATAAAAATGAAAACATCTAGGAAAATCTTTGTTTGAGGGGTAGGCAGCCTTAATTAATATATTTTGAAGAGACATACATTTTCCATTGAATATCGGAATAATATACCGGGTGTTCCATTTAAAATAAAAGAGAAACTTGCTTTTAAAGGTGATCAATGTTCAATATTAATTTTGTCTCACCCTGTATGACTTTTTGGGTCGAGTTTTAATTTGGTTTAAAGTACAATAGTTACTTTAACGACCATATTAGGCAATACACCGGGTAAATTCCAATTTAATAAGCAGATAGCTTTTATTGATATTTAAAATTTGTTCTTCATCTTTAGGAAATGTTAAATATGTAAGTCAAAAACCCTCTTTCATGAAACTCTCCTTTATTTTTCTCTTTGAATCCGAAAATCAATTAATATATAGGGTGTTCCGTTACAAAAAATACAACTTTGATGTGTAACTTTTTTGAGGACACCCTGTAGAAGTCTACATTTCTAAAAAATGCTCCAAATTGACATACGACATATACTCACAAAAATTAGTTTCAATAAAAACTGTCGTTCTTATTGGAGCCCCCGTGTTGTATGAGAGGCGCCACCCTGTATATAGAAAAGTGCAGATTTTATAGCCATGGCTGACGCCGTTTTTTTTTCGATATTATTGTACTTAATTTTTAATTTATTACTATTGTTGAAATGTAATATTTTAGGCCTTGGAGCCAGTACTTGTATACTGATTATAGAGGTCCTGGTACTTACTGAGGCAGTGTTTTTGGTACTGGTGTTGGGTGGGCATGGAATACAAGTCGTTTGCTGTGTTTCTGGCTGGTAGAATCCTCTCTTGCACTGAATGCAACTGTTCAAAGTACCGTTCAAATAGGTTCCAGCAGCACATACAGGTAAAGTACATTCTTCAATTGTGATAGCACCGGATTTTGGTGATGTCCTTCCAGGAGGACAGCTAACACAAGCTGCTTGATACCCTTGAGCTCTGTAAAAAGAAAAAAATAAACAAAAAAAATTAAAAAGCACTGTAAAAGGAAATAAAAAAGTAAAACAAAAAAATAAGATGAATAACAACAACAAACCTGAAGGTTCCTCTAGGACATGGCTCGCAACGACCATCCAGAGCCAGTTGTTGTCCATCACCACATTCATCTCTGCATTCTTTCGAAGAGACAGCCTCATTGGTCCTTGTGGTTTTGCCCAATCCACAAATCTGGCACGAGAACGAGCCTTCTTCCGGTTGGTAGAAGCCGTGACCGCAGGATCGGCACAATCCGGCATCGTGGTCGTAGAATTTACCAGCTGGGCATCGTTCTAAAAGAAATCACGGTAAAATATCCGTCATTCGCATAGATTTGATAATTTTTGACTAAATGGCGAATGCGCCAGGAATTGATTGACAATTATTATTTATTAGTTTTGTTTTGAGATATTTGTGGCATTATTAAGTAGTGTATTGTAGTTTTTAGTGATTTAATAAATTAATTAAGTGTGTTTGAAGGGTTTTTACCTTTGCAATCCGCTGCGCTACGTGCTCCTAGACCTATAGTGACTCCTGGACGTCCCGCAATGACTGGACATTCAATGCATTGAGACTGTCCAGCCTCGCTTTGGTAGGATCCTTGTGGACAGGGTAGACAAGTTTTGGTGTCTTTGTTGTAGAAAGTTCCAATGGCACATGGGACTGAAGAAAAAACGTTTAAATATATGTATAGTTAATACTTGAGAGTCATTTTATATTACTATAGCCACTTGAGTGGCTATAGTATTAAAAATTAGTGGTCAATGAATTTTTGAATGAATGCACATAAGGCATTAAAAAGTTTTTTTTAAATAATTCCTTGAAAATGTGTAAAGAAAAAGAAAATTGCAAAAAAAATGTAAAATATTCAACAAGTTTTGTTGAGCTTGTGACACCCTGTATGTATAATATATTACAAAAAACAGAATTAAAGAACATGGAATTACTCTATCCATTATATAGTTTCCATAGTATAGTATTATATAGTCACGAAAAAATAAAGAATAAATAACCTGCAAAATAAATTCAAATGTATTCTGTTATTAACAAAAAAAAAATACTTTTAAATTTGTAAAATAGAATTTGTATCTAGGTATATCAAATGTCCATGAACTAACTAAAATGACCTGTAATTGACCCCATTTTTAATTACAATCGAATAAAAAAATTATAAAAATTCAAATATGTTTAACATTAAATACGCATTATTGTCTATATTAAAAAAACAAGTACAAAACAGATTCATTTTTTAAGACGTATATAAAGATTTAATTTCTAACAAATTTTTATTATATTATAACAATTAAAGTCAACTTAAAACATCCTTTTTGTAATCTAATTATATTGACCTAGGTATTATTTCAGATAAACATTCTATATTTTATTTGATCAAATTAAACTGGCTAAGTATATATTTTTTATTATAAATATAACTATAAAAAAACTTACCACAATCAGGAGCTTCCACAACTTGTCCCACCGGACATGCGTAGTCGGACTCCAAGGACAAAGACGATGGGTCTGGGACAGTGTTTGGTAAGATATCCCTAACGTCAAATTGTCCTTCTTCCAAAATTAGTTTTTCCAAAAGTTCCTTCACTGTAGATCTGTCGTTGGAGTTGGAGTTCACTACTGGATCGCTATAAAATGATTAAAAAAAGTCTTAGTAATTTGCTAACCCTATGATCATATTTAAATACAGAGTGTTTCATAAACATAGACACTCTTCCTAAATTTTATTTTTATTTTTTTGTAAATAACACATAATTTGTCATAAAAAAAGATATACCTACGTATCTGCAGCAAAAATTAAGCTTTAGTTTAAGACGTTCTTTTTTATTTCATATTTTTTTTGTTAATAAATTAATAAACATGATTTATTTTCTTTCCAGTGGCGTACGATTTTATTCCAAAAAAAGGTTATCAAAATTTTAAAAAAACTCTGTATAATATAATTTCATGCTTATGTTCTATATTCATATAAAATTAAATAAAACATGAAAACTGTCCTAGAAATAACTAGTCATGCATGAAAAAGAAAAATGTATAGTTCTTATCACGCAACTTTTCCCAATATGGTATAAATTAATAGAAATTTTAAATGTCATGTCTGTGTTTGATTTTTTTCTTTGATCTAAAAAGTTACCATACCTACACAATGTTAAATATTATTATGTCAAAAGGAGGAAAAGTTATGCAAGAAAAACTATATGCATACGGGAAGAGGAGTGAAAGTGCTTACTTCAATGCCGGGAATGCTATCTCTACCGTGTACATGTCACTGGAAGATTGGCGTCCTTGTCTGTCTGTTCTATAAAGAGAAAGGACATGCTATTCTACACACAATTCTACTCTACGCTCTACACTATATGACGAAAATATAACGATATCTAAACAAATATTACTCTACCTACTATTTTTTTTTCTTGAAAATTTACTTACTTGTCTACCGGTACACTGGCATCGATAACGTAAGTACCGCCATCTTCCTCTTGGTCCGGTACTTGCCTGGCCTGTCTTCCAGCCCTGTGGTCGCATTTGACGTCGATATTCAGGTCTTTACACTCTCTGGTACCCTCGACAGAGAATGAACAGAAGTTCCAATCCCTAAGAAAAAAAAAATATATAAACATTATGTTGTTGGTACCGGCAGTCCTCAAAATGTTGGCATTAGTTTTTTTTTTAATTTCAAATAGAAAATATATTTTTTTGTTGTGTTATACAATTTCTTTACCTGTTAAGACTGTTCACAGCGTTCCTGACTTTCTGTCTTAAGACCCCTTGTCCCGCCTCGTTGCACAGCACTGAGCTGGGGAAGAGCATGTTGATCTTGAACACCCTCTGTGCTGGTTTGTATGCTGTAGAAACATTAAAAAATCACTAAAAAATGGTCAATTTTTTTATTTTTTTTACTTACGAGAACAAGCAGGATAAACCAAAGCCAAATTCGGGTTGATATTAGGCCTCCAAAATCCTTCAGCTCCACAGGTATAGAACCTGGGAATATCCTGGGAAAACTTAAGGCCAGAATTACACCCAATCTCGCACACCTTAAATTGTCCTCCTGCACCCCAATCCTTACATGTCTGATACCCTCCAATCGGATCGGGTAATTCTGGACAGAACTCTGACAACACCGAGACCTTAAAGGTACAACTCGCGGTGTTGCCGGCTTGGTCGCTGGCCACGTAGGCTATCTGGTAGATGCCCCAGAGCAGCGTTTGGCCTGGTCGGTGTCCATTGCGCTCTTGCACGCTGGCAACGCCGACGTTGTCACTAAAGTGTGGCTCGTCCCAAGCTACTAGTGCCGATCCGTTTTTGGTTATGATCCAGAGGTCTCCCGGGCAGTATTCCACCTTAGGAGGGATCTTGTCTACTTCCAGGTTCTGGCATTTCGGTCCGAGTACCCTGCTGGGCAGTTCCTTTGGCCGCAATGCGAGGGAACCACTCTTTCCACTCCTGAAAATGACATAGAACAAATTATTACGAGTATTTAAAAAGATATATAGCCAAAAAATACCTCCGACTGTTTCTTCATAACCTGCCCACGTTAAAACGAGTCCTTGTATAGAACTGGTTCGGTCCTGCAGTCTCGGACTTGTTTCTGGACTTCGTTGGTGACGTCCAGAGCTCTGTTCCAGATCTGAACTTTAGTGAGGTGGCCTTGGAATCCGGATTCGGTATAGGCTTTGGGACTGGTCGATTGGGGTTTGCCCAAGGTGACCCATGCGCTGGAAAATCATCAAACATTAGTGGATGTTCGTTAAATGAAAGACTTGAGAGTGAAGAATTTTTTTTAGTATACGAAGCTGATGCACCAGGTCTTGTAAAATTGTTTCTATGACTTTTATTCTAATTAGTTTATCTGGTGATAATTATCAAGAAACACATGTCTCGTTTTTTGCTAAAAGTGGATTTTATTGAGTTTTATCTCTAATTTTCTTTATAGTATACGGAGCTGATGCACCAGGTCTTGTAAAATTGTTTCTATTACTTTTCTTCGGGGAATTTTTATTGTAATTTGTTTATCTGATGATAATTATCAAGAAACACAGTCGTTTTTTGCTAAAAGTGGTTTTTATTAAGTTTTATGTCTAATTTTCTTTATAGCATACTGAACAAATAAAAAAAATAATAGAAAACAAAAACTATCAAGAATAAATACTTACTGCTCTGGTAGTTTTCTTCCACTGCCATACCCGTCAATTTTACTGGCTATCAGTCCTTCAGTGATCAATTTCAGTTCACCTCCATTTTCTCCATCCCACACGATCGCAATGTGATGCCACTGAGCGTCATTTATGACAGTATAGTCCCTGTAACTCAGGTAAACGTCCTGCAAGTCCTCGAAAATGGACACTTGGACACCGTTCGAGTGAGCCTGGATGATCGGTCTTCTGTTAGTTGGCACGTGCTTGGACCTACCAAAAAAATATTTTTTAAAAAAATATTATATTTTTTGTATTTTTCTTAAACTCACGTGACGCTGTACAAGGTGAAGAAAATACCGTTCTCGTCTTTCTGAGTGAACTGAATCCACATGGCGATGGTGAGGCTTGAAGCTGAGGTAGTGTAGAATGGAACCACTTGCGAAGCTGAGCTCCTGCTAGCGTCGCTGAAGTACAAGTCATAATCCACCGAGATAGCTGTAAAAATCGAGTATTAAGAAAAAAATAAAATAAAAAAAATTAAATTTACTTTTTCTGCAGTCCTCTCCAGTTAAATTGAAAGGACATTGACAGTAGAATTTGCCAGTTAGGTCTATACAGGTTGCACTGGGTGGACACGAGTTTTCTTTACAGTCTACTATATCTTTCTCGCAGTATTTTCCAGTGTATCCTGGCGGACATTGACAGGTAAAACCGAAGATGTTATTGACACAGGTAGCTCCGTTTTTGCACGCCTTGGCTTGGCAAGCGTCGTATTCATATTGACACCCGATACCTTTCAGAAAAATCAAATTAAAAACATCTTTAAATATATTTTTTTTTGGAATTTTACCAGTGAATCCTTCAGAGCAAGAACAGTTAAGGCCAGAACCGAAATCCTTGCATTTTCCTCCGTGCATACACGGGTTGCCTATGCACCTTTCCGGAGCTGTCTCGCATTGCTTACCATCGGTACCTGTCAATAAAAAAATCATAATAATCTAAAATAAGAAATTTTAAATATCACAAATTACCTGAAGGACAAACACAGAAATAGTCTTGGAACAAATTAATACACTTTGCGTCATTTTGACATGGTTTTCCTTGACAGTTTCCTATGTCAGATTCACAGTTAGTTCCGGTCCATCCTGGTTGACACACGCATTTATAACCACCAACTTCATCCCTACATGATCCTGAAAATGAAGAAAATTATAAAAATAAATTATAAAACACTTCAAATAAAAACTTACCTCCATTGAGACATGGATCGCTCTTACAATCATCCATATTTTCTTCACACATCTTTCCACTGTATCCCTCCTTGCACATACAGAAGTATTTGTTATCCAGATCCACGCATTTTTCTGTACCGACAGAGTTACAAGGATCACTCAGGCATTCATCTATTTCAGCTTCACATTGAAGACCAACATAACCTGGCCTGCATTTGCAGCTGAAACCGTCTACTAAATCGGTGCATGTAGCTCCATTTTGACAAGGTTTGGACGAACAAAAGTCTATAGTGTGTTGACAGCGTTTACCTTGAAATAATAAAAAAAACAATTAGAAAATTTTGATATAAAAATTAGGGATTTTTTACCGGTATATCCTGGCTCACAGGTACACAAATAATCGTCAACCAGATCCACACAATGTCCTCCATTATCACAAGGATTCGGGTTACAATCGTTGATGTTTATCTCGCAATTCTCCCCACTCCATCCAGGTTGACACACGCATTCGTGATAGAACAGCTTGTCAACGCAAATCCCGTTTTTACAGGGTGTTCGTCCGCAAAGGTCCACCTTTTCCTGGCATCGTTTGCCGGTGAATCCCGGAGGACACGCGCAGCTGAAATCATCGACTAAGTCTGTGCAGTTTGCGCCTAAAAGACACGGTTTTTCTGCGCAGTCGTCTACGTTGATTTCACAGGTTTGGCCTTCCCAACCTGGCAGACATTCGCACATGAATCTGCCTTGTTCCAGGGCCAGACAGGTGGCGCCGTTGCTGCATGGATTGCCGTTGGCTGAACATGGATCAATCTACCGGCAAAAAATATAGTTATAACCAAAGAGAACTCGTCTTGAATTATAATGTACTATTACTCTAATAGAGAAATAATAATTGTTATATTACACATACGTAGACCGAAAAGACAGAAATGCACACGAAACTCAACAGCGTTGCCATATTGATGTAACCGTCTCTTTTTAATTCACATAAAAGTATTAAAATATACGAGTATATGATTGTAAAGAAACAGAGTTTTATGAATGGAGTGTTTTGTCTCCCCTTTGGAAAAAATACTTACAGTTATGTCACAGTCAATTCCAGTGTATCCAGACCGACACAAGCAGGTGAAGTTCTTGTATCCAGGCTCGTCCTTGCACATAGCCCTGGCAGGACATGTGTCATTTGAACAGTCAGATCTTTCTTCTTGACAGTTAATTCCGGAATATCCTGGAGCACATTGACACCTAGAAATAAATAAATTATTACCAAGACGATACAAGCTTATATTCATTCAGTAAAAAAAAAAATTCACCACAAGATATATTAAAATTCTTACCTGTATCCTTGAGGTTGGTCAATACAGGTAGCTCCATTGTAGCAAGGTTGGGAAGCACATTCATCTATATCTATCTCGCAACGCCTTCCAGAAAATCCAGCTGGACAGAAGCACTGGATACCGTGTCCCATTGGGATACAGATACCTCCATGCTGGCAGGCGTTCTCAGTGCACTCCAGCTAAAAAAAAAATCGAATTAAAAATATTCTGGATATTTTGAATGATTTAGACGTACCGGTCTACATTCATCGCGTCCACTTGCTCCTGGAACTTCAGTTTTCATGTTTGTCGGACATTCATTACAAGACGTTTGTCCAGGAATAGACTGATAGAAGTCTTTTGGACATAAAGAACACGGAGCTAGTCCTGTTGGAGAATAATGTCCAGGATTACACTTGGGTTTGCACAATTCCATGCTTGGAGCCGCTGGCTGGAACGTATAAGTATTAGCAGGACAAGCCTGGCAATCTTTGAATCCTTCCGTAGGTGGTTCCCCAGTAAAACTATTCCTTGGACATTCCAAGCAAGGTACCATTCCAGTTGGTGAGTACGTTCCGTATCCACAAACAGGAACGCAGTCAAATATGCTCTTTGAACCTTGCTCTTTAGTGTAGGTTCCTTGAGGACATCGTGAACAAGCCCCTTGCCTGTCCCTGTCTTGGAAGAAACCCCTGGGACAGTACGAGCATTCTTTCTGTTTTAATCCGGCGAAAGTACCCGCGGGACAATGTACTATAAGAGAGATATGGGTTATTTAGTAAATTTGAGTAATATAAAGCGACTTACAGCATCTGGGTACGTCGTTGGTATCCATGTTGAGTACTTCACCGACGTTACAGGTAAAGCCTCTTAGGTTGTCTGATTTGAGGGCTTTGAGCGGAGGACACTGGTTGCCTATGGAGGTGACGTTTAAGAGAGGTTCTATAACGGCGTTAGCTGACGGTACTGATAGATCGAACATTAGGTTTAGGGTGCTACCGCATAATTCGTAGAGTTGGATTTGTCTGACCAATGGTACAATGTCGACAATATAATCAACCTAAAAAATAATAGTAAATAATCAATAAAGAGTTTGTAAAAAGTTGTTGACAAAAAGTTAAGATACAATGCTATGGGAAACACCAACAGAGATCCTTCTGACTTACCTTTACAACATTTTCGTCTACCAAACTGGCAACAGCGTTAATAATTGACACGTTCATCTTGACGTTAACAGCAGAACATCTCTCAGACAGGATATTGTTCAAATTATTGTAAAACTGAGCCAACAGATCGGTGTACTGGTTCAAACAGGCCGAAGCCACAGCACCATTAGCCCTGTAATTGACGCTTGCAGTGAAGTGGTAGTCAGCTTGCTGAGTATCTGGAATAAATCATTCATATATGCAAATTTTGAAGTAAATAAAATCATACTTTCTGAAACACAGTCTGGCACAACTCCTGTAGGCTTCCACGGTACGTTTTTGTCACAAGTAAACGTCTTTACAGGTTCACCATCAGTGAACCTAAAACCTGGATTGCATGTAGCTATACACTGTAATCCCCTATCCCATGGAAGACAATTAATAGCTCCGTTGACTGGAGGTTTGAGCTCCCAATCAACACAAGGCGTAGCTTGGACTGAAACCTAAACAAATCATCATGAAGACAGATAAAAAAACGATAAAAACTCAGTCTTACCTGGTAATGACAGCTAGCCTTATTGCCATACTTGTCCGAAGCAATGACAGTAACATTTTCAAAACCTCCAATAGCAATGGTTGCTTTTTCTGGAACAAAAGTTAAATGGACTTCTCCAGAAGCATCTGTAGCGTTAACTCTGACTCTAGTTTCGTTGAAGTTAACTGAATAACTGTCTTCCCTGTCTACCAACTCGATGACGTAGCTTGGAGGACAGCTAAGTTGTGGAGGAGTGTTATCAGGAACGGTGATGTTGATTTCGCAAATGGCAACGTTGCCATCGTAGTCAAAGGCTACGTATTTGACGACCATGTCTTCAAACACGTAGACAGGTGTCTTGAAGTTTGGAGGCTTGATTTCCAGACGAGCTATGCTTCCAGAGTTATCCACAGCTGTTGGTTCGGTAAAGTTGACAGGTAGAAGACCTCCATTGGCGTCTTTTTGGACTACTATCGGTTGCTGGGGACAGTTTTGGAAAACGGGAGTCTCATTGTCTGGAATAAAGATTTTAATTACCCAAAAAATTTAATATAAAGTTTCCTGGATCTTACCAACGCAAGGGGAGTATCCATAATCGTAACCTAACAAAGGTTCGTTCTCTGGCTCGTCGCAACCCATTAGTTCAAACTTCAAACAGGCATTCTCCATGTAACTTACAATTCCCAAAATTACAAACCTTGCTTGGACGTATTTGGGTAAAGAAATCATGGCAAGTTCTCCATAATTTCCTGGATCTCTCATCGTGAGGTTAAAGTTAGGGAAATATACCACATAATTTTCTTTATCAGCCTGGAAACAATATTTTCTTGTAAACTAGTTATGGTTTTTGAAATATTTTGATTTTACCTGTTTATAGAAGAACCTAATTTCAGTTGGACGACCTACAATATCGTTTGTGACAACTCCTTTCACCAGGATAGCTTTAACTCTAAAAACTTTCCCCAAATCCACACTAACATAGGTAAAAGCTTCCTGTTTTCCACACCAGCCAGTAACCGAATTCAACCTAACATTCTTAGCTTCATAATTAGGTCTTTCACTCGTGGCATTAATGGCTGAGTCCGGAATACGTCCAGAAGCCAATCCAAGAGGTCTAACAACCTTACATTCAGGCTCTCTAACGCAGGTGATCGGTCGAGGGTTAATCAGGATATATCCAGCCCTGTTACATCCAAAACTGACTTCAGAACCTTGCTCGTAACTTCTGGATATCTGAAAACCGTCGCTCGGTCTTCCTGGATCCTGGCAAACGGGTCCTTCGCATCTTAAATCGCCAAAGTCCCAAACTCCGTTAGCTTGACACCTGGAAAGAAAATTTATTTTTCTGGAACCGTTAGTGTTGGACTTTAAACATACCTGACAATGTTATCGTGCTTGCTGCTTTGTCCAGCTAACTTGAAAGTGTTCTGACAACCGAAGAAGAACGAAGATTGGTATCTGGTGTCGATGTATTGTCCGTATTCTGCTCCAGGAGTGGGAGGAGGAATCCCACAGTCGATTCTTGGACAAGAGGGTAAAGCACCACTTAACCAATAATCTGGATAGCCTGGTTTAGGATCAAAAACACACTGCCTGAAAGCTGAGCTTGATGTTTTCCTTAAATGTCTTCCAGTAGAACCGCAATGAAGTGTGACATTTTCTCTAAAAGGTACTAATACTGTTTCCTCGTTACTCCTGAGTACTTTGAGACCTTCATTCTTGTCGTCAGGTAAAGATACACATTGAGCATCTAAAACGAAAAAATAATTAGTGAAAAAATCTGAAATTAACAGTTTTTTTTTACTTACATTTGCATTCAGGTACTGTACCATTCCAGACACCTGTAGAGGTACATAAAAGTGAACTACTTCCAGTCATGACGTATCCAAAGTCACACTGGAAGCGTACTAAGTCTCCAAAGTGGTACTTCTCCTTGGTAGAAAGTATAAGTCCGTTCTCAGGTGAATTTACTGAAGGACACATCACAGCAACGCAAGATTTGTTCACTTGGTACACATCTCCGTCACGTAGACCGTTTTCTGAGGGTTCTATATAATATGAGGCGGTACCGTTTTGTTGGTACAGCTCGAATCCTACGTTACATCCGCAAGAGTAGTCTCCAGCAGTGTTGAGGCATTTTTGCTGACATCCTCCGTTGTTTTCAGAACATTCGTTGACATCAGAGCATTCCAATCTGGTACAACCCATTACTTCTAGTTTTAAGCATGGAGCTCCGACATAATCCTGAGAAAAAATCATTAAAAAAATAATCCAAAAATCCTAAAATAACATTACTTGAATTTTAAATTTGATATATTGTGCTTCGATGGGAACAGGTAAATTCAGGATGCTCAATGTTGGTTTTTCTATGGTAAATTCTACAGCCAGTCCGTCTGGATTCCTGTAGTCTTTGAATACGTCAGTTAAATCGTCTGTATACTGTAGCCTGACAGCCGAAGTAAAGGCTATATCTCCATTCAGTCTTGTTACAGCCATGGTTCTGAAGCCTCTGATAATTGTGGGAGCTCTCAAATCTAACAGTACCCAATTTGAACCTCCTTCAATTGTATTTCCACACCAACCTATACCATTGTTCAAACGAATCATCTACAAAAAAATAGATATGGTTAAACACGATTTAGATTAATATAAATTAGCTTGACGTACCGATTTTTCATATCCAGGCTCTGTACTGGATACTGTGATAGATTCATCTGGAATACCTCCGTTTATTAATCCTAAATCTGCTACAGGTCTGCATTCATTAGTTGGCGTGAATCCTGGAAAAAATATAACTTGGAAATCCAGTTAAAAACTCGTAAAACTCATCATACCTTTCTTGCACTTGCACTGGAACGATCCAGGAGCATTAACACATTCAGTAGAAGCCACATCACACTGGGTACTGATACATTCATTGATATCTTCACATCTAGGTGGATTATTGAATTCCTGGTTTTCTCCACACCTTAAAATACTGTTTCCAATCAGTTTAAATCCCTTAAAACACTGAACTCTGGCTTCGTCATTAAAGTAGTACTGCCTGGAAGTGTCAGTAATGATTCCATTTTCAATTTTGGGCAAAGTAGGGCATCTAGCTCTGGAACAAACTGGAACGTCACCGCTCCAAGTTCCGTTGCTCATGCAGAGGATTACTGGATGACCGCTCCGGATATATCCAGGTTCACACTCGTACCGGATTATGGTACCGTAAGACTTTCCTAGACCGTTCAAAATGGTGATGTTTGCATGTGGTACGTCAGGCAATGTTGCGCATTGGGAAGCTGTAAAAAAGATGGTATAATTATGCGTTTAAGTAATAGATTTAGGGGACTAACCAAGACAAGTTGGTTTCTTTTCCCATCTACCGTCAGCCAGACAAGAAATTCTTTCAATAGGCTTTCCAGAAGGGAAAGCAAAGCCAGCGTAACATTGATACATCGCCTGACCTCGGTATGTGACATTAGAAGATCCAATAGAGAATCCATTGTCGATTTGTGGCACTGGGCCACAGTATACCTCCTAAAAACCACCAAAATTTGAGTACTACACCAAAAAATGCACAATCCAATCATACTTGACATCTTGGAATGTAGCTAACAGACCAGTTGCCACTTGGTTGGCACTGTGTAGTGATTCTATTTTTCCCTGTAGCGAATTCCTGTCCAGTGGGACAACTGAAGATTATTTTAGTACCGAAAGCGGTGTCTCTGCTTGAAGCTAGAGCACCAACTCCTGGCTGAAGTTGGGGACAATCTAAAATAATTTATCGTAAATATTTTACAAGAAAAAAATGACGATTTTGGTTTAAATACCAGCAGAAAAGGTGGCTCTCCAACCAGGTCTGTTATGAAGGGCATCTGTAGTGAATCTGACCAGCATTTCTCCACTTGAAGCTGTCAAGGTTATTTTTGGTTTGCTGTTTGATGTGAAACCTGAACCTGGATGTAATCTCAAACCACTTGGTGTACTTCCATCAAATACTTGTACAAAATCAGATTGGTCTACGTCAAATTCGTTGAAATTTAAAGATAAAGGTCCTCCAATAGGGTTCCTTATTTTATATAGACACTCTTGGTTGCTTGGATAGTTATCCAGACCAAATGCGGGCGATGTAATCGTTCCATTCCTGGCTACAATGGTAGCTTTACATCCTTGAGTGTATCTAATCCTGAAACCTCTCCTTGAATCACCAAGACTAGTTTTGAAGTAAACATATAATTGACTGCTAGTGGACATAACAATCCTCTGGTTGTCTTCTAACTCTCCTGTAAGCCTAGCTATCGGATTACTCCTTGGAGAATCTCCGTCTCTAACTAAAATATAGTCTCTAGTCTCATCCAAGTCCAAATCATCAATTTCCAAAGTTATTATTTTGCCATTTTGAGCTCGAATGATATATAAACATTCCAAGCCTCCTGGATATTGGTTAGGGTATCCAGGACTCTTCAGGATTTGTCCTTGAGGCGTTCCTCTTAAAGTTCCTCCACAAATCTGAGGTTCAGTCTTCCAGGAGGCTCTGAAACCTTTTTTCTCCACCGAGGCATCAGTGCTGAACTTGACAATCATGAAATTTGATGCGGAGACAAAAGACCTGTTGCCTAAATCTTGTTTTCCTGATAATGTAGCTAAATTTACAGATGTATCTTCGGTTCTTCCTACAAAAAAAATCATTTTTGAGATTATTTTTTAGTGAAGATGACAGAAAACTGACCTCCCACAAGAATTTGAACGGTATCAAAAGATTTTTCGGTTTCAAACTCTTGGAATTGGAGCAGGATGTTGTGACCCTGAGGCCCTTCCAAAGTCCACTTGCAATTGGTTAAAGGAGCGTATTTGTGAGGGTAATAAGGGGATTCTACGACATCTCCACTGCTAGCCAGGTAGAAATTACAGTTTTGAGCGCAGTCTAATTCGTCTGAGTTGTCACCACAATCATCTACAAAGAAAAAACTTGCATTTCCTGTTTTTAATTATTTTTGGGGAGATAACAGTACCTTGTTTATCACATTTGAACTTTTCGTTGATACAATTACCGTTCGAGCAATGAAATGAGCCTGTAGGGCATGCCCTAGATCTACACATAAAGGGTAAAAGACTCTCGCAAGTTGTCAGTTCCCAAGACTGATTCTCTTCAGTAATGGTGACATCAACGCATTCTCCTGATGATGGATCTGGCTGATTTAACGACCAGAACCCTGTAATATGACAGAAAATAGTATAAACGCGTTTAAAGATTGTTTTTTTCTGGTACCAGAATATTGAGAGACTAAAGTTCCAGCTGCTGACTCCAGAGTATTGGTTTTAAGGTCATCCAGCGATGCCAGACCTAACCAATAATGATCCAAGCCTCTCCGTTCCAGAGGAACGGAAGAATTTGCTATACTAGCTGTTAAATTATTTTCGGCAAAAGTTTCTACCGCCATCAGGTCACTACCATATCTAGAAGAAATATTAAATCATACAAAATTAAAGGTCAAAAAATTACGGAGCTCTTCACAATTTCCTAGCATTATTATTCTTGACTCAAAAGATGAAAGTTACAGTATCATGCAGCTGTGTGTCTGTTAATGTTAATATTAACAAAGGTATAGGAGTGTCAAGGTATTCGTCTATGTAAAGTTGTCTCTGTCTTGCATTAAAATTAAAACGTTATGAAACGAGGATGGTCGTAGCAGTGTATATAGGAATAAGAGATTTCAAAGAAGAAGTAGAAGATGATATTAGCTCGAAGGCTTGTTTTAGTACAATCGTACAAAGTTAGTGGTTATAGGTGGTTTTATTTGAAAGTTGAGAAACGATAACATAAGACATTTTCAATTAAAATTAAGAATCTAACATATACGAAAACTGCAGTTCTTGCATAATTATCTCATGCTAATTAAAAATTATTAATCCTTTTGTTACAAAATTGCTTACTTAAGCTTAGTGGGCGCATATTAACGGGTATAATTCTTATTATAGACCATCATGGGCGACAAGGCAAGCATTGTGTTGCCTACCTCTTGCATTAGCAGAAACTATAGTTATATTAATTAGTATCCAATGGGTGTATAAGGAATCTTGCCCAATACTTCTTCTTAATTAGGGAATTGTGCAGGCTTTTTTTTCTTCTTAAGTTGAGTGAATAATTAATGGAATATTTATACAGGGTGTTAAAAAAAAACATGTACCATTTTTCGTGGGGAGATTCCTCACGTAAAAATAAGATTTATTTTTCATATCAATATAGATTATAGATCCGATTCTGCTTTGTTTTGTAGTTACAGGGTGTTAAGTCTTAATATTTTTTTGATTTATTATAATTTTCTTCCAAGTACTTTTAGCGATTCGAATGAAATTTTGAGGGTAAAAGTTACTATAAATGCGACATATTTTAATGGTAAAATGGTCTTGACATGTTCACCAGGGACGTGCGTATGGGTTATCACTGGAATATTCAAAAAAATATTAACACTTTAACACCCTGTAGCTACGAAACAAAGCAAAATCGGACCTATGTTGATATGAAAAATAAATCATATTTTTACGTGATGTTTTCTGAAACACCCTGTATAGGTGAAGCTAATAAAAGGGTGTTAAAAATAAAGATTTTTTTAAAGCAAATTTCGGATTTTCTATAAGTCTAACAGATGTTTAGCTTTTGAGGAAATGAAATAGAATTAAACAACTTAAAGAAATCGTATCTGTAGGTAAGTTATACAGAGTTGGTCATAAGGAAACTGAAAAAGTAGGTCTTCGTCAGCGACAGTCGATGATGGTACAGGTGTGTGATGCTCGAAGAAGAGTTTTAGCACGTCCTTGCCAATTGAAAAGTAAAAAAATGTATCTAAACTTATTATATAACTTGTAGAACGCTGTTAAAAGGTCAAAAAGATGTCCTGACAAAGAATTGGAGTGTTTTTAGTCAAACAAATAGTTACCTTTTACATAATTCTGCAGCTTTTTCCCACGAATGCCTAATATTGAAAAACTTGTAGCAGGACAGTCCCCGCAGTTCCCAGCCTGCAACAAAAAAGGAAAATCATTGTTATTGTCAATAGAACATAAACATAACCCGCATAAAAATCTATTTGAACTTTCTCCGGTATAGGAAATAGGAAAAATCAGGTAAGTAAGGTAAGTGTGTAGCGGGAAATTAAATTTTAACAGCATTTTACAGAGGAAAGTATTTTGGGAAAAGATAGGAAAAACAATTTGCATTTTAAGTGACTTTAATACTTATTTATGCGTCAAGGGGATTATCAGGGTGTTTAAGGGGCAAAATTTCTGTCCCGAGGGCCTATAATAATTGCCCGAGGTTATTAACACTTTGACATTCCCGTGGAACATAGATAATTTTATTTCTTACTGACTTTATACACACAACCAAACTTATATGGACTTATATCACTCTTTATTTCTGACTAAATTTCTTGCAAGGATAAAAATTGGTAGACAACTTTAAGATAAGGCTTTTTGTTGTAAATAAACATGATAATAAAGAATAAACGACTGCTGCAATTTATTTTCTTTTGAATTTTGTGTTCAGTAGTAAAATCACGATTGTCCGGTAATTTTCATTCAATCCAAAAAAATTAAAAAATGCCTTATGTTGGATTAACAGATATACAGAGGAGAAGAATTATCGCTCTCACCGAACAAGGAATGCTTCAGGGAGACGTAGCAGAGATAGTAGGCATTACCCAGGGTGTTCTACCGAAAACATATGCAAGGTACTTGGAATTAAGAACACACAAGGATAGGCCCAGGCAAAGCCGTCAAAGATTCACAACTTAACAACAAGACCGCATTATGCTAAATTGCTAGAATAAATCCCAATGTTTCTCATCCAGAGCTATAAAGACAACTTCTGGCAGCTACAAGTGTGAACGTTTCAGTTGAAATCATAAGAAAAATGCTTCATGCACGAGGGTTTTACAGTAGGAGAGAGTTACGGATCCCACAGTTATCTCGGCAAAATGAAATTGACCGGCTAAATTGATGCATTCAACATCAAAACTGGAAAACTGAGAATTGGCAAAATGTTCTTTTTTCGGACGAGACCAGAATTGGCCTAGGATCAGATAACCATCGAATTCGGGTTCTCGAGGGCTCAAGACGAGCGAGACTTCAGGCTGCCAAATCTGTACCAAAATATAAAGGAGGAACTGTAGTGTTCTGGGGAGGTATTACGAGTATACTGGGAGCAAAAAGTCCATTGTTACCACTTCAACAAATTTTAACGGGTCGGAGATATGTTGATTTCGTGCTAGAACCAATCGTTAGTCTTTGGAGGCCTGCAAATGGGCGTTATTTTAACTTCATGGACGATAGTGCACCTCCCCATACCAGCAGAGTGACTAGAGAATGTCTTGAAACGGAAGGTGTCATAGTTTTAGAGTGGCCTGCCGATTTACCAGATCGAAACCCTATCGAACACTTGTGGGACTAGCTCAAAAGAAGGGTTAGAGCTCGTCGAAACAATCCAGGAAATCTCGCACATCTTATTGATGCATCATTAGTAGAATGGGAAAACATACTATACCCCAAGACAACGTGGATAATTTAACAAGAAGCATGCCAGCGCGGATACAAGCTTGCATAAGGGCTACAGGTGGCAAAAAGGAATATTTGATTTAGATATTTTGTTGAATTTTCTTGAAATATGACCAATACTATAATTTCTTCAGTACCTAAATATTTCCTATATGCACTAAAAAGTAACAAAAGGTACACCAAATCCGATGAGTACGGTTAAATAAATAGATACTGACGATATATCTCCGGCATAGGCAAAAGCAAAACTCATTTAGTGGTACTTTCTATCGGCAATTATTCCAAGTATTTACCGCCTAGGCGGCCGCCATGTTGTACAAAGTGTTTCTGTAGGTCAAAGAAATTCATTTCTCACTCATTGGGGATTATATGCAATATACATAATTTTATATCGCCAGTGAATCGCCGATCATCTAGGTCAGACATCTCTTAAATAATATTCGATCATATTTCGCGAACTTTAGTATAATAACATAACATCAAAGAAAAACTTCAACATCGTCTTTGATCATAACTATCTTTGGCAATTTTTTCAATCGACATGTTTTGTTCATCATACATAGAGATTTTGAGTAATAATATACAGGGTGGTTCAAACTGTATTCCGGAAACTTCGGCAGCATATTCTGCAGATAAAAATAAGTAAAAAACTTTGAATAAATATATGTCCTAAAATGCTTAGTTTCGGAGATACAGGGTGTAGAAGTTTCATATTTATTTCGATTTTTTCAAATAATTTCTGAAGTAACGTCAATATTTGGATGAAAATTGGTGTCTGGGAAATTTTTTGATATGAGAAATTTGATTTTGATGTCAATATGACTCCTATTTTTAGGGGGCGCCACCTACATGTGTTTTAACTGTTTTTAAGAGTATTAACTTTTCGTCCGTACCTGTATAAACTACCGAGTGAAAAAATATACATTTCTTCTGAGTAATTAACGCCTTTATATTTCCCTTAATACACCGATAACTATTTTTCTTTGTTCTTGGTGTCATTTTGCTTCTGAAGGCGAGAGGAGATATACCTCCTGAAACGTAAAGCTTTTTTTCTCAGTTAGGCAAATTTGTTTTACTAGTAGAGTACCACTGTGTTAAAAATATCTTTTTTATTTTGTTGATTTTCTTCTCAACATGTTTAATGATGACAGGTATTGATAATTTCGATTCCAAATATCTCGAGAACCATTACTCGTAGCGATTTTTATCAAGAGAACTTTTTTACGTAAAAAACGTCGCAAATGTATATTCTTTTACTCAGTTGTTTTATACAGGTACGGACAAAAAGTTATTACTTTTCAAATCAGACAACATTTGAGTCATTTTAAAATGGGACAAAATATACTAAATTCAGTAAGAAATAAAATTATCTATGTACCAGGGGAATTACAAAGTGTTAATAACCTTGGGCAATTATTATTGTTCTCCTAAAACTATGCCCTTAGTAATTAACACCTTTATATTTCCCTTAATACACTGATAACTATTTTTCTTTGTTCTTGGTGTCATTTTGCTTCTGAAGGCGAGAGGAGATATACCTCCTGAAACGTAAAGCTTTTTTTCTCAGTTAGGCAAATTTGTTTTACTAGTAGAGTACCACTGTGTTAAAAATATCTTTTTTATTTTGTTGATTTTCAGTGGCTAAAAACCTATAATTCTTTTCCAAGAAACATACCTAGAGTTAAACCGTTTGAAAATACACAGAGAAAGAGAGTACCCAATGGGTTCTTTGCGATTTGCATAAACGGTGGGAGACCTTGACATTTTTAGGTACGGTCTTGGGTACTGCCAACGCCGAAGACAACCGGTCACAACAAAAATTCGTACCATCAAGGTGACTAAACTCCAATGTTTACCGGAATTGCCCATAGCAGATGCGTTGGAAGCAAAATTCAACTGAATTTCAAGCATTATTATACTAAAATATCGCGAAAAAATCTATTCTGTAGCTTTTATTCTTAAATGTTGACACTATTTTTAATAAAACTACTTGATTACTTAATTACAACAGTAATTAAAATAAGTTGGTAATAAAGGCATTTACTAAACCGTTTAATGTCAACCAAATAAAAAAATAAACAGTTCAAGGACCGTATGAGATAACCGATCAATCTAATTTTAGAAGAAATCGACTGCTATTTAAAATAAAATCGCTGCCTTCGATGACAGTCTTTTGCAACGTCAATTGTTGACCTAAATTTACTACTCTGCACATTATTATTACACTTCAGTTGTTATTATTATTAAATCTACAAGAAACGAAAAATTCATTGATCTCATTGTGTGTTGCAACGCTTTGCTCGGGCCTATAGGTTGATATTTATATTAACTTTCACCATATTAGTAGGCACAGGTTATCCGAAATTTAAGTCCAAAAATTCTCAGCACGATTATTGGATATAGCAGCTTTCTATACGTAGACATTACACTAATATACCTGCAGGACATACAATAAGATAAAAATCACTGTCGCAGTAGCCTTTTAAAAGAAAAATATATCAATGATTTCAAAGGGTACTATGACGGTTTTTTTTGAAAACAGTGCATTTTTATGTCCTTTTACAGTTAGACTATTTATTTTTAAAATATTTGGTAACATTAATACTTATCCCACAAACCAAAGATCATTAAATTCTAACTCAACTGTATAAGATACAGCTTATTAATTCAATACAAAGAATAAAATAACAATATATTATACAGGTTGGTTAGGTGATGTAATAGAAACCAACGAACGACAGGAATAACTATTACACTAACGAAGAAATGAAAAAAAAATCATATAACGTTACTCATCAGAAAAACGCAGAAAATGTCCGAGCCTCTTGCACAATATCATATTAATAACTTATTATCGATGTATGTATGGGCTAGGCTCACAAACATGCAGTTATGTACAGGAAGAAACAAATATAAATTTTGCAACTACTGCATTTTTTTAAACAGCCTGTCATGAGAAACATACCGATACCCGTAGTTTGAATCAAAGTTATTTAATTTCTGTTTGCGTAACTCTATTAGGTACTAAATATGGCGATTAAAAGAAACCAATAACATTGAGACAGGATATGCATTAACACTCTGTATATGAAATATCCTTAAGAAACAAGCAGCATTCCTGAAGTGACTGAAAGATTACACAATCATGACAGAGACTGCAGAGGTTTAAACATAAATAAAATATTATTAAACGGTTTGCTAGTCATATAAGCTAATAACTAACTATGAAAAAGTATTGTTTTAAAAATAATTTAATTAAAAAAAAATGGTTTTGACTCACCGTTTGGACAGCTAAAGAGACCACTGGAACTTTGAGCTGAGTCGATCCTAAGTATGGCCAAAATGGCGACCAATATGGTCGCCTCTATCCTAATCAACATGAACCTGAAACAAAAAGAAGAATAAAATAAATATAAGACACTAAAATTAGAAAATATTCAAATAAATTTAAATTAAGGAAAAAATTATTTAAAAAAATATTTTTCAACACATTCATGGAACAGAAGACAAAAAATCAATTAAAACAATGTCAAAATAATAATAAAACAATCGATATATTATAAGCTCTAGAAGTTTCATCATGTTTTATACAGAAATACTAGGAGAGATCAACAGTCGATTAGACAATAAACCCTATATAATTTTTCTTTCTCTCTTGAGTTATAACGAATTATAACTCATCATACAGTCTCAGGGCTTTGACAAAAACCAGTATCTGAGACGGTTTCACAGAGGCTAGTTATCCATCTCCAATAGCAGTTGTACCATTATTATTGTGGATAAAATTTATTTTAGTAGAAAAGTTGTTCATTCTTGTGTCCTGATATACAGGAACCTATTTTACTTTAAGACAACAATTAAAACCAATAAATAATATAGATACGTTTGAATTAATAACTCGTTTATATTATTACTAGATAAATAAACAGTATGAAAGGAAAATATTTAAAATTCTTATATCTTACGTAAAATTATCCTTGAAATCAATGCGGCCATTAACAATAGTACGATACGCTATTAAAGCAACTTACCCCGATGTTTATATAACTACAAAAAGCGTTTAATGTTAATTCTTGCAATAAAACTGCAATCTTACAACGCAATTAACATCTGAAAGCTATTCTTCGATGTAAAGAATAGGAGGAAAAATCGGAAGAATTTTAAATTGAAGAATTTCGTGTTCTTTTTTTTTTGATGGCACAATCATCATCAAAATTTCTCTGTTTTACATTTTACCGAGAACAGGTTTTGCTTTTTTTTGTGATAGTTAAAAAATAAACTTGTTGTGGGTCTACATTCTTCGTGGTCGTACGTAAAGTAACCAATTTCTTTTTTTTTATCAATTTTTTTACATGTTTAGTCTATATTCCCTTGAAGAGTAATCTTGGGATTGCTACGGGGTTTTTAACAGGACACCGAATTCCTCTACCTACGATTCGGGTGGTAGCTCTGCTGTGAAAAATGTCAAGTTTCCACATTTATTTATTTATTTCCTGACATTGTCATTCGTGTTGTGATCCTTTAAGCTTAAAACTAGCAGCCTTGCAGTCGAACACTGTTCTTTTTAGAACCTCTTTTAGTGCGAAGTGTACGAGATAGCTTAATAGCCGTAAAAAAATCATCGCAACTTTATTAGAATATTTTGAACAGGAATGCGGTAATAATGGCCCTTATTGTCTCTTAAGTGCTCTTAAGGAGGTGAGTTTCGTTGATGTAATAACTGTTTATATATTTATAATTAATTTATTTTTGTTTCTTAAAATATTTTCTTTTTTCTCTTTCTCCACCACCAACGCTTGTTGGTGGTGGAGACTAGAAATGTATAAGTTTCTGGTTTCAGAAATCTGAATGGAGGTGAATAATTACACAAAAAAAAATACTTATTAGTAGGATATAAGAGTAATTCATATAAAAGCACAATTCTGTTAAATTTATAAAACTTACATTAATAAGACACTAACATCTAACATTTCGTTCAGACTTCCGGGAAATCCCCTTCGTGATTCAATCAGATCATATATGGATCAGATATGATCCAGTCTTTTTTTTCGACTTCGGACGAGTATTTCATTCTTCCATCGATAGGTGGAGCGATACTCTCAAAAATAAGCTAATTATTTTAGTTGGCTTGAGGAAAAATTAAGGAAAAACCAATTTAATATAAATCAATAAATCGATAAATCAATAAATCGATAAATCAATAAATCGATAAACCGATAAATCGATAAATCAATAAATCGATTAATCAATAAATCGATAAGTCGATAAATCAATAAGTCAATAAATCGATAAATCGTTAAATCGTTAAATCGATAAATCGATAAATCGATAAATCGATAAATCGATAAATCGATAAATCGATAAATCGATAAATCGATAAATCGATATATCAATAAATCAATAAATCGATAAGTTGATAAATCAATAAGTCAATAAGTCAACAAATCGATAAATCGAGATATCAATAAATCAATAAGTCAATAAGTCGATAAGTCGATAAGTCGATAAGTCGATAAGTCGATAAATCGATAAATCGATAATTAATAAATCAATAAATCAATAAATCGATATATCAATAAATCGATAAGTTGATAAATCAATAAGTCAATAAGTCAACAAATCGATAAATCGATAAATCAATAAATCAATAAATCAATAAGTCAATAAGTCAATAAGTCAATAAGTCAATAAGTCAATAAGTCGATAAATCGATAAGTCGATAAATCGATAAATCGATAAATCGATAAATCGATAAATCGATAAATCGATAAATCGATAAATCGATAAATCGATAAATCCATAAGTCAATAAATCGAAAAATCGATAAATCAATAAATCAATAAATCGATATATCAATAAATCGATAAGTTGATAAATCAATAAGTCAACAAATCGATAAATCAATAAAACAATAAGTCAATAAGTCGATAAATCGATAAATCGATAAATCGATAAATCGATAAATCGATAAATCGATAAATCGATAAATCGATAAATCGATATATCAATAAATCAATAAATCGATAAGTTGATAAATCAATAAGTCAATAAGTCAACAAATAGATAAATCGATAAATCAATAAATCAATAAGTCGATAAATCGATAAATCGATAAGTCGATAAATCGATAATTAATAAATCAATAAATCAATAAATCAATAAATCAATAAATCGATATATCAATAAATCGATAAGTTGATAAATCGATAAATCAATAAATCAATAAATCAATAAGTCAATAAGTCGATAAGTCGATAAGTCGATAAATCAATAAATCAACAAATCAATAAATCAATAAACCAATAAACCAATAAACCAATAAATCAATAAATCGATAAATCAATAAATTGAGGATGCGAGGGGGGAGAGAGAGAAAGAGAGAGAGAGAGAGAGAGAAAAAGAAATAAATCAATAAATTGATAAATCAATAAATCGATAAATCAATAGATCGATAAATCGATAATTCTATAAATGCGTAAATCGATAAATTACGTGATTAAAAGTTGTATTTGTATTTGATATGAGCTACAGATATGAATCTGCTGTTTATTATTGTATAATGGGTTATGTACGCGATTTTTGAACCCCGTCCCGCTTAGCATAATCTCTCAACAGACCATATGCCTAATGAGAGAAGTGCTCTCCACGCCGATAATCTGGGCCAGAGAGGCTTGTTGCAAGGCGGCCAACGGCCCGCAAAAACAACAAAAATCACAATAATTAAACGGCGATACCGAGTGTTACCATTCCTCTGATAACTAGTGCAGTACGATTGGTGAGCCGGCGTGCTTTCCATAAATATAATTACGTTTCATAAAGACGCATTAGGCGGCGAAAAAAGCGCGTTACGGTATCCGCAGCCCCGGCGTTAAACAGCCTGCCTTCGAAGAGGATACGTTATGTGGAGCATTGCGAGAGATGCAGGAAATTAACAAAAGGAAGTGAATTTATCCAATAGAATATGATAGCTAGTTTAGTTTTATTTACACTATACAGTATACAGTGGGGTGCACCAAAAAATATGTTTTTGTTTCTTTTTAGTTACCGTGAAATTTTTTTAAAAAAACCTTTTAATATTAATATTAAGAGGTGTCTCATCGAATAACTCACCGGAAATAACTACAACTTTTGATTTTTAAATGGCACCCTCGGTATTTTTTTACTTTATTCGATAGAAAATGATATTCTGAATAGAATGACATATCATATGTCAACTTTTGACATTCTTGCTTAACAAAAAATCGTATTTTAAATTTCAATCTAGATTGCCATGGCTATGTTAAACACACTACTTCTTAATCATGGAGCCTTGGAAAAATAGATTTGATTCTCTAATGTTTTTCGTGTCTTGTCCTGGTCGGTTAAAAATGCCCAAATCGTATTTTTAATCATATCTCAATTTTTTCAAATGAAACGAGGGTGGCTCATTAGCATATTTGGAAAAGGCATTTTTTTACGAATAATTTACACACTTGGTATTTCGAGTCAAATTTTCGTTACGAACCGCAAGTTATAATTTCAAATAAACCTTATGCGAAAATGTCCAAAGTTGACATATGATATGTCATTCTATTTAGAGTGTTATTTTCTTTCGAATAAAGTAAAAAAAATACCGAGGGTGCCATTTTAAAATCAAAAGTCGTAGTCATTTCCGGTGAAACAGGAAGTGGCCGAAAACAATTGAATACGTCAATCAATCCTAATAAATGACATATACTAACATACTAAATCTCGTTTTTTTAACTCAAAGAAGTCACTTTTGAGACGCACCCGGTATATAAAATTTAAAAAATACATGAACCTTTTAAGGTGAGTGTAGTATCAAATAAAATTAAATACCTTGCACATATTTATTATACACCTTGTTTATAAGTAAGGCATAATTATAATAAATATATTATAGCGCCCTATTTACATATAAATCGTAACTGTGCTCATATCAAACAATATGAGTGAAATTAAAGCAAGAAACACACTCCATACAGTACTTTATTACTCTTTAACGCCCATTTAATCGACAACGTACCTTATACTATGGTTTTTCATCGAAAATACTGAACTGCCGTTACTTTAACAGTTCTGTAGAGAAATAAATATGTTTTACGAGTGAGAAAAGGCGTTTTTTAAGTGGCAAATCTCATTATGCCGATCTAATTCGGGCCGAAAGCAACGTCAGAAAGTTGAGCGATAATGCTTGTTATGTCGCGAAATACAACCGGAGAGTTTTGTAGGTCGTACCGTTATCAAATCGGTGACAGAATTTTCGTTGGTCCGATCGTGGTGGATTTGGGTCACGTATGAAACCGAAAACTACAAGATTTGGTCGATTAAAATGATATGATTTCTTCTTTATTTAATAGATTTGGAGTCAGTTTTAAAAAGACTGAAGTCTTAAGTGTTATTACATACATTAAAAATATTTAATATAACCATTAAAACGACTTTACATCCAAACTACGGTACTTCTATTGAAATCAAACGACCAAAAGGTTAGATCAGCGATGAATTCTCGTCTCAATGACATCAGTGACACGAGAGAAAAGGAATTTAATAAAATATGAGTCAAAGTTCTTCGGAAAGTAAGTATGGCGCGGTACAGTTAGGTCCGCGTTGGGTACCACCGCCTTATGAATAAACAAACTCAACCAAGGATCTGTTTTTGGTAGCGGAAGAAGTCCTTTTGTTGGTAGTACTGTTTACCGCCTAAAACGGAAATGTATCGAGGATATGCATGAAGCCTTTGAACGAATGAAAATTAAGGTGGTACGTGTCCACGATGAATTTTAATATTTTAACGGTATTGTTTGACATTTGAACATAATTCATTTCAATATATATGGAGTCCTGTTTTTTTTAAGTACATACATGGGATATTTTTAAGAGAAATTTGTTTTTTTTTTATTGAAATTTATTATTTTTAATAAATATATAAGTTTCAAATTATACAGGGTGTTAATAAACAAATTCGGAAAACTTTAGGGGGTGATTCCTTGTTCAAAATAAAGGGTAGTTTGCTTCATAAACGTTGGGTCAAAAGTCAACCATTAGGGAGATATCGCGGTACAAAGATGGCGGAAAAATAATGTTTTTATTTTTTATCTTGAAAACGAAAAGAGATAGACTAATGAAATTTTATGGAAGCATTACTGTTATGAAAACACACTTTCTGGTAATTTTTTCACTTTTTTAAAATGAGTGGAAGGGGTTGAAATAAACTACCCCTATCATTCTTGTTAACGAGATTTAAAGAAAAATCTTATCAAACACATGCAAAAAAATTAATTTGGATAGTTTAGTTTGTTTAGAAACTTTTTTATCTCTTGTATTTTTTTGACAAAATTCATCGATTTGAAATTAAAAAATAAAATGTAAAGCATTACATGTCAGGACAAAAATCATTTTTAGATTAAGAATCTAGTAGATAATAATAAAGATAATAATAATAATCTAGATAATAACATCCTGAAAAGTGACAGCGGCCGACTAGATTTTTCCTAAAAAAATTACAGCAGCCCACTAGATTCTTTATTTAAAAATGTTTTTTTGTCCTGACATATAATGCTTTACATTTTATTTTTTAATTTCAAATCGGTGAGTTTTATCAAAAAAACACAAAAGATAAAAACGTTTCTAAACAAACTAAACTATCCAAATTAATTTTTTTGCATGTGTTTGATAAGATTTTTCTTTAAATTTCGTTAACAAGAATGATAGGGGTAGTTTATTTCAACCCCTTCCACTCATTTTAAAAAAGTGAAAAAATTACCAGAAAGTGTGTTTTCATAAGAGTAATGCTTCCATAAAATTTCATTAGTCTATCTCTTTTCGTTTTCAAGATAAAAAATAAAAACATTATTTTTCCGCCATTTTTGTACCGCGATATCTCCTTAATGGTTGACTTTTGACCCAACGTTTATGAAGCAAACTACCCTTTATTTTGAACAAGGAATCACCCCCTAAAGTTTTTCGCATTTGTTTTGAAACACCCTGTATACTAAACATATAAAGTTATTTCAGTGACAAAGAATATGTTTAAAATACTTTTGGAGCCACTGGATTCTGTCTATAGCGTTCTAGTGGCACAAAAAATGTTTTCGATAGTTTTAGGGTTACTAGAATTTCTGTGTAGCCTTTCAGTGGTACAGAAAATGTATAAAACAGCCACTTGACTGTATGTTAAACTTTCCAGTGGCATAGAAAACAGTTTTAGAGCCATTTTATAGACTTACAGTAGCACAAAAATTGTTTAAAACAGGTTGAGAGTCACCGGACTATGTGTGTAGCCTGCCAGTGACGTAGAAAATGGTTAAAACTATTCAGGAACAAATATAATGTGTGTTTAACAATTAACTGCCACAGAAAATTCGAAACTTTTTTGACCTATTATTTCTTTTATAATATTACAAAAAATATACGTTTTGTAACTAAATTGTATACAATATTAAACTGTACTGTAGTTTTATAGTAATTTTAAACAAATTAAAACAAGATTCCAAGTACTAAATAAAGTAAAAATAAAGCGTACGACCGCAAGTTAGTAATGATATTAACCTAAAATCGATTCTTCTCAGTTAATACTTGCATCGATACTGCATCTTTGCAGAACAACCGTTTTATAAGCTTAATTTAATAAATTCTTATGCAACTTTTAACCTACTTTCGGTCGATAGCCGATGAAGAGTGAAGCAAGATCGCTGAATCTAATGGGAGAATAAAGTTTTATTAAATTTATTCAATAGTAAATCAATTTTTCTTGGGTTAAAATCTATTCGATGAAGAAGTATCATCCAAAGTCTTGAGATAATTAAAATATTATATATGAAGTTCAAGAAAAAGTAAAACAAATTGTTTCGGTGTGTTTGTGGACATTCCGAGACGATTTTAGAAAGTTTTGCGTGTATTTTTGTTGTCCATTCTGTTTCTTTTTTGTTCGTTTATGCTTACGTTTAATTAGTGAGTACGTGCTAATTGTGAATCATCGAATCGCCTAACTGCAGGCACGCTTTTTGGGTTACAGCCCAGATTTCGGTATGGTAATTGTATAAACTGGTCAAACAATCACGAAACAACATTATAAAAAGAATTTCTTTTATCGAAAAAAATCAAAAACGAAAGCGTTTTGTATAAAATCAAGAATATTTCGTGCCATGTATGTATATGTATGTGTTTTCGATTATTAGAACAAGTTTACCTTAATTAGTATCACCTTGGTAATAAACGTTATGAATTTATCAAATCGTTTCCTTGACTAGTTAGAAACTGCATTTTTTCCAATTGTTCTACCTTTCTTTTTACTGTTTTGGTTTCAGTTAACTGTCTAATACGTATTTAATGTTTTATTTTTCCAAATTTTTATTTAAAAGTTTTTCCTAAATATTTTATAATAGAAATTTCAAGATATTATTTAAAAAAAAACTTATTTAAAGAATTTAAGAACCAACTGGGTGTGTAGCCTCCCATGGGATTGGAAGTTTTATTCATATCAGCGGTACTGAAAATGTTTAAATCAGTTTTGGAGCCATTGAACTGTGTGTGTAAACTTCCAGTGGCACAGAAAATGTTTAAAACAGTTTTGAACTCCTCTGCATTGTGTGTGTAACTTTCCAGTAGCACAGAAAAGGTTTAAAACAGTTACAGAGCCACTGGATAGCGCGTGTAGTCTTTCAGTGGCTCAATAAATGTTTAAAACAGTTTTAGAGCTACTGGACTGTGTGTTTAACAGTCCAATAGCACAGAAAAATGATTTCTATTTGTAAAAAACATCTTTAATACATTTTTATTAACTCAATATTTTTATTGTCACCAGCAATCTCTCTGAAACTAATTATTTACACCATTATATAATATTTGACATTGCTGTCACGCTCTGGCTAGTTTAATTATCCTTTGTCAGGCCTGAGAATACTAATTTCCTTTTGCGTATTTTTTTTAAAAATTCTTATTTAATACCAAACATTCATTTTAGCAAGTTTGAACTAATATCAATAAGAGCTTTATTAAAATTTCTTCAAAGTGACATAGGCATTAAAAAAAGTGTTAAATCTATACAATCAAGATTTGCACTCTCCGAAAACAACAATGGTAAGAACATTATGTAATGGTAGTGAAGATAATGATTATATGAGAACAAAATTCTACCGCATTTAAGTAATTCTTTCTTCTTGGTTACGTTAAAGAAGATTATTACTCTTTGTATTATATTGTTTTCTGGAGAATTTAGAAATTAATAATTGTTGTTTTTTTTTAATTATCATAATAGTCGTTTTATAGAATTGTTTTTAAAATATTATACAGTACCAATAAACAGGATTTTGTTTAAATTTAATTAATTCTTAATAATTATCTTATCCTTTGCAGCGAACCTTGCAAAACATCACCGATATCTGAAATTACGAGTATTTATAGTAAACTTATCAAGGTTAAATTAATTTATGCAATTTATTTTAAACTATTCCCATGACTAATTCATTAAGGAATATGTATTGCTGCAGTGATCAATATTAATTTTAATCTTAAATATAAAGAAATATTTTATCCTAAAAATATCCAAAATAAAATGTGCTAACCAAACTCTTACTTTCCGCTAAATTCAAAACTCAAACAATCCACCCACCAACACAAGAAAATATAGTGGTACTCGTAGGCATACAAACACCGCCTTCATTTCTTTCTCGACCTTGAAGCAGCTCAAAACAAAGACTTCCCTTGTCAAAAGTGCCATTCGAAAAATTCAACGGGCATCAAATCAGATACGTCTGACGGCCGAAGTGAGGAATTCAAAAACGGGAAAAAATCACACAGAAACCTGTTCGGTACTTGAAAGTAATCAGGTTACTGTGTGAATTCTTAATGTTCTCTCTTTGTTCACACACAAATTAATTAACAAGTTTTTTGGTAAATATTTACACTGAAAATAAAAGAATTTGATGGGGTCGATGTGTAGTGACGTCAGCGTAAGTCAGTGGGTCAGTAAACAGAGAATTTTAAGAAGTTTTTTAACCGGATGTTTTCTAAAAAAAGTATTTCATTATTCAGATAAAAAATACAAGTAAAATTGAGTAAGTTCTGGCTAGTTTCTTTTGTGAAAAACTCTAATTGATTGGTTTGATTTGGTAATTTCAACCAAACCAAACCAACAGATATGGGGCTGAGGCAACAAACGCCATATCCAAACTACTTCCATTTAAATCCCGAATAACTTATGAACAGGAATACAAAAGTTTTTAAAAATGGAAGCAATTAAAAAACGTGCGAGAAGAAATAAAGTTTTTAACCTATCCCCGCTGTTAAAGTATCATTATTTAATTTACCCTTGCTGTTAAAGTACTATTTTATCTACTATTTTTGGTATATCTATCAAAAAGAACGAATTCCTTGTCTTTGAATTTGATAAATGACGACCTTAGACTGTTTTCTGACTCCGTTACTAATAATTTTACATTAATTTATTCCAATTTCTAACAGGTTCTAATTGATTAAAGTACTATAACAGATTCTCTAGAGCTAAAAATGTGCCTACGCGCAAGGTAAGTGCCCCATTTGCATCTGGAGTTATTGAAAAACTTTCTTGTATTTCCGTTAAGCAAGTTCACCTTCCAACCGATTCAAAAATCTGACCTTGGGTCATAATTCTCATGAAAATTTATATAACTTAGATCGTGCAAGTGCAAAACCGCAATATATACCGTAGAAAACATAGAAATTATGATTGTTTATATACAGGGTGAGTTTCCTACGATGTTCTCTAGGGGTATCTCGGAAACTACTGGAGATAGAGAGTCGGTTAAATGGGGAAAGAATTGCAGTTTTGTGGAGTCATAAATATGCGCCTTTCAGATTTTTGAAAAAGTTCATGGCTTAGTAGAAATTTCGAAATATTATTTTAAAAATTGTCCGTAATTCCATTATAATCTATTTTAGACAAAAATTTTCAAATAAAAGTTGTAGATAATCACATGTGTTTGTGTTCTCCGATTTTTTCTAAAGCCTGTCATTTTTGACATATGACACAAACATATGTTTTTTTAAATGGAAACCATAGTTGGCCATGACTTCATAAAAAGCGCCATTTTTTAAGCTTTTCAGCGATATAAACTATAATATGTTTTTTCAAAAAATTACTGAGTTATAGCCAATTCTTATCTTTCTTGACTAATTTCACTTAGTTGGCATGGTGTTCTTATTTTGTTATCATTTATAACTTATAAAAAGACAAAATATATTATTAAACGGCTCTTTACAATTTACATTAACAAACTAAAACTTAAAAAATTCATACATTCACTACATACACTTTAAGTTATTTTAGAAAATGTTCAAAAAATCCGCTATTGTTTTGAGTACATAAATGCATCTTTTTAAAACTGAATTTCTAGCTATTCTCACAGAACGACCGATGGACTTAATTAAACCTCTCCTCTACCGCCTCTTCGAGTGCCTCTCTTAATTGATAAGTTCTTTTGTAAACCTTATTGTTAAGCATATTGCATAAAAAAATCTAAAATGGATATAATCGAGGAGGCCCACGCAATTGGTCCACCTCTTTCTATCCCTGAGTCTACATAATTATGATATAAATAATTTTTAACATTTCTTTCATTGTGGGGGAGGGTGGTGTGTCATAATGAAAGTCATGTTGGAACCACTCTATTAATGCGCAAGTATCTAAATTTAACTTTTCTAACATGTTTTTGAAAACCATTTTTTAAAAAACGTAAGTAACGTTCACCTGTCAACGTATCCTCGATACTGTATAGCCAAGAAAAGTTGAACCAATAATCCTACACCGCTTTTCTTCATTTGAACAATTCATATTTACAATTTTTCTTTATTTTAATTTACAAAGTTTGGATGTGACAGTTTCACATTTCTGAGAGCCACGACGATTGAACTTGTTTCCATGGCTAACTAAGTGAAATTAGTCAAGAAAGATAAGAATTGGCTATAACTCAGTAATTTCGTGAAAAAATGCTTAAAAAATGGCGCTTTTTATTAGCCTCGTATCCCAGAGCAGAATGACTTTATTTTCTTTGCCTAATTTGTTCAGCTTCTCTATGCATTCTTTGGCCAACTCCAAAATATTATTATGTCGTAGAAAATATAAAAAAATAATTGTTTATAATATTATTTCCTGACCTTCTTGACTTGTAAACCCCCGACAAAATTAGACTAAAAAAATCTCAGATTCAGTCGTATTATGGTATCTTCGCGTTGAAGTTCCTCCCGAGAACAGGTTATCTAACCACTGAGGAATGTATGAACACTTAGTATTCACGAGGAACTATTCAAAACGGTATCATGGTATAGTATGGGCAAGGCCTAACTGTTTGTCGGTACTCAAAATTAACCTGCCAGTGTTTATATTCAGAATAAATAAATAGGTACCATACTACTACGTCAACAGCTTCAAAAATTCTTAAATGATATTATTATATAAAAATTTATCAATTTTTCATCAATTGTCATTTGAAAAATCACTTTGACATCGTTCTTTGTTGTATGGAAATTGGTATTTATTTTTAAAAACTATAGTGCTACCCAAACCGTTTTAAAATGCATATACATGGTTACTTTAACCATCTTTGTATCTCTTGAGGATTACAAAATTTTTATAGTAAACATTCTTATATGGACCACCATGGATTTTATTTCTTTTAAGAAGTACCATCGACTGATTAGGACCAATACAGCACTAAACGTATCTCAAATAAAAATCAAAACCCGTTGCAACTTAGACTAACCACATGTACTTTCTGAAATTTCCACTTGAGCTGGTACCGTTCTATCTGCAAAACGGTACCCAGTCACTTACCTTAAGGTACTGTAATCTATCTGGAAGGAAAATAAAAACTACTTCGCTCGGTTCGGACACATGAAAATGTCGAAATTTCCACACTAGCTTCGATGGTGTTCAGTCCTTTGCCACTCTCTCTCTCACAACTCTAGTTCTAACGGTACCGTTCACCTTAGCACGCGTCCACACGAGACGGTACGACCGTAGCCTGCAGTATCGCCAGCGCCAACTAAAGATATTCAGGTGAATTCTTAAAGACTGGCCGGACGCAGGTAGCTAGTGGGAGAAAGGTTTTCTTGGACGCGAGGTTCGGTACTACCCGGTGGTTCTAAAAAATCGTACCGTTTCGAATTCCTCAAATGTTTGACATAGTTTATAATATGTCTTGGTGTTAGAACAAATTAGAACAAGATAAAACACTGTTATCTGGTTCTCCGTATAACCAAATTACATTAAAGAAACACCGATATAATATGTATAATACGTCATATTATAGAGATTTTTTTAAGACAGCTGGTATATTATATTTCGAACTTTCTTATTTTTCTTTACATACTTCATATATTACATTGTATATACTCTGTTTTTTCTCAGGTAAGATTTCGACAGACGATGACAGAAAAAAAGCAGATGACTTCCATACCAATCCTTTTATTTCACTAAAAAAAGTTTTAAATAAAAAAACTAAGGAAGGAGCATAATGCTATCCATGTATTCATGCATGGTGGGCGGAAAAAGGACTCTAGGGTGGGGATCCTTGACAGTTCTGTTTGACGATTTATTTGACACATTTGAATTTGATTTGAAATTTTGTTGATTTGTCAGTCTTTACGGAGCGTATTTTATGTTATTTATTTTTTATTCTACTACTGATAGTTGTATAAAGGTAGTAAATCTAGATGGAAATTTTGGCAGAACTTAAACTAACAGTGACACTATCGCGATTTATCGAAAAAGACTCTAAAATAGTTGGTTGTGTAGCGTGCGGTAGATCTCGGCAAAAATCGAGTGAAATAATGGAACAACTTTTCGCTAGTAAGTGACTATATAATATACATACGTGTAGTAAACCGATCATTTATGAAATTCACTTAAATTTACTAAATTATATATTTTTCTTGCATTTTAGCATTACTTGTCAAAGATGTTCAAAGAATTTAGATACGTTAATTTGACTTACCTGCTTCAGTAGCGTATCGGATGTTTGTGTTAATAAATACTTATTATAACTTTTCTATTTTTATTAGAATTATATATTTTTATAACAATTTTAATAACTACCAACATTTATTCACAACGTAAAATAAAACAACAAATTATATATATTATTATCATAGTTTTACATTTTTTAAATAAAATTAGAACGACACTGATAAACCGGAATTTAAGTCGGCCATATTTGAGGCCCATCGCGGTGTACCTAAGATTTTTGATATGCTCCTTCCTTAGTCTTCTTATTCAAAGCGTTGGATAGATTATAATAATAAAATAATTTACAATCTACAAAACTAGGGTTACTCGTCCATGCGACTGTTGATGTTTCTCGCTTTAAGCGGTCTTTCTTTTTGAATCGCTCGGTATTTCAGGCTTATTATCCTTCCAGCCAGGCTCACAAACAAAGCGCACAAAACGAACACAAGAACCCACGGGAGTACGCCCATTCTAATGTCGCAAGTTCGAGTTTTTGTAGCGAGGGAGGCATTTTAGGTGTTATAAATCACTAGGATTGTCTAAAAAGGAAGCTAGGATTTTGACTTTTTTTATTACAACAGGAAGAATACCATAAAATAGTTAATTCAGGTAGAATACATATACAGGGTGTTCCTTAATGACATGCTAATATTTAAGGAGGATATACAGGGTGGCGCTTTTGTGACAGTTACTAACTGTCACTAGAAAACTGCAATAGCGATACCAGCCATCTTGATTGCCATTTTATTTAAAAATCGCTTTTTATTCAAAATCTGAGATAGATAGGTATAGGAAACCCTAATATAGTTTGAAAGAGCATTTGAATCTGCTTCGATTTATTTAAGAAAATACAGGGTGTTGCATTTGAAATAACAAAGTTTTTATGTAAAATAAATCCTTAAAATAGATCACTAATTTTTGGTACCCCTGTATAAATTTAAGGAAGCAGTAACATTTTTCAGTAAAGTCTATTTCTTTGTCTTTAAACTCAGAACAAGAATTAATTCTGAAAAGTAATGTACAGGGTATTGAAAATCAATTCTCTTGTAGCATGCATATTTAAATATCTTTAAATATCTTTAAAACCAATGATTTTAAACATATTTAACCCTTATAATAAATGTCTTTTTTTGGGTCCAAGAAACGAAAAATGAAATAAAATACCGGGTGTTCTATAAGAAAAAATATAACTTTGGTATGGATCTTAGTTCTGAGACACCCTGTATATTTTAAAATAATTTTAAATTGTGCACATTGACTCCCCACATATACCCATAAAATATTTAGTTTCTACATCTTTCCGTTTTCGTATAATCAACCGAGGTGAATGAGGGGCGCCACCCTGTATATTCTTATAATGGTATCTATATAAAAATGCAAGACGCGATAATCCGGATTAACCCATTCTTTGATTGAGCCGGATTACCGAGTCTCTACTGTATATCACTTATTTTCCACTAATGAAGTGTTTTATTATCTCTGAATTTAAGGTAACAATTTAAGCAAAATGAGCCTGATTGTTTAGATATTCTAATTTGAAATTGTGCAATTGTGATGGATGGTACGTTTTCACGCTTTAGCAAAGAAGAAACCGGCTGTTTCCTTTAAATCGTCCAAATAGATAAAAAGAAAGCAAATTATCGAACCAGTCGACTGTTTAATAGTCTCTTATTGTTTTCCCATCTTTTTATACCGATCTACGAACCCCTAATTACAAACAACAATTCGTTTAAAACAATATAACACTCGAAAACATTTGTTTTTTTTTATTTTAATTTAACTAGGGTTGCTTAAATCTTTTTTCAAACAGTTGTTAGGGATGTAGATTGTATCAGATGGAAGAAGTTTCTTCAAGTAACTCAAGAAGTTTCTTGAGTGACAACCAGAGTTGCAAGCTCACAAAAAACTTGAGTCTTTTTTAAATAATTTTAATTACTTAAAAGTCCATTTCATTAGTCCCAAAAAGTAGCAAAATAAGCGTTGAAAGTAGCAAATGCAACAAAATATTCCTTATGTTTGGACTAAATTTTCCCGAAATTAAAGACATAATTTAAAATTCCGTTACTATACGGAAATAGATTGTATATGTATAATTTATATGGTGTTGTAACAAATTGTTCGCTATTTTATGGCAAATGCTGAAGCTCTGCAAACCTTATTCAAGAAAATTTCTAATAGTGTCTTAGATAGTCCTCTGGTTCTCAAGTTCTGCTCTAAGTTCTACAATAAGTTCAGATCTACAATCTAGGGTTGGTTAAATCTTCTTTTAAACAGTTGTTGGGGGTCCAAGCCATAAAAAGGTGTCGTAAAACCAATCAATACTTGGTTGAATCGTAAAAAAAAGAAGCAACATTAAAGCTTTACGAGATTGTATTTAAAACTGGGTACTAAGTCACGTAATAATGATGGTTTATGGCAGATTTTATGGCTGGATATTGCAAAATTTTTACCTACGATCCCTCAAAAGGGTCTTTGCGCACAGGTGCTAAAATATTTTATTTTCTACAGCAGGTTCTTTTTTATTTATATTTTATATTCTATATTATACTGGTACTAGGTATAATAAAGTAGTTTAATAAACAGATAATACTAAAGAAAAAGAACGTTTACTTTTAAAAATAAAATCAAAATTCAAATTTTATATGAAAATTGGTATTACAAATTTTTATGGTATATATATTTCTTAAGGGTTTTATTGACGTTATTAGAGAAATTTAGTTTAGTAACAGGTGTTCCGATATTTTTACTTTCAGTAACAGGTGGTTTTTAAGAATCTTCCTCAACTCAGACTAAGAAATTAAATAGAACACAGGATATATGTTTGGTATCATGATGAAATTTACTTGATAAATGTAGTAAGACCAAATAAATAATGACGAAAAAAAATCACGCGTAAGCTCTAAACAATTTTTAATCACAGCTAACTGTTTATAGTCCATATAATTCGTTACGGGTCAAGCTCTGTCTGTATCACACCTTATTAATAAGCATTTTAATGAGACCTAACAGTTAAAAAAATCCACGACATACGTTATACTTAAAACAAATGTGTTAGAGAGAGAGACACAGATATAAGGTTTGAATTTTTATCTTAATTAAAATTCGTATCACGAAAATATATACTTTGGTTCTTTTAAAGGGCAAGTTGGTTAGTGAACCTTTCTTTCAAATAAAAAAAGGCGAATGGGAACTATGTACTGTAATTATTATGCTTGATCTAGATGAAATCATTATTTTAGTTTTATTGTCATGGTTTCAGAAGATATTGTTAAATCATAATTTTTCAATTATAACAATATTAAGTGTGTAAAGAGTAGGTAAATATTATACACTTTGGTACTAATAAATTAAGACAGAAATTCACAGCAATCAAAAGAAAATATAGAGCATTAATACGGAGCGATTAAAAAAAGTGGCCGAATTTCTTGTGAAGAAGTTAGCCAGCTGTATCTGGCGTTCTCTCTGCTGACCGCACTGACCAACTTAAATATGTCGCAAGCGTGCGTTTGGGATTTTGGCAAGCAGGTCGCATTCCAGCCGACCCCTGGTCGAACCGTTGCTTTGGTATGGGTCGATGATCGCCCAATATGGCCGAACCAATACGGGGAAAGACCCATATACACGATTAAAATGTTTGATCATGGATTAAAATATAGTTTATAACATTTTTTCCATAGCATCAACTGTTAAAATTGTCTTATATCTATCAAAAATAGTAGATAAAATAGTAGTTTAACCCCAAGGGTAGATTAAATGATACTTTAACAGCGAGGATAGGTTAAAAACTTTATTTCTTCTCGCACGTCTTTTAATTGCTTCCATTTTTGAAAATTTTTGTATTCCTTTTCATAAGTTATTCGGGATTTAAATGGAAGTAGTTTGGATATGGCGTTTGTCGCCTCAGCCTGAATATCTGTTGGTAATTTACTTATTTCGTTTTGAGCCATTTCTCGCTCCAATTCAATCAGCAATCGACACGAAAGAGAATTAAAAAATATTGACTCAAAACTGACAACTAAAGAGACAGCTTTATTTATTTGTCAAATTACATAGAAACCAACGCCAACCCAGCACAATATTTTTTCTACTCGTAATAAATTCCTTGAAATATTAATTTCTGAATATTTTTTAAAACGTAACTCGCTATGGAAAAAAATATTGTTTTATCGTCTTGTATAAAAAATAACTATAATAGGCTTATTTTCGTTACTGCTATTGTATTATTTTATTTAAATAAGGACTTGGATTTTTTATGTAATTTTTCAAATACTGTGAGATCGAAAAAAACGGCGTCATATACATTAAAAATAGATAGAGCCATTTCCAGGCACACAAGCCTATTTCCAAAAAATTATTTTATCTCAAATTTTTTACTGAATATAAAAATAAATTACAACCTTCTTACAACCAACTGGCAGTAAGCGCCATTAAAAAATAAAACAGTGCGGGCCAAGTAATAACGTCTAGAGTTAAACCTCGACAAAATTATCGTCGATTGTTATTCCCCAGCCGTCTTTGACGCCGTTTTTTCTCGACCATATGGATGAAACTGTATAATCAAGAATATTCAAAATTCAAACGGTAAAAAATACAAATGAAAAATTAAATTAAATAAAAATAGTGCAGAAAACAAAATAAAAAAGATATTATATTTATTATTATATATTAAACAAAATAAAAAAGCTTTATTAGAACCAAAAATAAAATCATAGCAAAATAATATTAAATAGAAAAATAAATGAATCTAAAAAATAAAATATGCAAAATAATGAAAAAACAAAAAGCACAAAAACAATATAAAAATTTAACATGCAATATAAAAATTTAACATACAACTCTCACATAAGGCACACGTTACCTGATCTCATTCTGGAGATATCGTTATCCAGACAACATCAAATATATCCATGATGGTCTTAAGGTGATTTGGGTTGTTTTTTTTTTCGGGTGAAGGTAGCTGACTTGCACTACCACCTGAAAAAAAGACATAGTTCTTCTTAAAGTTTATGTTATTAATTTTTTACCTATAAATCCAAGTTTTTTTGCGTGTTTTCCCAGGTTTGTCATCGAATATGATGGTTCAAAGCATCCAGAATGCCAAATTCCAGCTGTTCTGGTCATAATAAAGCCAGCATTGGTTCTAGAAATGAAAATTTTCAAGAAAAATAAATATTAAATTTAAAATTTCTAACTAATAGGCAACCAGTAATACACCTTCGGTATACGTCATTGCCTTAATATCTCACCGCTCGCTTCCGACATAAAATAAGTACTTATACAAAAAACAAAAGAATTTTATTTGGGATTCGCAGACGCGGCGTGCGATGTAGACTCTAATCCTAACTTTCTGGCGCTTGAGGAATGCGACGTTATGGGAACTGGCCAGCCCATAATTTAGCCCTCTTGAGTTGTTGTTAGAGAATTGTCTGCAGTCGTACGATGTCTGTCAAGGTAGTCTTGATGCCGAGGCGCCGGTCAATTTCTACCACGAAATTCCGCATTCTCAGGTACCTTCGTTTACGGGGGGGATTGTTAAGATTCGTCTAGTCGGAGAGACGACGCTTGCAATTCACCCCGTAAATGCTTGGAGTTATAAACTTGGGAATGTTTTTTGTTACTTTTTTTAAAATAATTTTCCAATTATTTATAGGAAGTTCCAGCATGCTTCCAGTTTGCCCCATTATGAAATAGAACATTTTGATCAAGCAATTTAATCGAAAAAACGGCGTCAAGATACCGTTAAATGCAGTTGGATAATTTCTTGCCAGTAAATAATATGGTTTTTGCTCTCGAACGGCATATCTAAGGTAACGTTGCTCCAATTTTTCGATAAAGGTAACATTAAATTGATGTATTTTAATTATCTTCCCTTATTTTTGAACGTTACAGGAAGTCCGTTGGAAAATCAATCACGGCAACCGGCTTTTCTTCACCTAACCTTAAATCAGAGTTTAAAAGTGGTTTAAAAATATATAAATGAAATACAAGAAACGAAGAAACGTTTAATAACTATAATATTGATAATTCAGAATTGAAAATACGTAAGCTGCATAGAAATATGTGACGTTCAGCAGCGGTAATGAATGTAGTAATTGAAAGTAATCAAACCAGCCAACAAACATTTGAAGCTAATAAAAGGTAAACAGGTAAACATAGCACCAGTTAAATTTTAAAAGGTGGCATATATAGTGTATTTTTATGGTGTATCATACCGTATGATTAGTAAAAAATGGTGTCCAGTTGGCTAGGCAATGACGATCAATGACATTTCCCATATAAAGTGACTGCGATCTTCATTTCACAGCCGTCGCTGGACACTGACGCCGTTTTTTTCCGATCATACGGTATTTCTGTTTATTATAAGGTTCCATGACATTAAAAATAAATCATACAAATCATGGTCATTACCTTAGCATCTTATATAAAGTTGTGTATTATTGTCGGCATCCCTGCGTTTTTACTTCAGCCGCAAGTATAAGTTCAACAGTTATTTAAAGTACTTTTCTAGGTATAAAAATGAAATAACCAAAACTGAAACGATATATAGTTCCCTCACAGAATTTACCTAAGAAACAATGTCATTCTATTGATGATGCACAAGAAAACCCTTCAAAGCTACCTTAACAGTGTTTAAGCAAAAGACAAAGGACAAACAAAATTAAGCGGTAGTGAGTGATGTGGCACTGTGTGAAAGTGACCAACTTGAAGTTCAACTTAGTTCAGAAGGCGATGGAACATTCTTTATTAAATCAATAAGACCCCATTTCCTAAAGAAAGAAACACAGTTTTCTGTGAGCCGATCAAAAGAAAATGTTCTTATTTCTGTGGCTACGGTACATATTGTAACAGTTAATCAAAGTATAAGACAGTTCAGTATTTTAAATACACGTTTATTTAATTCATTATAGATCATCATATCATATTGGTTTACGAGTTCTTGGTCTAACAGGGAGTTGTTACCATGTTGTTACAACTCAGTTGTAATACTGGTACAACTGAGCCAGGGAATTGGGTAGAACGGGTAGAAGAACAATGTTTAAAGGTAGGTTATTTTTATTTTTAAACTTAAATTTTATTAGAACTGGTATAAAAATATACAAAATGTTTCTATTTTTTTTGCTCTGTTATTAAGTAATTACATATCTTAGTTCTCTTTTACATAACTTATTAAATTGACAGTTTGTTGATTACAAATATTACAAATGCTTAATAATTGTGATTGGTCTATTTGGATTCCGCCAGGATTCCGCAAAGGACACTATTAGTTATGTTGCCAAACTACCAATAAATTCTTATAATTTACTGCCATTTTCCTATCTTTCAACATTTTTTTGAAGCAAAATTTAGCTAGTTAATAATACAATTATTATTTTGTTTGACATAAGTTATTCTTAATAACATCTATAACATAATATTTTTGTTATTATATTTAATTATTCTTAATACAGATATTTCTGTAATTGCCTGTAATATTTACGTTCGTACAATCTGACAACACCGACTGTCATTTTTTGCAACTGGTTGATTCGCACGTCCTCCCGTGTGTTCTTCCAATTTTTTTAATTTTAATCTAGAAAAAGTGATTTTAATTTACATTATTCGTGTGTAACCTCTTTCCTAAGTTCCACTTAATCTCCCGAAACGGTAAGTGCGTTTTATTTCAAGCATATTACGTATTTTCGCATGGTAAAAAGTTTTTCGTAATCGTAAACCGTCATGGCGTTCCGGCATCCCTTCAATTTTGCAATAATTATTGTTATTTTGTTATTAATTGTATATAAATTATATGTGATTAAGGTAAAGATATTAATTCTGTGATTAATCGTTACTACTTTATTAAGAAATCAACTACAAATTACAATTTTTCTTTGTATTTGTTTACAATTTCTCAATTTTTTTTCTCTATTTGTTAGTCATTAATCCAATATGGACGACGGGATTTCTAGCGATTTCTAGAAATGATTTAATTATTTTTAATGTTTACGTATTTTATTCTAAATACTGGCCCTATATCGATATAGTGTTATGTAGTTTTACTTTTCTTTTGTAAAAAAGGTATTTTTAATCATTGCTATGTATTTTGCTTTGATTTTTGATGGTTTTTATTAGTGACATTTTTCCAAAACACTACTGATTATTAATTTAATGATTAAAAATAATTTTAAATATATTTGTCATAGGCAAAAACAAGAAAATTTTTTGTTAGATGTAAATAGCTAAATTTTAGTAATAAAGTGTTTATTTTTTGAGTGTTTTAAATAAGTTTTTTTTTGTTTTAGACATGTTAATATGAAACACAAGAGAATGGTGTCTTTCTGCATCCTTCCATAGACTAGGAGACCTGGATCACTCTCTAACTTTGATGTAGGACCATCCAGGACCTGCATAGCATGTGCACATACTCAAGGAAGTTGCTACCCTTCGTGTCTACAAGCTGGCTGAGTCTTAATCTTCGACCAAGTGTTAAATCAGCTGCAAGAAGGTAATGTTTCATCATCATAAGGCAAATGAAGGAAAAAAAGAGGAGGTCTATATAAAAGTTCAGCTCTATCTTCAACTACTGCTGTGCAAGAAATTCAAAGTAAGTTTTATTTTTATTAATAAATGTTTCCGGATTGCCTTTACAAGAGGAAAAACTTTTTTATTACTAACATGTTGAGTAAAATGCATTTTTTATAAAAAAAATTGCTTGTTTTAAAATGGTTAATCTCATTTATCCTTTTCCATATATCCATACTGTTAGAGAAACATAAAAAATTATGAGAATATGGTTGAAATTTTGCCAAGTCCTAAAAATCAAAATGAGTCTGTGTGATTGTAGCATCTCGTTTTCATTCTTTGATAAATGATTATTATTAATTTAATGATTAAAAATAACTATCTAAATATCTTTGTTATAGTAATAAAAATATTTTTCTAGATATAAATTGCTAGTCTTTAGTAATAAAGTGTTTATTTTTGCAGTATTTTAAATATGTTTTTCTGCATCCTTCCATAGACTAGGAGCCCTGGATAAAGCAATAATTGTTATTTTGTTATTAATTATATATAAATTATATGTGATTAAGGTAAATATATTAATTCTGTGATTAATCGTTACTACTTTATTAAGAAATCAACTACAAATTACAATTTTTCTTTGTATTTGTTTACAATTTCTCAATTTTTTTTCTCTATTTGTTAGTCATTAATCCAATATGGACGACGGGATTTCTAGCGTTTTCTAGAAATGATTTAATTATTTTTATTATTATTAAAATTATGTTTATTATTATTAAAATTATTTAATACAAATAATCTTAGACCAGGAAAGCAATAACAATATTAATTTCTTGTTTATCTAGTATTTTAATGTATTTTCTTTTTGTTGAAATAATAATTATTATTCTCTTTTTCATTTTAGGAATGAAAAACTTCCGTTTTTTTCCTCATTTCTCCTTTTCGTTGACAAGAATTTTGAAAAGTTATGGTGGTAAGAGTTTTTTTTGAATGGTATCTGCCAATACAGGGCACTCCAAGTACTACTTGACTGAGACACTGGCTGTGTTTTAATAATTTTTGCCTTTAAAAGATGTAAGTGTTTTTTTTTGTATAGTTTTTTTTCTTGTAGTACCACATAAAAAAAACGCGTGTTTGGTGTTCATACAGTATGTCTCCAGATCATCTTTACAGGAGGAAAGACTTTTGTATTACTAACATTTTGAGTAAAATACAAACATTCTTAATAAAAATGTATTTTAAAACGGTTAGTCCTTAGTTTATACTTTTCTAAATTTATTTTTAAAGAAAAATATTTTTTTTAAGAAATGTGGGTGACTTTTTTCAAAGTCCTAAAAATTAAAATGCGTTTCTATGTTAATATAATTTTGTTTTCACTGTTTGATAGATGGTTATTATTGATTTTGATTAACGTCATATTTTTTGCTGTTTTTGTATGTTAAAGAAGTACAAATTTTATTTTGTTCAAAGTGTTTTGCAGAAAAAGTGATTATATATTTTATGCTTTTTTAATATTTTAATTTAAATGGATGTTAATCAAGATTAATAATTATCATCTATCGAAGAACAAAAAAGAAATAATATTTCCATTGAAATTCATGTCTTTTTTATTTTTTTCAAATATTTAACCAAGTATATCATCGTATATTTTTTTATTTTTCTCTTAAACGATATGGAAATTTGGAAAAGTATAAACAGAATTAACAATTTTTATGGGGAATACATTAGTCTCAAAAAGTAAATAATAAAAGTTTGTCCTCCTGCAAAGACGATCCGGTAACATACTGTATATAGAAAAGAATATATTTTTCTTGTTTTTCTTTTGTTTAGTCACATTATTAAATATATCTAAACCAAGAAAGAGAGACTAGACAGACATAAAACGAATTATTTTTGAATTTAGATTTTTTGTTCTGATTTACTGGTTGCCTATCCTTTCAAAAATAAATTTAATGCCTAGAACAACAAAATCAACGAATGTTAATTTCTTTGTCATTTTAGGAATGAAGAATTTATGGTTTTTCTTCAGTTCTCCTTACTTACGAGAGTATTGAAAATACGTGGTCAATAGAGTTTTTGTGGCAATATGCACTTGGATTTCAAGGAGTTATTTGAATGGTTTTTGTATACAGGGCACTGCAAGTACTAGCTTCACTGAGACATTGGCAGTGTTCAAACAATGTTCACCTTTAAAAGATGTAAGTTTATTTTCAGTAGAGTTTTTTCTAGTAGTACCATATAGAAAACGCGTGTTTATACAGTATGTCTCCAGATCACCTGAAGCAAACCTTTTTCTATTATTCATATTTTGAGTAAAATGCATTCTTTATAAAAATAATTGCTTGTTCTAAAATGGTTAATCCCATTTATAGTTTTCTAAATGTCCATACTGTTTTTAGAGAAAAAGAAAATTTTAATTTATGGGGTGAAGGTTTTGTAGTCTTAAAAATTAAAACGCGTTTCTATGATAATATAATTTCAATATAATTATGAATTTTGATGTATTTTCATTATTTATGTATTTTTCCTATTATTAAATTTTTAAAAAGCATAAAATTTATAATCATGTTTTTCCTAGCATTGAACTAAATAAATTTTGTGCTTTTTTAACATATTGTAATAGCAAAAAATTGACGTTAATTAAAATTAATAACCATCTACCCAAGAGTGAAAAGGAAATGGTATTACTACTCGTTTTGATTTTTGTGAGTTAGAAAATATTCAAGTATATCTTCATATATTTTTTTTATTTTTCTTGTAAAAAATATGGAAATTTGAAAAACTATAAACGGAATTAACAAGAAGATACAGAAGACTTTTATGAATAATACATTTGTTTCAAAAATTTAATAATAAAACTCTTTCCTTTTGCAAAGATGATCTGGGGACATACTGTATGAACACCAAACACGCGTTTTTTTTATGTGGTACTACAAGAAAAAAAACTATACAAAAAAAAACACATCTTTTAAAGGCAAAAATTATTAAAACACAGCCAGTGTCTCAGTCAAGTAGTACTTGGAGTGCCCTGTATTGGCAGATACCATTCAAAAAAAACTCTTACCACCATAACTTTTCAAAATTCTTGTCAACGAAAAGGAGAAATGAGGAAAAATATTAAGTTATTTTTTTTTTCATTTTAGGAATGAAAAACTACTGTTTTTTTCCTTATTTACAAGAGTATTGAAAAGCTGTGGCGGCAAGAGTTTTTATGGCAATATGCACTTCGATTTCAAGGAGTTATTTGAATGGTTTTTGTAAACAGGGCACTGCAAGTACTACCTTCACCAAAGATTTTAAAGAATTCATTGAGACATTAGTTGTGTTCAAACAATTTTCACCTTTAAAAGATGTAAGTTTTTCTTTTAATAAGGTTTTTTTCTGATATAAAAACGCCTGTGTTCATACAGTATGTCCCCAGATTGTTTTTAAAAGACTCTTTATAAAAAAATGTTGCTTGTTTTAAAATGGTTAATCTCATTTATACTTTTTCAAATTTCCATACTGTAAAAAAAATTAAAAAAATGTAATATGAAGATGTTTTGTTGAATTTTTTCTATGTTGCAATAAAAAAAACGCGTCTCTATGACAATATCATCTTGTTTTCATTCTTCGATAGATGGTTATTATTAATGTTTTAAAATGTTAAGGCAGTACAAAAGTTATTTAATTTAATGCTATGGAAAAGGTGATACTTTAAGAACAGCTGAAAATATGACGTTAATCATTAAATTAATATTAACAATCTATCAAAGAATGAAAACGGGATTATTTATTACCAAGAATGCAACTGTATTTTCGTTATTCTTTTTATTTTTCTCTAATAACAGTACCGAAAATTTGACGAAGTATAAACGGTTTAACTATTTTCGGGCAAGCTAATTTTTTTATAAAGCATTTTTCACAAACTATTACTAATAAAAAATGTTTTCTCTTGTTAGATAAAATAATCCGGGGACATACTGTATATAGAAAAAATTGTATTTGTCTTGTTTTTCTTTTGTTTCGTCGCAGCATTGAATAAATCTCAACCAAGAGATTAAACATGAAATGAATTAATTTTGAATTGTTTTTTAGTTCTTGATTTACTGGTTGCCTATACTTCACAAAAATTAATTTAAAACCAAGACGAGAGTTGTGGCAATTTTCACTTGGATTTCAAAGAGTTATTTTATTGGTATATGCCAAAGATATTTAATAAATAACTTTGGTATCTGCCAACAGGGCACGGCAAGTACTACTTCGCTGAGACATTGGCTGTGTTCAAACAATTTCCACCTTTAAAAGATGTAAGTTTTTCTTTTAATATTTTTTTTTTTCTGGTAAAAAAATGCATGTTCGTACAGTATATCCCCAGATTGATTTTAAAAAACTTCTGTTATTTGCATTTTGAGTAAAATGCATTTTTTATAAAAACATTTGCTTGTTCTAGAATAGTTAATCTCGTTTATACTTTTCTAATTTTCCATACCCTTTTAGAGCAAAATAAAAAAATATAAAATTATGGTTGAATTTTTTTCAAAGACCCCAAAATCAAAACGCGTCTTTATGATAATATTATCTTATTTTCATTCTTTGATAGATGGTTATTATTAATTTTGATTAACGACATTTGTTTTGCTGATTTCTGTATGTTAAAAAAGCACAAAATTTATTTAGTTCAATGCTACAGAAAAGGTGATTATAATATGCTTTTTTAACATTTTAAACTAGCAAAAAATTGTCTAATTAAAATTAATAATAATATGTATTTCAAAGAATGAAAAGGAAATGATGTTACCATATAGAAACGCGTTTTGATTTTTACTTACTAAACTACTTAACTAGATATATCTATATAATTTTCAAATTTTCTCTTAAACAATATAGAAATTTGGAAATCCATAAACAGGATTAACTATTTGAACAAGAAGATACAAAAACTTAAGATATATAGAAGATATGCGTTTGTCTCAAAAACTTAATCATTAAAAGCCTTTTCTCTTGTAAAGAAAAGATGTTCCGGGGACATATTGTATATGGAAAAAAAAATTGTATTTGTGTTGTTTTTCTATCGTTTAGTCACAGTATTAATCTATAAAATAAATAAAAAAATCTAAATATAAATAAATGTAAATGTAATGTAAAATAAATCTAAACCAACAAAGTACACGTGAAATCTTTTGTGAAATGAATTCATTTTGCATTTAGTTCTTGATTTACTGGTTGCCTATCATTCAGAAAAATTAATTTAATACCTAGAACAGAAAATCAAAGAACACTGCTAATTTCTTTTTCATTTTAGGAATGAAAAACTTCAGTTTTTTCCTTATTTCTCCTTATATACAAGGGCATTGAAAAACTGTGGCCGCGAGAGTTATTTTCAAGGAGTTACTTGAATGATATCTGCCAACAGGGCACTGCAAGTACCACAAGTTTTAACAATTTCCACATTTAAAAGATGTAAGTTTCTTTTTTCAATGGAGTTTTTTCTTGTAGTACTATATATAAACTCCTGTTCATACAGTATGTCTTCAGAGCGTTTTTAAAAGGAAAAAACCGAAGGTTGTCTCACTGTTGGAATTACATGTACATCTTCTTGGTAATTGCTGACAGTAAAATCATATTTTGGCAGTATGTGTACATTTTTTATCCAAGTGTGAGACACCCCTCGGGAATTATTTTTTTATTTTTAATATTTGAGTAAAATACATTCTTTAAAAAAACGTTTGTTCTAAAAAATGTTTTGAAAATTTTACAGCCGAGTGAAAAAAAACGTCTTTTAGTGCGATCTAAAATTCCAAACTTTTGTTAGATATGGCATTTATGTTGCCTGCAACAATATAACAGCCTTTGCTGTTACAGTTACGACACTATGGGGATTGTTAGATCATACTAAAAGACTTTTTTCGCTCTTGTTTTTGTCCAAAAAAGTTATTATTAAAAAGTCGTCCCTCTTGTAAAGATGGTACAGGGACATACTGTATATAGAAAATATTGTATTTGTCTTGTTTTTCTTTTCGTTAGTCGCAGTATTAAATAAATCTAAATCAACAAAGCACAAGCGAAATTAATTAATTTTGAATTTAGTTCTTGATTTACTAGTTGCCTATCCTTTAGAAAAATAAATTTAATACTTAGAACGGAAAATCAAAGAACAATATTAATTTCTTTTTCATTTTAGGATGGAAAAACTTCACTTTTTTACTCATTTTTTCTTATTTACAAGAGTATTGAAAAGCTGTGGCGGCAAGAGTTTTTATGGCAATATGCACTTGGATTTCAACGAGTTATTTGAGTGGTTCTGCAAGTACTGCCTTCACCAAAGATTTCAAAGACTTCATTGCGCTGTTAGCTGTGTTCAAACAATTTTCACCTTTAAAAGATGTAAGTTTTGCTTTTAATAAAGTTTTTTAGTTAGGTAGAAAAACACATGTTCATACAGTATGTCTCCAGATTGTTTTTAAAAGATTATAAAAAATATTCCTTGTTCTAAAATGGTTAATTCAATTTATGTTTTTCTAAATCTCCATACTATTTGAGAGAAAATAAAAAAAAATATAAAAATATGGTTGAGTTTTTTTAAAGGCCTAAAAATCCAAAACGTGTCTCAATGAAAATACTTTGTTCTTTGATAGCCGGTTATTATTCATTTTGATTAATGACATTATTTATTTTGCTGATTTTTATATATTAAAGAGGCACAAAATTTATTTAGTTCAAGGTGATTATATATTTTGTTTTTCTTTAATATTAAAATCAGCAAAAAATTGACGTCAATTAAAATTAATAATAAGAATCTATCAAAGAATGACAAGGAAATGATATTACCATATTATAGAAACGTGTTTTGATTTTTGGGACTTATTTTTGGGAGGAAAATATTCAACTAGATATATTTTATATATATTTTTTTTATTTTTCTCTTAAGCGATATGGAAATTTGAAAAATGATAAACAGGACTAGCTTTTTGAACAGGAAGAAACAGAAACTTAAAAAGATACTTAGAAGATACTCGTTTGTCTCAAAACGTTAATTATAAAATGCCTTTTCTCTTATAAAGATGATCCGGGGACAGACTGTATATAGAAAAAATTGTATTTGTCTTGTTTTTCTTCTGTTTAGTTGCAGTATTAAATAAATCTAAGTCAACAAAATACAATTGAAATTAATTAATTTTGAATTTAGTTCTTGATTTACTGGTTGCCTATCCTTTAGAAAAATAAATTTAATACCAAAAACAGAAAATCAAAGAACAATACTAATTTCTTTTTCATTTTAGGAAGGAAAAAAAAAGGAAAATATTCAGTTTTTTCCTCATTTTTTCTTATTTACAAGAGTATTGAAAAGCTGTTGCGGCAAGAGTTTTTATGGCAATATGCACTTTGATTTCAAGGAGTTATTTGAATGTAATTTTCACCAAAGACTTCATTGAGACATTAGCTGTGTTCAAACAGTTTTCACCTTTAAAAGATGCAAGTTTTGCTTTTAATAAGTTTTTTTTCTGGTAGAAAAACGCAAGTGTTCATACAGTATGTCCCCAAATTGTTTTTAAGAGACTTTAAAAAATTTTGCTTTTTTTAAAATGGTTAATTCAATTTATACGTTTCTAAATTTCCGTACTATTTTAGAGAAAATAAAAAAAAATAAATATTTTGTTCTTTGATAAATGGTTATTTATTAATTTTGATTAACGACATTATTTGTTTTGCTGATTTTTATATATTAAAGAGGCATAAAATTTATTTATTTTAATGCTACAGAAAAGGTGATTTATATATTTTGTTCTTCTTTAATATTAAAATCAGCAAAAAATTGACGTCAATTAAAATTAATAATAAGAATATATCAAAGAATGACAAGGAAATGATATTACCATATTATAGAAACGTGTTTTGATTTTTAGGACTTATTTTTGGGAGGAAAATATTCAACTAGATATATTTTATATATTTTTTTTTATTTTTCTCTTAAACTTATATGGAAATTTGGAAAAGGATAAACAGGAGTAGATATTTGAACAAAAAGAAATAGAAACTTAGAAAGATACATAGAACATATTTGTTTGTCTCAAAAAAATTAATTATAAAAAGCCTTTTCTTTTGTAAAGATGACCCGGGGACAGACTGTATATAGAAAAAATTGTATTTGTCTTGTTTTTCTTCTGTTTAGTTGCAGTATTAAATAAATCTAAGTCAACAAAATACAATTGAAATTAATTAATTTTGAATTTAGTTCTTGATTTACTGGTTGCCTATCCTTTAGAAAAATAAATTTAATACCAAAAACAGAAAATCATAGAACAATGCTAATTTCTTTTTCATTTTAGGAAGGAAAAACGTGAGTTTTTTCCTCATTTTTTTCTATTTACAAGAGTATTGAAAAGCTGTGGCGGCAAGAGTTTTTATGGCAATATGCACTTGGATTTCAAGGAGTTATTCGAATGGTTTTTGTAAACAGGGCACTGCCAGTACTACTTTCACCGAAGATTTCAAATACTTCATTGAGACATTGGCTGTGTTCAAACAATTTTCACCTTCGTAAGTTTTTCTTTTAATAAGTAATATGTGTTCATACAGTATGTCCCCAGATTGTTTTTAAAAGACTTTATAAAAAAAAATTTGCTTGTTCTAAAATGATTAATTCAATAATTTATACTTTTCTAAATTTCCATACTATTGTAGAGAAAATAAAAAAGATTTAGTTGATTTTTTTTAAAGGCTCAAAAATCAAAACGCGTCTCTACGAAAATATTTTGTTCTTTGATAGTTGGTTATTATTAATTTAAACGACATTATTTGTTTTTTGCTTATTTTTATATATTAAAGAGACTACAAAATTTATTTAGGGGATTATATATTTTGTGCTTCATTTTAAAATAGGAAAATACATGACGTTACTTAAAATTAATAAAAACCATTTATCAAATTATATTACCGTATAGAAACGTGTTTTGATTTTTGTGACTTAGAAAATATTCGACTAGATATATCTCCATATATTTTTTATTTTTCTCTTAAACAATATGGAAATTTGGAAAATGATAACAGGACTAGCTATTTGAACAGGAAGAAACAGAAACTTAAAAAGATACTTAGAAGATACTCGTTTGTCTCAAAACAGTTAATTATAAAAAGCCTTTTCTCTTGTAAAGATGATCCGGGGCCAGACTGTATATAGAAAAAATTGTATTTGTCTTGTTTCTCTTTTGTTTAGTTGAAGTATTAAATAAATCTAAATGAACAAAGTACAAGTAGAATTAATTAATTTTGAATTTAGTTCCTGATTTACTGGTTGCCTATTCTTTACAAAAATAAATTTAATACCTAGAACAGAAAATCAAAGAACAATACTAATTTCTTTTTCATTTTAAGAAGGAAAAACGTGAGTTTTTTCTTATTTCTCCATTTTTACAAGAGTATTGGAAAACTGTGGCGGCAAGAATTTCTGTGGCATCTGCTCTTGGATTTCAAGGTGTTACTTGAATGGTATCAGTCATTAGGGGCACTGCAAGTACCACGGTACTAAGACATTGGCTGTGTTCAAACTTCACTTTTAAAAGATGTAAGTTTTTTTTCAGTAGAGTTTTTTCTAGTAGTACTTTATAAAAACCCGTGTTTGTACATACGTCCCCAAATCGTCTTTAAAAGGGAAAATCATTTTTATTTTTCATATTTTGAGTAAAACGCATTTTTTTAAACAAAATACATGTTCTAAAATAATTAATCCTGTTTAGTTTTAGAGAAAAATAATAATTTCCCAAAAACCAAGACGCGTTCTTGCGGTAATATTTTTAGATTTTCTTTCTTTGATATATTATGGTCATTATTAATTTTGCTTAACGACTTTTGCTGATTTTTATATATTAAGGAAGCACAACATTTATTTTGTTCAAAGCTGCAGAAAAAGTGATTATGTATTTGTGCTTCTTTAATATTTTAATTTAAATGGACGTTAATCAAGATTAATAATTACCATCTATCGAAGAATGAAAAAAAAAATAATATTAAAATTCATATCTTTTTAATTTTTTTCAAATATTTATCCAAGTATATCGTCGTATATTTTTTTATTTTTCTCTTAAACAATATGGAAATTTGGGAAAGTATAAACGGAATTAACCATTTTTATGGGGAATGCATTAGTCTCAAAGAGTTAATAATAAAAGTTTGTCCTACTGCAAAGACGATCCGGTAACATACTGTATATAGAAAAAAATATATTTGTCTTGTTTTTCATTTTTTTTAGTCACAGTATTAAATAAATCTAAACCAAGAAAGAGAGACTAGACATAAAATGAATTATTTTTGAATTTAGATTTTTTGTTCTTGATTTACTGGTTGCCTATCCTTTACAAAAATAAAATTAATACTACGAACAAAAAATCAAAAAACAATGTTAATTTCTTTTTCATTTTAGGAACGAAAAACTTAAGTTTTTCTTAGTTACAAGAGTATTGAAAAGCTGTAGGGCGAGAGTTTTTGAGGCATCTGCTCTTGGTTTTCAAGCAGTTATTTAAATGGTATCTGCCAACAGGGCACTAAATTTCGCTTTTAAAACATGTAAGTCTTTTTTTCTAGTAATACCAGTAGTATACAGTATGTACCCAGATCATCTTTACAAGAGGAAAGTTTATTACTAACATTTTGAGTGAAATGCATTATAAAAAATTTTGCTTGTTCTAAAACGGTTAATCTCATTTATACTTTTCCAAATTTCCATACCGTATTAGTGAAGAATAAAAAAAATGTAATGTGAAGTATGTTTTGTTGATTTTTTTCTATGTTGCAATTAAAAAAAAACGCGTCTCTATGGCAATATCTATCTATCATCTTGTTTTTGTTCTTCGATAGATGGTTATTATTGATGTTCATTAATGTTATATTTTTAACGTTTTAAAATGTTAAGAGAGCCCAAAATTTATTTAGTTTAATGCTACAGAAAAGGCGATTATAAATTTTGAGCTTCTTTAGCATTTTAAAATAATATGAAAATACTTGACGTTAATCGAAATTAATAATAACTATCTGTCAGAGAATGAAAAGAAAATTATATTACCATATAGAAACACTTTTTGATTTTGGGATTTAGGAAAAATTCAACTAAGTATATCTTCATATATTTTTTATTTTTATCTTAAACGATATAGAAATTTGGAAAAAGTATAAACGGAATTAATAATTTTTTAACAAATAAATATTTTGATCAATTAAAAATGCATTTTTCTTGAAATGTTAATATGTAATGAAAAACGTCTTTCCCCCCTCCCCTTTCGTTAAGAAACTCCGGTGGCATACTGTATATAAAAAAAATTGTATTTGTTTTATTTTTTGTTTAGTAACAATAAATATTAAATAAACCTGAACCAAAAAAGAGAGTAGACATAAGTAAATTAATTTTGAATTTAGTTCGTTATTTTTAATTAATGATTTTACTGGTTGCCTATCCTTTCGTTCAGGAAGATTAATTTAATAATATTATTTTTTAATTTATCCTGTGTTTAATGTATTTGTTTTACAAACTATGGCCTAGTCGATATAGAAAAATATTGTATTTTTGATGAAATTAGTTTATTGTTTTTTCTTTCTAATTTAACAATTAAAAAATTTTAGGTTTTCCGTCAGTTCTCAGCATTAAAAAGAATATTCTGTGGCAATCTGCAGTTGATTTTCAACCAAAACTTAGAGGAATGGAATGTATCAAGATATCAATAAAGGTACTACCGTATGATGGGGATGAAAAAAAAACGGCGTCCTGTTGGCTTGGAATTGACGATCGCTGCCATTTCTCATATAATTTTACATATAAAATGACAGCGATCTTCACTTAATAGCCATCGCTGACGACGTTTTTATTCGATCATACGGTACTTTGCTGAGGCAAAGACTGATTTCAAACAACTATTCACATTGAAAAGAACTAAGTTACATTTTTTTTTATTTTGATAAAAAAAAATATAAATAAAATTTAGTTTTTAATTAATTTTAATTTTAGTACTGTACTGATATTTTTTATTTTACACAATTGCCAAAGAATATAGATAAAGATTATAATTAACATTTTTTTAATCATATTTCTTTGTGTTCTTGGATGTTTAGAAAATAAGTTTAAATATTGTTGATATTATACATTTATTTCTGTTTATAGGTTGATAATGATTCTGTAAAAACTGCAGCTGTTAATGATACTCCTACTTCTTTGAGCCTCCTGTATATTTCTCGTTGAAGATATGGAACAGAACGCAGACTTAGGATAGGAACACTTTATTTTTACCAATGTCGTAAAGACTTGTGGAAAATCAGAAAATTTAAAGAATTTTCTGGTTTTTTATTCAATTTTTTTGCTGTAAAAGTAAAATTGTGATAAAACGGTTAAATTCTGTAATTTATATGTAAATCCTTAGTAGAAATGCATTTATTTTTATTTTAACTATGTCTCTTCTGGAATATAGTTTAGTTGATTTTAGTTGTAAAAAATTACAGAATTCAAAATTATCAGAATTTTATTTGCAATGTTAATGCTTTATAAGAGAGTACAGGGTTTTTTTACACGACCTGTTCGGAAAGAGGGAAATATATTAAAAAAAAGTATATTTCAAATTGGATGTCAAAATAATTTTTAATGGGCTGGTTGTGTGGACACTCTGTATATCATATACCGTCATATTAGCGTTTTTCTCTCTAAATAATGATTTTGAATTAATATTTTATACATCGGCAATATAAAAGCAAAATTTTATTAAATGGCGAATGCGCTAGGAAAATAAAATATTGAAATTAACAGACTTAAAAAAAATGTGAAAATAAAATTGAGATAAGATAAATTCTGTAATTTAAATATTAATTTCAGTATAAACGCATTTATTTTCATATATTTTTAGTATCAGTATTTTAATTTAATTCAATTGGAATAATATTGACTGTTTTTTAAGCCTCTTCTTCTGAAATATATTTTAGTTTTTTAAACTGTTTAATTATAAAAAAAAATACAGAAATTAAAATTATCAGAATTTTATTTGCATTGTTAAATGCTTTATAAAAGAGTACAGGGTTTTTCACACAATCTGTTCGGAAAGTGGAAAATATATTTAAAAAAAAGTATATTTCAAAATACAAGCGAATGCGCCAGGAAAATAAAATATTGTAATTAACAGACTTAAAAAAATGTGAAAATAAAATTGAGATAAAATAAATTCTTTAATTTAAATATTAATTTCAGTATAAATGCATTTATTTTTATATATTTTAAGTATCAAAATTTTAATTTAATTCAGTTGGAGTAATATTTGACTGTTTTTTAAACTGTCTCTTCTGAAATGTATTTTAGTTGGCTCTTTTAGTTATAAAAAATTACAGAATTCAAAATTATCAAAATTTTATTTATCGATCATTTGCACTGTTAATGTTTTATAAAAAAATACAGGGGTTTTCACACAACCTGTTCAGAAAGTGCTTTCAAAATACAGCTTAATTAAAAAATAGATATTTTAAATTTGATGCCAAAATAATTTCTAATGAACTGGTTGTATGGATACTATGTATACCGTATGCGTTTTTCTCTCTAAGGCCAGTATTACACTATTAAATTTCTTCGTCAAAGTTCTTTTATAAAAGATATTTGATGAAAAATTTGAGTGTTAATATACAATATTTTATAAAATCACCATATTACACTGTTAAACTCGTAAACAAAATAAAATATTTGACAAAGAAATTTGATGGTGTAATAATGGCTTAAATAAGGATTTTAAATTAATATTTTTCACATCGGTGTTATAAAAGCAAAATTTTATTAAATGGCGAATGCGCCATGAAAGTAAAATATTGAAATTAAAAGACTTAAAAAAATTGGAATTGAAGTATAATTTAGATAAGGTAAATTCTGTAATTTAAGTATTAATATTATTGTTATATATGGGGTGGTCAGAATTAAAATGGGTCGAGTCCAATTTCATACTATTTTAAGATAATTATTGTATTTTTACAAAATATTGTTTTGTTCCAGTAGAGAAATGACGCCAGTCACCCTTCTCGCATAGCCTGTTTATCTAACTTGTTTTACTTTAATTAAGTAACATTAAAAAACTTGAACTCTCATTTTCTCCATAATTATCTTCTAGGACTTGATCCAGTTCAGTTCTGAACCCCTCGTATATCCCTGTAAGGACCCTGTACATTTTTTCGCGCTTATGCATTTTTTTATAGATTTCTGTTGCCCGTATCTTAGAGAAGGTTTAAATATTATACAGGGTGCTTTTAACAATATCTTTAAAATTGTAACAATTTCAACTGGATTTTTTTATTTGAATTTATTAAATACTCGTAGCGTAATGTAACTTTTTCTAAAAGACTTGAAATAATTAAATTAATTTATAGAAAAAGACACTAATGGCAAAAATAAATGTTTAATATACTGTATAATCGAAAAAAAAAATGGGGTCCAGTTGGCTTGGAAGTGACGATCGATGAAATCTCCCATATAAATTTACATATAAAATGACAACGATCTTCATTTCATAGCCATCGCTGACGCCGTTTTTTTTTCGATCATATGGTACTTATCTATAATCAGTTGAATTACCGTACTTCTACCTTAATAATTTAGGCAATTTCTAAGTATTAAAATTTCCTTGAATAGGCGCATTCGCCATTTCGTCAAGAAAAAAACGATAAACTTGATTTTCAAGTTAATATTAGAAAATGTTAAAACGTTCTACCAGGAGGTAATTATATCAACTTTGATAAACAGTTGTAATTTAAAAAAGCACCAATTATTTTTTTCGGTCATACGGTACGTTAGATCTACAAATGCCTTCTATTATAATACAGTATGTCCCAAATCGTCTTTACAAGAGGAACACTTTTTTTATTAAAATTCAAACCGCGTTTCGATGGTAATTTCGTTTTAAAATAAAACACTAATTCAACACAATACACTTACAATACTTTACTTTTAACACTGGAGATGACTAATTCCAGTCCAATAATTAAAAATAACTTGCTTTTTTTTTAATAATTATTTCAGCAGATAATAACTACACTAATATAGACAAATTGAGCGTTTATATAGGCCCTCGGTTGGTACTGACTAAACGTGAAAAAATTAGCCAAGCGAGTCAATACTAATCGAGCGTAAAAATTAATTACCGAGACTAGAGCAATAGGAACAGAGAACTTAAACGAATAGGACCATTATCTCTGTTTATATTATCTTTACAATTGTAATTTGAGACTTGTTTCGTTAATTTTAAATTACTAACATATATCTTTTATCAAAAATATATTGAGCAACGCAAGATTTATCCGCCCTACCATATCTTATCTGAGCCATATGTTTTTTAAATCTAGTTAATATTAATCTTCTAGCTTGCCCTACATTTTTTTGATTACAATCTTTACATGAAATTTCTTTAATACCCGACCTTTCCAGTGGAGGTGTTTTATCTGTAGGATTATTTAATAGTTGTTATAATTTATTTTTAGCTATACACAAGTTTATAATTGGCATTCTTAAAAAATTCTTTTTAACTACGGGATAACTCTCTATCAAACGGTATTGAAGTATAGTTTGACTAGCTCTTGAAGTCAGTAGAGGGTGCTTGGTATCATTTTATCAATTCCCTGGCCACGGCACTACGGCCAGGGACAAGGTAGTGATAGGCTTTTTCGACCCATAAAATACCAGAGGGGATTCCCCCTAGCATCTGGCTAGGAGCTTTGACCACCAACGACGAAGTCTCGCATTGTCTAAAGGAAGTTTTTTTTTCTTTCGTTGCTAAGTGGAAAACTAAGTAGTTTATGAACTTAGAAATTTAAACTAGTCTTTTTTTTCAACACTGTGATAAGATTCATTAGGAATATATCTGTGTGTAGTGATATTTCTTCTATAGATATGAAAGTTTCTGGGGGGATGATGTCTATACACAACATAAGACGGCTAGTTTAAATGTCATAGTAGACCATTTACCAACGAAAGATATAAAATAGTGTTGAATGTAGCTGAGTGCAGTGGATATTCTCCTTCATTAGTTGATAAAATAATTAGAAAACGTAGGTATAGTATTTCCGAAGTCAATTGGAAGATTGGAAGTAGTGAAACTCTTAAGACCTTTGTCCAGCTGACGCCGGCAAATAAAGTATCGAAATTAAGAGTTCTCATCTATTCCAACTGACTTCAGGAAAACTATATAAGCGCAGATAACTCAGTTATTTGTGCTATAAGTTTTTGATTCCTGCGAATTCTACTTTTCAAAGAAAGATACATCTAACTATATTTCAATACCGTTTAATAGAGCCATCCCATGATTAAAAACAGTTTTTAAGAATGTCAATTACAAATTTGTGTATAGCGCTAATAATAAATTATAACTACTATTAGGTAATCCCAAAGGTAAAAAATCTCCTCTGGAAAGGTCGAGTATTAATGAAATTTCATGTAAAGATTGTAATCAGAAATATGTTGCGCGAACAAGAAGATCCATATTAATTAGATCTAAAAAAAAAAGATCATTGTATATGTATAGATGTTAATAATTTAAAATTAATCAAGCAAGTCTCAAATTACAGGCAAGTAGATGCATGTGATAGCATCAAAATAAATAAATGTAAAGACAATATGAACAGAGATAATGGTCTAGTTTCTTTCAGTTCTCTGTTCTTATCGTCTTGGTAATTAATTGTTGCGCTCAATTGCTTTTGACTCGCTTGGCTAATTTTGTCACGCTTGGTCAGTACCAACCGAGCGCCTATATAAAAGTTCAATTTGCATATATTAGTTTAATCATCTGCCGATGTTGTTACATGGGCAGCGAAACGCGTGTTCAGTGTTAAAATAAAGTGTTTTGATGTCTTCTGGTGTATTAGTGTTTTATTTTGATCATTAACAACGTTACTTAATTTCATATATTAATTATTTAGTGTAGTGTACAATTCAACTGGTTATAGATACCGTACGATCGAAAAAAAACGGCGTCAGCCATGGCTATGAAATGAAGATCGCTTACATTTCGTATGTAAAATTATATAGGGAATGTCATCGATGTTCATTTCCAAGCCAACTGGACGCCGTTTTTTTTTCGATCATACTTTATAAGCTATTTATTAAATGTAATGCAATATTTAAGTAGGTCATGAAAGTTATGTTACTGCTAAAAATAATAGACAGTCTTAAATAAGTGTTAATTGTCCACCCTGTATAATAATTTTATAGTGTATATCTCTAATATAATATAAGCTATGTACCAAATGCAATGCAACAGTTAAGTAGGCCATGAAAGTTATCTTACTGCTAAAAATAATATACAGTCTTAAATAAGTGTTAATTGTCCACCCTGTATAATAATTTTATAGTGTATATCTCTAATATAAGCTATGTATCAAATGCAATGCATTAGTTAAGTAGGCCATGAAAGTTACCTTACTGCTAAAAATAATTACTGTCCTAAAAAAGTGTACTTACCCTGTATAATAATTATATAGTGTTTACAATTATCCAGAATAACTGTCCATGTCAAATATATTTACGTGTTTTACGAATAAAAACCTTTAAAAATTATTAGTGTTTTATTTGGAAATTCCAAATTAAAAAAAGAGACAAAGTCGATGAAAATCTCGGATTTGTATCAGGAGTACATAAGAGCTAGGAGATAAATACTATCTCTTCACTGAATATCAAGGCGGTAAAACTACCTCTTCGCACTTATGTGTTCCTGATAGAAATCTATGATTTTGAGCAAGGGTAAAACTTCCTCCAATTTTCATTAAAGACTGAATAATTAAGAATTTGTATCAGGAGTACATAAGAGTAAGGAGGTAAAAATAAATAAAATAATTTCTTGACAAAATGGTGAATGCAACGCCTGCTCCTGGTATCGAAAAATACCTCCTCGCACTCATATGTTCCTGATACAAATTCAAGATTTCTCCGTTTTAGACAAAACCGACCAAAAATAATTTCGACCTGGCAAATTTTGGAGCAACTGACCAACGAGTTAGAATGAGTTAGATTTTTTCGAAAAACGGCCATAACTTCTAAACTATAAGGGCTAGAGAGGAACGGAGGGCGGCATTCGATTCGCCTTTCAACCCTCTATAAGGGTGCATAATTAGGGCGCGATCGGAGACAAAAAATTTTGGGCAAAAATGAAGGAAGGTTAACCCCTTACCTCATTCTTCGCCAAAATTTTTTTGTTCCGATCGCGCCTCCTTTTGCGCCCTTATAGAGGGTTGAATTCCCTATCGAAAGCCGCCCTCCGTTCCTCTCTAGCCCTTATAGTTTCCGAGATATTAGGGGTTGAAGTTTGGAAACGAGTTCGAAGTGCTAGAGATAGCAGAAATATCGTTGAAAAATGCGTTATTTACGTGTGCTACTAGATTTGCTCCTTACCTCTTCATACTTATGCGTTCCTGATAGAATTCGGCGATTTTTGACAGGGTTTAAAAATTTTCGTGCGGTCTTTGATAAAAATTGAATTTTCTCGGATTTGTATCAGGAGTACATAAGAGCGAGGAGGTAAATATTGGTACTCGGTTTACTCCTTACCTCTTCACACTTATGCGTTCCTGATAGAAACCAGTGATTTTGGACATGGATTAAAAATTCTCGTTCAAATTTTATTAAAAGCTGAATTTTCTCGGATTTGTATCAGGAGTACATAAGAGCGAAGAGGTAGGTTTATTTCTTAGATATTATTTTTATATAAAATACTGTCTAAAAATTTCTGAACAACTTGGTAAGTTGTTTATTAGAATATATTACTTTTGTGATAATTAAATGACTTTTTGTTTTTGTTCAGGATTAGACAGTATTTCTAATAGGTATATTTTGGTTGAATTAAACTCATTTATTTATTATTTAATATTTATTAACATATTATATTTTATTAACAAGAGTAATATAAAAAGTATATTAAAATCCAAGGTGTTGATGGACATGCTGATGGCTATGTTGAGGTAAGTAAATCTTCTGTCTACCCTTCTGGAAAGTCTTGGAAATTCCTGTAAGAAAAACATAAAGAAACAATTAATTATTTGTTAATTAACAAGGTTATTCTACCGTATGATCGAAAAAAAACCGGCGTCAGCGATGGCTATGAAATGAAGATCGCTGTCACTTTATATGGAAAATTATATGAGAAATGTCATTGATCGTCAATTTCCAGCCAACTGGACGCCGTTTTATTTCGATCATAAGGTATAACTTTAACTAATCAGTGAAGTGATAAATGGGTATATAAAATACCGTATGATCGAATAAAAACGGTGTCAGCGATGGCTACGAAATGAAGATCGCTGTCATTTTATATGCAAAATTATATGGGAAATGTCATCGATCGGCATTTCCAAGCCAACTGGACGCCATTTTTTTTCGATCATACGGTATAAGATAATACAAAATTTTTGTAACATAGAGAACTTTTTTGATAATACAAGAAAAAGAAACATGGTTAACTTAGCTTATTTGTAATTAAGAAATATTTTAATTATGGCACGCTCAGACGACTCGTGTACTCCATAAACATGTTATTGGTATACAGGGTATACAGCGTGCGTCGGGCATCTATACAGAATTTCTAAGTTATTTATTATAGGAGCTACGAAGCACTATTGCCGGACCCTGAATGTCAATAAAAAATGTTTGCCAAGTACGCGAATATTTACATACGTACTTGGCAAGTATACTATCTTTGTAAACAACATTTTTTTTTCAACATACTTGGCGCTCGAGTGACAAATAATTGCACAAGCAAACCGTTCACACGACATGGCAAGTACCGTATATTCGAAAAAAAAACGGCGTTAGCGATGGCTATGAAATGGCTGTCATTTTATATGTGAAATTACATGGGGAATGTCAACGATCGTCATTTCCAAGCCAACTGGACGTCGTTTTTTTTTCGATCATACGGCATATGTCAATAATAAATGTTTGTACAAGTACACGAGTCGTCAGAGTCCGCCTTAATATTAAAAAAGTATAAAAAACTAAGCTAAAAAAATCTAGACTCATTATACAGGCAACTCATTATACACGTTAAGTGTAATTATAGTTGCCTATAAAATAAGTAGTTTGCGCGCTAAAACATCTTATTTGAAATTAATCATTTACGTCTACATATTTTACAAAATACAATAATACTACATATTTATTAAACATATTTGATTTAAAGAGAATACACCTTTTAGTATAATTTACCTAAAATTATTTAGCTTCGTCTCCAATGATGAACTTCATCAAAATGGCAACTTGAAGAGGGTGCTTCATTGAAGTGCAGCTGTCTCAAAAAATCCTTGTTCCAAAGCAGTACAATACCCCATTGAAAAACTTAATTTTAAAAGGAATTAAAAAAAATCAATTGGAAAATGAATCTAGAAGTAAACAATCCCATGTAGGCATCAATAGCAACATAATCAAAGACTTGGAAGTCCTAATCGTGAATAAAAATAAGGCCATAATTCTGTATAGGCAATAGAAATGTGGAAATACTGTGTCTTAAAAAACACTGACATAGAAAAAGGTACAAAGTCTGAAACATAAAGAAATAACACAAATAAGACAATCAATTGAAGAGTTTATAGAATGAATGAAAGGTGATATTTTCAATAATGAAGAAAATATGAGAGACAAATAATGAAATAGAGATATTATGAATTAAAAAATGACGTGAAAATTATTAAAAAATAGCTATCATTCTATACAGGCAACAGAATCTATGAAATATGTCTTAGAAACGTCTCACAAGAATGACAAAAATAATATAAAAGTTTATATAACAAATCATTGGGATAATTTGTAGAATTGATGAATGATAGTATTCCAATAATAAAGAAAATATGGCAGACAAAAATAGTGACACAGGAGGCCAAAATCAAGACGGAGGAAAGTTTTAGATGATATTAAAAAAAAATAAAGAGGTATGTGATCAATAAGAACTGGAAAATTGACAAAAAGTTATGCCTAGCCCCCTCCCAGGAATATCTAGTCAAAATATGACCGAAGCACATAAAGAAAAAATCCTCCAGAGCATATAAGTTCACCCCCCCTCATCAGATTTGACCCTTGGCCGACGATTAAGCCTCGCCAGTCAGTTCCCATCCCAGCTAAGCAGCCTCGTCTCGGGTCACCCTCGTCACCCATCGAGCGGACATCCACCGGGACCCCCTACAGGCGGACCCCCCTCATCATCTTCAATGTGTCCGATATCCCGCCCCCTGCCTCTTCGAGGGTCACGGAATACGTGCACGAAGAAGTCTCGGAGCTTGGGTGCCAGGTCGTATCCGGCCGAAGCCTCTAGCGTTAGAACACCTAGCTCGTAAACCAGAGGGTGGTGACTCCCTTGGGTACCTCTGCATGCTACACAGGTCATCGATGCCCGAACAACCGGGTTAGGGGTGACCTGGCCCTCCTCTTTAGGGAGGCTAGTTATGATGCTCTGGAGTCGATGTTACTCGGGGAAATTAATTGGAAAAATGCTGGGAAAGGCAGAAGTGATATCCTGTGGAGTAGTTACGGTTTTTAAATAAATGGCGAATGCGCCAGGAATTGGTCGGAAATTAGTCTTCAGATTTTTAAGTGTGTTTAAATTTTATTTAAACGCACACAAACTAAAGCAACAGAATAAGTAAAATGACAGGAATTCATGGCATATGATCTGAAAAAATGACATGGAAATGAATCCATCAAAACTGAAATTTTGTACAAAGAATTACACAAGCAAAAAGTATTAAATAACACCATCAGAAACATAATACAAGTAAAAGAAGACTTATAGAAATATACAATCAATGAAATATTTTTTAGAATCAATGAAAAATCAAGCTATTATAGAGAAAAGAAAGTAAACCAAAAACAACACGAAATTAAATTCCTCAAGATGGTATTCTCCCAAAAGGAATAAGGAGTGATCAAAAGCCAAAAATTGGTGCAAATTAAAAACAGATGTTCTGAATTTTCCTATGACAATAAAGGGACATAAAAATGTAACTCAGAGACTCACTGGATTTTTTTTCCTACATAATTAAATTTAGAAATCATGAAATCCACCGAAGAACATTAAAAACCAGTTTAAATATATTTACCCAAAAGAAATAAACTTTTAGATATACTTATAAGTCCTGATGCATTGTTAGTAATATTCGTTAAAATGATAAATGTACTGCTTTGGAACTGTATACATCCATCGATTTGTTGTACAAAATCTGTTACAAAGAAATAAATAATATTATTATGTATTATTAATTAATGCTAATATACTTGTTTTTTTTTGAGTTTCATACTAATATTAAAGAAATAATGTTAAAAAATATGGTTACTCTGTTAAGAAACTTTTAATAAATTTATTAAATTTGTTTTTACATAAAAAAATAAACTTAATTTGTTAACTAAAATATGACTATAAGCTATAGGGTTGTGTATAGGGTATAATATTAAAACTGTAAAAACGTTGTTCATTGATCTGGAAATATTAGTATTTAAGCAGGAGATAATAATAATTATATTGTAGCTGTGTTTGAGTACTGAAAAAATAATTTTAAATGAAACATTAACTTACAAATCAAGTTTATCGGTTTTTTTCTTGACGAAATGGCGAATGCGCCTATTAAAGGAAACTTTTAATACTTAGAAATTGCCTGAATTATTAAGGTACGATAATTCAACTGGTTATAGATGATGTAAGTACCGTATAAAAAACGACGTCAGCGATGGCTATGAAATAAAGATCGCTGTCATCTTATGTGTAAAATTATATGTGGAATATCATCGATCGTCAAAAAATGAGTTTTTAATTTTTTCATATTGTTCCACCACTTCAAAAATTCTAAAAAATCCTGAGTGTAAAGGAGTATAAAAACATTTTATGACAATTTTTAGAGAGTGACGTATTTCACAAAGGTTAAAAAATGAAGATTTTAACTTTCTTTCCTCCGCTAAAAATCGGTTTTTCGTTTATGAATCATGATCATATTATTTTTCAGGTCTTAGACTTCTAAGATTCAGAAAAAAATCAGCATTAATTAATTTTGAACTTTACTATAAAACTAAAAATTAAATTAAAAAACAGTTGTTTTTTTGAAAATCTCGAAAACCGTTTGAGTTAAAGAGATAAAAATTTAGGTGAATTATTTTGATTCGATACCAAATCGATCCCCTCAAAAAAAAGCAGATTTCCCATATTAATCTGGCTATACCATTTCTAATATAATAATTATAGCATTTATTTAAATCATTTAATATTTAAAGCAGTTACAAAGAAAATACTTAATTTTATTTATTATTTACCGTGCCTTACGTAAAACAAAAACATAGATACTAATAAGATTGCGAGTAATATAGTGTATTTTGTTTATGTATATATTTGCATATGTTGTGTTCGTAATTTGTAAATATGCAGCAAAAAAAAAAGAACATTGATAATTATATTTTGTTATTTATATTGTATTTTTGGTGGTAATATTTTTAAATTTACCTTGATTTATTTGTCCCATATATAATTGTAATCCAACATATCTATCTATATCTTCTGCTGTATCTGTGAAGTAGTATTTGTATCACCCTGTAGATTTGACTGCATCAAAAACTCTTGCCACTGCCACTTTCGATATTCGTCTAAATGAGGAAAATTGAGGTAAAACCCGATGATTTCCCATTTCTGAAATAAAAAAGGAAAAAATAAATGACTGTTTCTTTAAAAAATCATAATATTTCTTGATATCTCTAGATCATGACCAACGTCTCCTTTTTTGCGGGGAGGCTAGCTATGATGCTCTGGAATTGAAAAGTTACTCAGGAAAATTCATTGGAAAATAGGCTAGAAAAGCCAGAAGTCACATTCAGTGGATTAGTCAGATTTTTTTTAACTAAATGGCGAATGCGCGGAATCAATATAGGGATTTTTAAGTGTCTTTAAATCAAAACACAAGCAAACACGAACAAACAGAATCCGTAAAATTACAGTAATTCATGGCGTATGATCTGAAAAAAAAAATACATAAAAATGAATCCATCAAAACTAAAATTCTGTACAAAGTTTTACACAAGCAAAAAAGTATTAGAAAAATAACACCATAAGAAAAATAATTCAAATAAAAGACACTTATTGAAATACAGCGAATAGAATATTTTATAGAATTCCCACAATGGAGAAAATATAGTAATGAAGATATTGTAGAAAAATAAAAATAACTATAAACAACATGAAACTAGAACTTATACGAAATACAGTGAACGAAATATTTATAGGTCAGTTTACTGGGTGATGCATTTGAAAGTGTAAAAAAAATTGTAACAAAACAAAATTACTAGCCTAAAATAAGGCAGTATGTTATTCGATTAAAAATGTACAGAGGCCAATCTCTGAGTGGATCTCTTAACTGGCCAGAAATTTGCTTAAAAATAAATATTATTTAATATATCAGATGGAGAACATTTTCTTTAATATAAAATGTATGGATATTTGTCTATTTAATTAATGATGTTACAAAATTACCTTTGATTTACCTTGATTTGTTAGACCCATACAGAACTTAATATCAATTTTTTAAAGAATTGGGTAGGCAACCAGTAAAATTGAGAACTAAAAAAAAAAACAATTCAATATCATGGTGGTTTTAATTTATATTCGATATGACTAGAATAAATAAAAACTATGAGAAATACAAATTTTTCTATAATATATTAACAAAAAATAAGACTTACTTTAATTAGTGTACAAGTTGTTGTTGTAGATAGGACAGAACTGTGTTATATACACCTCCATTTATCATAAACCTTTGTCTTCCGATGCTTATTTTCCTTCATCAGATTTAAACCTTGACAGACGATTAGGCCTCATCAGATCACAATTAAGCACCTTTGTCTGAGATCACCTCCATCTTTTCTTCTGTGAAAGGATGCTTGAAGACTGTGTGCTCGTGTAAGGTATTATTACCATGTATAAAACAAAAAAAAACATATTTTAGGACAATCAAAATTCACAACCTACAAAAGATTAGTGTTTTACATCTAGAAAATGTATTTGTAAAAGTTTCAAAGTAATTTTTAATCCTGCAGCCTTCTGGAATAGCTCGACCAATACAGAGAATACCTTAGAAATACAGTCTTTTAAAATCAACACAAAATATTTTACATACTATGTAAATCTTGTAAATGATGTATATGGTATATATTTCCTAAAACTGAACAATATGAGTAAAATAACGTATTTCTAAATGCGTAGTTTAAAAAAAAACGAGAACCATAAAAACCATTACATAACACCACACATATGAAATGGCATAAATAATGAAATATGTAGAAGAAATATATCCAAACGTTTAAAAAACATATTTAATGATGTTAAGACATAGAAAATAATGTGCTAAACATATAAATGTTAATATCTGAAAAAAACTCCAGTCCCCATGATAGATCACAGAAAAACAGTAAAAAAAAACAAGAAAATGCAAATAAATACAAAGAGAAATTGTAATTACCGTAATTTGTACTCAAATATTCAATTATGTAGTCATGTTTGATAGTTTTTCGTTAGGAAATTACAAAATAAAGTATCTAATCAATATTATTACACAAAAATATTGTAAATTCCAAGAACCGCCATGACGGTTTGCGACAATGAAAAATTTTGGAGATCAAAAAATACATAAAATAGCATAAAATAAACGGTACTCACTATTACAGAGGGTCGAGCAGAATCTTTGAAAAAGTTTGTTAATAAATAATAGACAATAAAATCATTTTTTTAGCTAGAATTTTTAAAAAAAACCAAGCGAGACCGGCCGGCGTTAATTTTCTTTGGTTAAAATTAGCAAAAGTGTTAAATTTAAATAACAGATGGCTCTGATTAAAAACTTTCTGGGATCTCGAAAAAGTAGATTTCTTTAATTTAATTAATTTTTGAAGGAATAGTATAACTATTTTCTGATAGATGTCACAACAGTCGATTTTTTTACAGAATTCTATCAAAATTACAGATTTCTGTAATTTAGAAATATGTAATTACAGAAAACTTCTTCGTCAGCAGTGTAGATTTACTAATTAACGACAAATGGCGCCACACAATAATATAGTTACAAAAGACGCCACCACGATTTATTTTGGCGCTGCGATCGTTTCCGCGGGCTTAAAGTAAAATTTGAAATAGAACAAATTAGTTTTAAAAGGAATAATAATGCGTTAAAGATCAAATACTTATTTAAAATGATTAAAATAATTTGAAGACATATTTATTAGTTGAATTTTATATAAACAGTGATAATAAATAAACTTGAGAGTATATTAAAATTGTTTTTTTCAATTAATATTGTCTTAATTTATTTAATTATTAAAAAAAGAGGTGTTTATTATTATTTTATTAATGTTCTCTGTTGATTTATTATTTTTTCAATGCGGTAAAGGAAAAAAAAGTTTTTGTTGTGAAATTATAGTACAAAACAGATCAATGTCAATATTTACGTACAAATCTCTATAAAATGCTGTTAAAATTCCTGAATGTTCTTTGCCCAACTAGAATATAAAAATAATATAAAATAAAGACACGCAACAATATAACTAAAAAAATAAAATATGCAAAATAATAAAAAAAAACTAAAAGTACAAAACACTTTATTACAAAAAATACCAAAAATTATATACATGCAACAAACAGTCTGTGACACTTGTCATCTGGGACCAGTCTCACATAAGGCACGTTACCTGATCTCATCCTGATTTTCAGCTTATTTCCTGGAGATCTCCTTATCCAGACGACATCAAACTTATCCATGATTGGCCTTAAGGTGATTTGGGTTGATATATTTTTGGGTGAAGGTAGCTGACTTGCACTACCACCTGAAAAAAAGACATTATTTTTATATTTACATTTTCTTAAGGACAAGATTATTAATTTTTACCTGTAAATCCAAGTTTTTTGCATATTTTTTCCAGGCTTGTCATGGAATACGATGGTTCGAAGCATCCAGAATGCCATATTCCAGCTGTTCTGCTCATAACTTCGCCAGCATTGGTTCTAGAAATGAAAAAATATGTTAAAACATTTGGTTTAATACACCCTATTGTGTCTTAGTGTATAATATTTCCTATAAAAATTATTTATCAAAATAAAATGACTTTTTTTTTTTCAATTTCAATTACCCTATATATCTATGATTTTGCTGTGAAAATATTTTTAAAATATACGTTACTATTGCGAGGAAAATTTTAGAAAAAAACTGGAGAGAGAATCTGTGATATAGTCTGTAAAACGAATAACTTTGAATTTGACAGTTCCCGCGGGCTTTTCTAGTGTTAATTTTATTAGGTTAGCAACTTGCTGCCGTGCTGACGCAATGCCGTCTCTAATAGAACAGCCTAGGAACGAGATTTATGACGTCACACTAGTTAGATACTACAGGTTAATAACTATGTTGTAGAATACATGGAAAACATAATTATTCCTCGATTTGTTGGTTTGTATTTTAAAAATGATATAGTTTACATAAAATATACATAATATACAGATAATAAATACAATATATATATACCTATTTATATTAATAAATACTTTGGCAGATAAACTATGAACCATACAAATGCAGCAAATGTTTTACAATATGACTGAAATCGTACTCCATAGTCAATGTAGATAGTTTTTGTGTTAAGAATAATAATTTAAAAAAATATGTGGTCATCTTTTGACAAATTTATATTAGTTTATTAATTGCAGTAAATATTATAATATATAAATAAATTTTGTGAATGCAAATAATAATACATCACTATTAGTAGATATTGAATGTTTTTTGTTAAATTAGATTGATTTTCGAACCCCAAAATTTAAAATATATTTTACATTTTACCCATTATCTTATGTACCACCTATTCATTATTTTTATATTGTAAAACATTTGCTGCATTTGTATGGTTCATGTTTATTAGCCAAAGTATTTATTACAATAAATCGGTATATATTATATTGTATTTATTAACTGTATATTATGTATATTTCATGTAAACTATATCATTTTTAAAATACAAACCAAAAATACGAGGAATAATTATGTTTCCCATGTATTCTCCAACATATTTATTAATCCGTATTATCTAACTAGCGTGACGTCATAAATCTCGCCTCGTGGCTGTTCTAATAGAGACGGCATTGGTCTAATATTTAGAAATGTCAAAAGCTGATGACATTTTACTTTTGTCAATTATGACATTTCGTGTTGATTTTTGCAAGAAGAGGAAGAATTGTCACTTGTTTTATTATTTTCCTTTTCTATTTCACGAAAGTAAAAAGAGCTACCTATCTGATTCGTTCAGGCTAGTTCAGGCACTCAATTTAAAGAATATCAGTAACTTTTTTGATAGAGGGATTTTATATTTGCCATGTTGGTAAAAATAACGGTCAAAATTCAAAGTTATTCATTTTATAGACTATATAAACTCTGGCAAGGAGCTTTTTCGAAACATTGAGCCACCCTGTATATATGTACTTACACTTCATGATTTGATGACTGTAATGACAGACAAACCGTCTCATCCTCTCCATGAGGACAATCTTTGAATCCATCACAAACCATTTCTTGTGACACGCATTTGTTACTCCTTCAACAAAAAAAAAACATATCAAAATTCATTAAAATTTTTTTATAAATAATTCATACTTTCCACACTCAAAATCGTTAAGTTTGCAACTGCAAATATCCGGATCCTCGTCAGACCTATCCATACAATGCACCACGCCGTCGCATATTTTTCCTGGATCTGTCAATTTTAAGTAATTTTTGCAAGAACATATGTCTGGTTCGTCTTCAAATTCTCCACAATTATTTGCTCTATCACAAAACGAGGATTTCGGGAAACATTTATTCGAAGAGGGACATTTTAAATCTGTTGAAGGACATACTAAAAAAGAGGAGAATTTGAAAAATAGGCACCTTAAAATTTTCATGTATGTATCTTAAAGTTTAATAAAAATATATTTGTTCTAGTGGGCCGATTTTGATGATTTTCTAAGCAATTTCCACCTAAATTATTTGGCTTTTTAGTGTTTCTTTCTAAATTAAAAAGCAAGTTCCCATCTGTCAATTATACGAGGGAAAACAAAATGTTGACATTTTAGCGAAAGTTTGAAACACCCTGTGGAATATGTTAGCAATGCAATGAATTTAAAAATCATTTTATCACCTAGCTCAATTTTTACATTCCTTGCTTTGTTAGCGTACTCCACAGGGTGTTCCAATCTTTCAACGAACTATCAACATTTTGTTTTCCCTCGTATAATTGACAGATGGAAACTTTCATTTTTAATTTAGAAAGGCATACCAAAAAGTCAAATAACTTAGCTACAAATTGCTTAAAAAACCATCAAAATCGGTTCACTAGAACACACTGTATAAAACTTTAAAAGACATGAAAATTTTAGGGTGCCAGTTGAGTGTATATTGCGCCATTAAAACTTGAGTAAACAGCCGCTAGATGGTGATACATGTAATATTTTTAACATTTTTGATTTTTTTTCTTACCACAGTTATCATTAACATTACATTGTTTTTCCTTCTCATAACACAGGGTGTTTTCTTCATCCTCTCCTCTAGTACAATCCGGAATTCCATTACAAAGTTTTTCCTTGGAAATACAGTTGCCGAGGTCACACCTAAACCCATGGCATATAATTGAAGTAATTTCCTTTGCAGGTTGTTCTAGAAAGAAAAAAATAAATTACATTAAATTAAGCTTGTTTTAAATATTTTATTTCTTACCCATAGCCGAAAATATTACATTTTTGTAATACTTTAAGCTGGTATACTTTTTCTCGTGAGAGAACCCACAATGTCCGGTTTTTTCGTTGTAGACTGCCGCAGGGTACCAGCCGTTTCGTGAATCGCAGAATATAGTACCGCTCCAGGGATGTATATCCTAAAAAAAATACACTATAATTTTTTACGTGGATTTTCAGAAAAAAATATACCTGGCAAACTTCAATTTTCTTTTCGAAACATCTATATCCAACCATACAATTTTTCATTGGTGATAATGGTACAAAAAGAGCTTGGTTATCGTTGTCTCGTCCTACAGCGTAACATTTTTCAGTTTGAAGAGTTTCTCGCCTAAAAAAAATATGTTAATATATAATTATTATTAAAAAAAACATTCAACTCTTTACCTAACATCCAGATCAGCTGATTGAACATATCTATTAAATTTTACATCATGTTCTAATCTCAGTAAAATTATATCAGTCTGATTGACCACAATGCTTTCTATTATTCTTATTATTTGCTCGTGAGGACCTCTAATAGGTAAACTCAATTTTCCTTTACCAAAAACAGCCGTTACATAGGTGAAATGTAATCTATAAAAATATTAATATCATCCTCCAAAGTATTTAATTTTTTTTAGATAAATAAAAATACTTGGTAATAGTGTTGAAGCATCCACTGGATGTTACTATCCAGAAATGATCCAGAAGCGTACCCATACACTTGAAATTTCCGTTAGAATAAATTGCCACAGTCCATGGAGAAAAATACAGCTCTTTGACTTGTTCCAGAGACTTGTAGTTCAGAGTTGAACTCATAGATACATTAGAACAGCTAATAAATAAAATAACTCTGAATTACAAGGATATTTTGACCGAGAAAAAAATTAACACAATCAGGGTTGGGTAACAACGCGTAGCAAATTAATTTTCTACGTGTATGTAGAAAAGTGCGTAGAAAATGGAGAATATTAAGTAGAAAATTTATAAAATCTGAGAACAGGTACAAAATTAATTTTGTATATATTTAAAGCCGTTTTTTTCACTTCTATTTTTTTTTAATTAATATTACCTCTTTTTCATACTATCATCGGTAGAGGCCATATTAAATACTGTTCGTTTTCAAATTGTCACCCTGTATATTAACCATTTGTATTCACAATTAGAGATATCGTTGTGATTGAAGTATTTGAAATAAATATAAACTCAAAAAAGGCTTACAATTTACAAAACTAATTTTCTACGTCTGGACATGTAAAAAATGTACAAAATTAATTTTCTACGTGTAGAAAATACGATAAAAAATATACAATTTTCCACCTACCCAACCCTGAACACAATCTGTCTTAACTTTACCTAATAAAAAGTCCTTCGCAACAATTCACGCATTCTTCTTCAACCCTCTCAGATAACCTTCCTTCTTTCATAGAATAACTGATGTTAAGACTTCGATTTTCAAGCTGGTACTTGCTGTAAGTGTGGTACTCGTCAAACCCGAGCATATTACAAATGACAGTTGACACAGAAGGTTCATCACTTGAATTTTCTGAAGAACTGTTAAAGCAGTACGGTGTCCATTGTCCTGCGTGGTTAATGGTCACTATACCGCGTGATTTGAACATTGGACGTTCATCTTTGTCCAGTGTAAGAGTGTGACCATTGGTTAAAGTTACTAGAAATACACAGAATTAAAAAAAAAATAAAAAAAAAAGAAATTAAAACATACCACAGTCTAATTCGTCTTCATTTTGAGGACAATCAGGTACACCATCGCATCTTTTGGATAAATCAATGCATTTCTGACTGAGTCTGCACACCATTTGGGTGGAATTGCATTTGATGCAGTTTTCTTCGTCAGATGCATCCCAGCAATCAGTAATACCGTCACAAATAGCACTGGCATCCATGTTTCTAACGTAGTCAGCACAAGTGCAGTTTGTTTCGTCTGTTCCATCTTCACAGTCTTCGATTTTGTTGCATCTCCTGTCCATTGGGATTATCTGTAACAAACTTAAAAAGAAAATATTTTATTATTACTATATTTTATTTTTTTAAATAACATACGTCGTGCATTTGAAATATTCCTCTTCAGAAAAAATATTTCTCATTTCTAGCAAGACATCTTCATCTTCATCTCTATCTGTTTCTTTTTCAGTTACATCCTCAATGTTATCTTCCTTTATATTTTCTAAGGTTACATTTTCACTAGTTTGATTTAAACTGCTACTCAGTAAGTTTAAATCATTTAAAGGCTCTAAAGTTTGTATTAGCGCATTCTCGATGCTCTCAGATGGGTCAGAAACCGGTCCCAAGACGCTTTTTCTATTTAAAAAAAAACATTTAATAACTTCCAAACAATAATTCAAAAAAATATCAGTACCTAGAGTGTTTAAAAACATCTTTAAATCGATTTTCACATCCTACTTCATCATCACCTAACAAACAGTCTACGATTCTATCACACCTTCTTTTCTTAGGTATACATCTTCTGGTACCATTGCAAATAAAACCTGGACATTTTTGTAAAGGACTGGTATATGCCAGTCTGTTATCTCTGGTACTTTCAGCTATCCAACCCAAGTAACGACTGACTTTGGTATAAACCCCTGGCTCATTAGGTCTTCCACAACCCTCTCCATGACTTACAATCCCTGCTAAATACCACTGACTTGGGTTGTTTGGGTTCCTGCACATCAGGGGTCCTCCCGAATCGCCTTGGCAAGCATCCTTACCTCCTTCGTTGGTACCTTCGCAAATACACGTTAAAAAATTGTTTAGTCAAAAGTTTCTATGTCAAAAATACCTGCGCAAATCTCATCTAAGTCAGAATCCTCCTTGTGGCTGCAGTGTTCGATGATCGGAACGTCAACTTCACGCATGTGATCAGCTAGAGCAAAGAAAATGGTGTCTGTATTGGACAGTTACATAGATTTCACCGAAGAACAAGAGATTATTAACAGTGCCACGCAGAAGAAGGCGGAAGTTGAGAGAGCAAAAGATGATAGAGACCGAGAGCTTGAGATGAGGATCAAGAGTATTGAAGAGTATTTTGTCAGGCTGTCCTGGCGTCATAAAAAAAGCTACATAATCGCTATGGCATCACAAACTCAGCATTCAGAAGTGCTGGTCAGGGGTCTAGCCTATATCTACACTTGTTTCGGAAAATTTGCCGCTTTTGCCGATACCAGGCCGGAAGTTAAATTGGAAGTCAATCAAATTTTGATCGATCACGACAGAACACTGGACAAAGCTTATCTCCGAGGTAAAAATTAAAAAAAACTAATTCAAAATTATTAAAAAAACGTATTTTTTAGAAATAGGTATAAACGATCTGCAATGGATTAACACGCTAAACAAGGACAAACAGTTAAAACTATTTATAGAGCTGTTGAGATTGGGTGGGAATGGCTTGAAAAGGAAGCTATATATTCCTCTGTTGGGTATATACAAAAAGTTTGTTTTAAAAGCGGAAAGTATGCAGATCTATGGCATGGCCGATGACACGGGTAAAAAAAATTGGCGCCGGGAGGCACGTATAGCCACCCATACTAAAATATGTTAATACATATCTCAAAAACTGCGACTTTGACTGATTTTGATGTTATTACAAATTTTGTTGCAAATATTATTCCTAATCTTAATGTGAAAACCGCGTTTCTCTAGCTACTGTAATTTTGGAGTTACGATTTTTAAAAAATTTTTAACACCTCCCATCCCCCCTTACCAACCCCCACCCCCTCCAAAAACTAATGACCAGATTATCGGGTGCCACAGTATTTTTGTGCCAAATTTGGTTAAAATCGGTTCAGCAGTTTGTGAGTTATCGTGTTACAGACGGACAGACAGACAGACAGACAGAGAGACACCATGAAAATATTTTGTATTTAGGTCATTTATGATCCAAACAACTCACTTTGAGTGAAACTAAAAAAACTTTTTTTTGCCGATCTTAACCATACTTATTGGTATGGTCGACTAAAAAGGCGTCATAGACGGCTGGGGAATAACAATCGATGATATTTTTATTAAAAAAATAGTTTTTTTAATAAAATCGAAAAAAAATATCGATTTTTATACATAGAAGATTTTTATACACCATATAAAAATCATTTTTACTCGTATGATCGAATGATCGAAAAAAAAACGGCGTCAGCGATGGCTGTGAAATAAAGATCGCTGTCATTTTATATATAAGTTTATATGGAAACTGGACGTCGTTTTTTTTTCGATCACACGGTAGATGACGTCTAGGACTTAATAAATTATCATCGATTGTCATTTCTCAGCCGTCTTTGACACCGTTTTTTTCGATCGTATGGTACACCTTCCATTCTTTTGTAGATTTGGAACAAATTATAGCCAATGAACTGGATGATACCGACAAATATCCGCAAGATCACCCCATGTCTGTTGAAGTTTCAAAAATGCGAAAAAAATGGGACGACTTTATAAAAAAATATCGACAAGAAGTATTCCCAATTGCTACAAAAAACGAAAAACCCGACAAAAAACCTGACAAAAAAGGCGAGAAAACATCAACGAAACCTGAAAAAACCGCCTCGAAAAAATCAAAAAAGAAAGAAAAAGAATCGGATGTAGTTCTAGACTGGATCCAGATTCTTCCGATCTGGGTAACAAAAAAGATTTTTAGTTACCTAGACCTGAAAACTCTGAAGGACATTAAAAAAGTTAACGCCTATTGGTCCTACGCGAGTGATAGTTTGATCAAAGACCGAACTTGCAGAAAATTCATCGACGAAACTTTGGAGAAATTGAAGCAAAACGTTAATCCGGAAATTTTAAAACAATGCGAGGAAGAGTTCGCGATGGAAACAGGACATAGAAGACGACTTAGTCCCGGAGACAGAAGACTAATGCTGCTGAAATCTCGAGGTGCTATAAAAGAAGAAATGAAAACAAAAATCAAAAAGTCTGAAAAGTGTAAAGAGAATATCATAACATCCCTGGCAAAATCAGAAAATGTCTGTCTGCCTATAGAAAAGTTAGATGCATTTCCAAGACTGATCAAGGAAGATTCCTTGATCTATAACGAGTTCCCTTGTTTAATGAAGGATGTAAACATCCTAATCAATATCGAGGATGATGTAAGAAGACAAAGAGACACTTTGACTTATTCTCTAAGTTGTCAGTTGAGTGATATATTCAGTGTGAGCCAAATAACTTTGGAAGATTGGTAGATAAATAAATAAATAATAAAATAATTTTAAAGGATTTTTACTTACGGTCTGCACCATGTTCCACTGTAGCACCCCATCCCACTGTGGTACAAATGGTTCCTGGACTTGGACCTTTCAAGTAACTCTTCCCTGCAGTTGCCTCAGATGGTATACATATTGGTCTGACGTATCTGTTGTACCTCACTGGTGCAGATAGTTTTATCAAAGCTAAAAAACACATTTTTATATTTATGAGAATTTCATTTTTTTTTCTAGGTCTACCAATATCGTTTCTTAAGTTGGCTTTGCTATAAAACTCATGAGGAATAATAACTTTAGCAAATCTTCTTTGGTCCATGGGGGAATACGAGAATCTTCTCAAACATCCTGCTTGAATTTCATAATAATACTTCCAATATCTGAAAAATTGGATTATCCAAACCAAAATCTTACTAACGGAGTCATAATTTTACCTGTCAACACAGTGAGAAGCTGTAAGGATCCAGGACTCACTTATAAGTACTCCTCCACAATGGAACACGCCATTTTTGTAAATTGACACTAACCAAGGCCAAGCTGCTGGCTGACTAGCCCTACCACCAACTACTCTACTTTCTTCCAGTATATTGTCGTTGGTACTGTTATCTGGAGATCTTACAGACCTCTCTAAATTCTCTATAGCTTCTTCCAAACGTTCTTGCCACAGATCATTATCAGTACTCTTCTTCGAACGTGATATTCTTGATGCGCTTCTATAAGAAATATCTTCCTCTTCATTTGAACTGTCCTTACTTCTTTCACCTTCATCAAATTTCACTTTGTAAGCCCTTTCAAGGTCGCTGAGCATGTCTTCGACGCTGGTGTCGATCTCTTGAGATCTGTAAGGGTTGTTTACTAGGAATCTAAGACCGCAATACAAAGGAGGACATTCTACAAAAGCTGCTCGGTCTTGGACGCATGTATTTACTAGACTCACTTCGTCATTTGGCAGGATATTGATGAAGAGGCCTTGGTAAGGGTTTGTAGTCAATGTCATGTGAGATTTCGGAATTCTAGAAAAATAAAAAATGAAATTTGAGTTAATTAGAGACCAAAAGAGATTAATTTACATGTTACTAGGTCCAGCTTCAACCTGGCAGACTTGCAAAGCCCAAAGTTCGGTACCAAAGCAAGTAGGGTACCATTTTCCTTTGTAGTTTCGATGCAAAAACCCTACGGAGTTTGAAATTTTGTTTACAGGAAACTGTCCGATGTGATCTGCCAAAATAGAGCAGTCCATCTCATCCTTTCCTGTAATTTCACACTGTTTGATGTTATCACATCGCTGACTGATTGGAATGCAAGTGGATTTGCGAAATCTGGACCAATCATCGCAGGAAAATTCATTCTCTTCACAACCTAATAATAAAATATATTCTTTGGTATCTATAATAAATATTTCTTGATAAAAACCCTACCAAAACATCCCTGTTCGTCATCACAATTAGGACAATCACAATATCCATCACAAACTCTCAATTTACCAACCCTATCTTTACAGGAACATTCTATTTCGTCACTAGAATCATCACATTGAACCTCACTATCACAGATATGCCTGTTCTTAAGACACTTGCTGTTATCCAGGCAAGCATGTTCTCCAATGGGACATATCAATGTTGCTTCTCTACTTCTGTTGCTAAAAAAATAATCAAAAAATGATTAGGTTCAAAAAGAATCATTTTAGAGTCCTTACTTTTGTGGTGAATCGTAATTTTCCATTAGAGTTTGCAAGTCTGAAGCCTGCCTTCTGATTTCCACTCCAGAAACACTAGCTACCTGATTGGTTGGAGCTGGAATAGGATTGCACATGTAATACTGACCTCCCGGAGATGCAACTTGAACAGGAGGACTCATACCACCTCCAAAATAGTTTGGAGGAACGAAACCTTGCATAAAAGGTGACTGCATCATCATAGGATACATAGATTGAGGTGGTGCATGCATTTGAGGCATAGTATACAAAGTCTGTGGGTTCAAAACGTACATGGGCTGGTTTTGGAACCTCGGCTGGCTTACTGGAACCACCTTGAGGAATCCTGGGTCTTGAGTAACGGCTGGATTGGGAGCTTGGACATAAGGAGGCATATAAGGATATAGACATGGGTTGAAAAAGGGTGCTTGCTGGTTAGTTGGAAGGTCTTCGTTAGTAGATGGAAAGACATCAAATTTATTTTTGTTTCTGAAATCTTGCTGGTTGGAGTTTGCACGAGATTGGGATGGCTCAGGTAAAGAATTATCATTCTCAGCAGTTGGTGATTCAGAATTTGAGACGTTAGAGTTTTTATTTAATGGAATGCTATCAGTAACAGAAGAAGGTTCATCAAATTTTGATTTTGATGTAGAATTATGATTGAAAACTGCACCAGACTTATTTTTTAGAGCTTGTAAGTCTAAACTATACTCTGTGGTACTTCCAGAATCATCAATAAAAAATCCTTGATCAATTTTATTAGTGGTAGATGAAGAAATTTCACTTTTTTCAGATGCTAATTCTGTAATAGGAGATTTTTCTGTTGCTTCATACATATTCGATTGCAAGAACAGATTCTCTTGAAGACCATCATGAAATCCTTGATACTCATCAGCATCACGTTTTTTCCTGTTCTGTACTTCATACTCCACCAAATTCTTTACCATGTCGTCAACATTACAGAACTCAATAAATTCAGGAAAATCTTCATCTTGAAATATAACACAGCAATTTTCAATTGTTGGTTTTCTTCTGCACAGGCTTAGATGATCTCTATATTTCTCAGATTGGAACATTGCATTCAATAGTTCTGGAGTTATTAGACCATTTTTTGGTTCTTCTGTAGTTGTTGTTGTAGTTTGGTATAATCTAGGACTTATTTCTACTGGTATGGTGGTAAATAAATCAAATTCTGTAAGAAAAATATTCGATTTTTTTTAAATAAGCTAATTAACTTTTGTTACCTTTATTGAGGAACCCAAATATCAAAAACGTAACTACAACCAAAAATAACGAACCCAGAACTATCATTAATCTGGTCAGATATTTTATTTCTGCCTTTTTCTTAATTTTTTCCTTTTCTATGTCATTTTCTAACAGAAAAAAAATTAGATATTTTTATGTATGAAAAAAAAACTAAAGAACTTACCACTACTATAATCATCACTTTTATTCAAATCCACCGTTGTCATCCCGTCGGGTTCTTGAAAGGGTTCAGGGCTGGGAGATTTTCTGATGTCATTATCACCATTTTTCGGTTTACCATTTTTAGCAGTATTCTTTGGAACCACCATTTTAAAGAAAAAAACGTTACATTTAATAATATAAAAAAATTAAGAATTATTTAATAATTTATTGTAAGTGTTATAAATTTATTTGCGTGTTCGTAACAATTGTAAAACAATAACTAACCCATATACCTACGCATGGTCTTGTTTTTTCTACTTAGTTGACAGAATTTCATAATGAAATAAATGTTAAAACTAAAGAGTCATCAGATTATGAATTCTAATAATATTTTTAGCCAATAAAAATATTTGTAAATAATTTTAGAAAAATATACAGGGAAGTGTAACTTTCCTGATCCTATTTCAAGATAAAACAATATAATACACAAAAAAATAGTAAAATTAAAAGGATTAGAAGATTTCCAGCACTCAAAAGCTTGAAAACGGACGCCACCCGACTAATATCGAGCCCTAATCCCTAATTTTTAGTCGGGATCACGCGTCTTCCAGGGATATTCCCCGGCAAATCGTTTTATCTAAGTCTCCCACGCATCCTGGAAGATCCCGGCATCGACGAAAAGACTGTTTGACCAAAGATTTCCGTTCTGTTTGTTCTCCCATCCTCGGCTGGATCGCCTGGAAGTTTCAGCGGAGGGAATTATGAGATAGTGTCCAGAAAGAGGAAGGGATTTAAGAAAGGAAAGCCTTAAGATGACGCGAGAATAGATTTTGTTTAGAACATTTTCAGGAAAATTTAAAATAAGCCTAGAAAATAAGCTTTTTAGTAGGTATCATAGGTTTTTTCTTCTAAAGTTTTTACCATATTAACCTTATCCAAAACATTTGAAAGACTCTGAAAAAGTCTATACCCACACCGGAAACTGAGGGTTTCCATCCATTCATCCATCCCCCAGCGACGTTGCCATATCTCATCGACGTCCTAATGGTTTTCCAATGGGCATTCGCACGCGAGATATTTACGAGCGCATTAAAATTCAACACCGCATATATCACGACCGGAGCAACACTGGAAACTCCAGGCCAAGGGATGGGGCAAGCTCGTAACTCATTGGAGGGAGTTGGGGGTGTATAAAATGGGGCGAGATGGACTTATTGGGACTATAAGCATGGCGCTGAAAAATTTTGGCATGTTTCTGGATAAAAAGACACAAAAAACAGTTCTCCTGCGACAATAATACTGTGTACTGGTAAATATTCCCAAAAATAAAGTCGAATAGCGCTAAAACTGCCGAAATCGGGCAGCGGACGTCGCTACAGAATTCCGATTATTCAAATTTACGGTTACAATAAAATTTCGCTGTAATCGAGCTTGTAATAAACTGCTCGCCGATTGCGTTTACATTCTTTTATGAGTAATGGCCCGGTCGGATCTGCGCAGCCAAAAGCGGCAAAATTAAAAATTATGTCCCTGCGCCTAAAACAAATCGAAACCCTTTCTATAAAGGGAATAAAATAGGGAAGATTTATATTAAAATATTACAGAATTTTGTTTATTGTGGAACTCTTTCATTGTTCAATAATATTATGTTGGTTTCTAAAATGTGTCTTCATAGAGAAGGAATCTATGATGCTCTTGATGGCATGTTCCATCAACATCTGCAAGCAAGTTGTCTTCTGGTACGCCCTTTGATATTTTAACTCTTACTGTGGTCGAATAGGTATTGGCAAAAACGATCCATATCTGAAGACATGGATGATTTCTTGTAAATTCGCTGGAGTTTTAACATTCAGTTTGTTGGAGAAGTTATTAATAATTAGGAAGAGATATTCTTAGTATACTGGAACTTCTCAGAGTAAAGAGTGAAGATATGGATGGCTTCTTGGATACTCACATGTATTTTAAATATCATTTTTGAGTCTTTACGAAGCTAAACAGGTACTGTTCTGGATCCAAAGTTCCATCGACATCTGAAGACATGGGTGGCTCTTGTGGAATGCAGTTTATAATTACTTTTATGGAAAACGTTTTTAAAAAATAAAGCAGATAGGGTTTAGATACAATATGGTACTCCAGATGGCATGTTCCATCCACATCTGAAGAGACTGTAGATTGTATAGTTTCAGTGCTTTGACGAATAGTGTTAACAAATTGAACAGTTGAGGTTCTTGGTATATTGGGACAACTCAAGGTATGTTCCAACAACACCTGAAGATTATGGATGCTTTCTTGAATACCTTCATCTATTTTAACTCTTATTTAGGCCAAGAACTCCTTAAAAACTCAAAGAGAAGAAGTTTTGGACACAACACTGCTTTGGGCAAAAACATTATCAAAACCTAAAGTAATTTTTTTTCCATAGGAACTGTTAAAATTGCCTTATATCTATCAAAAATATTAGATAAAATAGTACTTTAACCGCAAGGGTAGATTAAATGATACTTTAACAGCGAGGATAGGTTAAAAGCATTATTTTTCTCGCACGTTTTTTAATTGCTTCCATTTTTGAAAATTTTTGTATTCCTTTTCATAAGTTATTCGGAAATGGAAGTAGTTTGGATATGGCGTTTGTCGCCTCAGCCTGAATATCTGTTGGTAATTTAATTATTTCGTTTTGAGCAATTTCTCGCTCCAATTCAATCAGCAATCGACACGAAAGAGAATTAAAAAATATTGACTCAAAACCAAGTAGATTATTTTCTTTTATCTATGCTCAAAACTGACAACTAAAGAAACAGCTTTATTTATTTGTCAAATTACATAGAAACCAACGGCAACCCAGCACAATATTTTTTCTACTCGTAATAAATTCCTTGAAATAATAATTTCTGAATATTTTTCAAAACGTAACTCGCTATTGAAAAAAATATTGTTTATACAAGACGATAAAATACCATTTTAACGTCTTGTATAAAAAATATCTTTAATTAATAAATAATCTCCTTACATCTTCTGCAATGTTAATACGATTCAATTTTTCTCCTTTTCTCTGATGACGTGTTAATTTGGAGGAAATTAAAAAGGCCTTTCCGGTGAATTAAGAGAGAGAGGCTCCCGCCGTAAATAAACCCGGAGTGAATTAGGTGGCAGACCGCCCGAATCCGGTGACCGCGGCCTCTACCCCGGAATTTCACCCGGATTAATTGCAGCCAGGAGCCGGAACAGCTTTAATGGAGCCGCAGATACAGTGAGAAAACGATAGACTTCGAAATATCTCAGTTATTTTTGATAAATTACAAGAATATTAATTTGACTTTTTTATTTATTCATAAAAATAAAATATATTTTTTTCTGTTTTTAAGGCTTCTTCTTTTATCCGGTCGGTAACTAGAGAGCTTTTATCATTTTAAAATACATTTTTCCCTAAAAATATCATCTGCGACAACCGGGTGTCGGTTACTCGTTTTTTAAAATTGCTCGCAAATTGGCCCGAAGTGGCGCTTGTATCGCTTTCACGGCTTCTACTTCCTCTTTTGCATAATTTTTAGACATCGCCTGTCATCAAGTGTTTAACAGGAAGCTCGCGGACGTAAACAAGCTTCGATCGGACCAAACAATTCGATTTGGGATGCTGAAAACGTCACGTAAAGTTGAAAAAAGTTTGGAGTAAGGAATATTACAAAGACAACATAAGAATAAGTCACTAAATTATACTTTGTGGTATTTTTAAGAAGGGAGAATCATCAATAAAAGATCTCTGATCAATTTTAGTGGTGGTGGATGAAGAAATTCTGAAAGAATATTCTGTTGATTCTTTTTAGGAGTGAACTGGATCAAGTCCAGAAAATGTAACGCTGTGCGCGATTTTAACACACGTATTAATGTTTAGAGCAAAAAAATATTTTTTTGATGAAATGGATGACAATGAAACAAAGTCTGAACCATTTGCACCAAGTGAATCAGATTATCAGTCACCTGAAAGGTCTGATTCTATCGATTCTTAAAGTATAGTTTGATTTATCATTATTTTTACTATTACTATATCAACAAGTTAGGCTGTTTTTCTTACAAATACTTAGATATCTGACTTAACTTACAAATACTTAGATATCTAACTTAAATAATCAATAACATGATCTCAATAAAATTGCACGAGGAAGAAAAATATTATCATTTCAAATAGACGTAACGTAAAACGTAACACGCTCTAAAAAGCAACACATTAAAAATCTTCTTCCCTTTATCCCGCCTATATACCATAATTTTCATAAAAATCGGAGAAAACACTATTAATAGACAATGTGAAATTAAAAAATCCCTTAATGACGATGAATGTACCGATGAACCAATTTCTATCTAAAATTTCAAATATTTTCAGAGATAAAATGGTTCAAATCCAAAAAAGTATAAACAAACATTCTCAAAAACGACTACAGTTGTATTTTGAGATACTTTAGTGTACAATTTAAAATATAATAAAGCATTGTGTCAAGTTTCCTTCTCCACAGATTGTTTTATTTTAATTAAGTAACATTAAAAAACTTTAACTCTCATTTTCTCCATAATTATCTTCTAAGACTCTAAGATCCAGTTCATTTCGAAACCCCTCAATATGCAAAGGATGTTTTTCTGTAATTTTTGTATTCTCTTGGATACCATCATCACATCTTTGATACTCACCGACATCACGTTTTCTTCAGATCTGTACGTCATACTTCACTAAGAGTGCTCCACTGAGAGTTGGAGAGGTGGAATTTTCCATTTTTGGATGTTCCAAGCTACTGAGCTGACAATTATACCAGTACTGGTTCCGTCAAAACAGTTCTAATCATTGTCGCATTGGCATATATGCCGACGACAATATGCAGTGATGTTAGATCTACAATGACCTCCATTGCTGCTGGAAAGGTTCTTAAGAATAATAAAAATAAGAATACGTCAATCAACAAGCTAATTTTCTTCTTGGGTACGCCTATGAAGTGTGAAAACTGCTTCTTCAGTAAAATCGTCGTGGAAATATCCGACTCTGCGCCGAATATTTTTTAATATAAACGAGCGCCGCCGTAGGGCGCCAGCGTCGTTTCATCCCCCTTGATTTACGAGGGCGTCGCGCTAAAAAACGAACCTAATTTGTTACGGCGGCCCGTACATAAAGAAAACGATTTTCTTCGCCATAAATTTCCGCAGGTTTTTCATTGCCAGACGATTTTCTCGCATCCTCGATCCCCGCAACACATATTCTCGCCCGCATACGTTTACTAAAGACGGTCACACACCACGCATTACAGTTGTTATAAATTATCCTTGACTGTCTGAGACCTTGCTGTACTCTGCATTGTTGCGAGGGTTATATCTCATCTTACAGTCTAAAGGCTTTGACAAAAGTCACTATCTGAAACGGTTTTATAGAGGTTAGTTCTCCATCTCCGATATCAGTCGTACCAAAGTTTTGTTGTTGTCGTCTCGGCGCACTCAGTGATGAGATGTTCTGGTGTTTTCCGTTGGAAATATTTCCATGGAAATGGAAATATTGGAAATTTCCAAACGTGTCTCGGAAATATTGGGAATATTGGAAATATTTTTAAAAGTACTTAAATCTTGTCATTAACGATTCAAACCCGATGTTTATTAATATATCTTTCATCATTTTGTAACCCTATAAACTAGCGATGGGAACTATCGAATGAATTAGACTATCGAATGGTTACTGAATGAATGATTTCAACTATCGAATGGTTTTATTCGAATAAAATCATTCATTCATTTGTATACTAAAGCATATGTGACAACCTGGCCCTGCGACTAAATGGTTATCGTTGAGGGAATCCCTGATCAAAATTCATTTCGCTGTAAAAGCATTTTGTGTTATTAGAAGGGTAATTCAGAATAATCTTGCATTGTCCTCACTTGACGACAAAGAAAAATCCGAATTGTTGGAGTTTGTTGACAAAAGAGAAAATTTTTTTATTAAACCCATTCATTATGGTGCAGAATTACTAAATCTAAAATCAGGTTCTGAACTTGATAAAACCCAAATTCTTTTTGCCATAGAATGCATATACTTAATATATCAAAAAATAAACTCAATATAAAGGAGCAAGAAATAATAGATGAAATAGCATATTACCGTTGTAGAAGTGGCAAGTTATTTGGAAATAGCTTCATATGGAAAAATAGTTTTTGATAACCCAGTCTCCTGATGGAAAGGACTGTGTTTTTCATCTTCATTATCACAAGTAGCTTCACGAATTTTGATGATGCCAGCATCTGCGGCTGCCACGAAACGCAGTTTTAGCGTTTATAGTCATATTCATTCAAAAAAGAGAAACAGGTTTACTAATGATAGAGCCGCTAAGCTACTCTATGTATCCCACAAAGAAAACTTGCTGAAGAAAATAGGAAACGGCAATAAAAGAAGTTTGTCTAAAAATGTGCTACAATACGGATATGGTATAATCCTTTATCTTTAATTTCCTTCTTCATTTGCGTAAAAATACCTAGCCAGTTTTACATAAAACGTTAAATGCCGAACGCTTATTTTGCTACTTTTTCGGACTCTTAAATCAATAATTAACTTTTTTTTATCAAAAATATTTTAATGGAAAATCTTGCCTTAGAAAAAATAAGGATCCCACCTTGGAATTTTTATCGATTTTCTCTGTTTTTTAACGTTGTGTTTGAGCCAGTACCATCCTGAGAAATTCTTCGGAAAAGAAATATAAGTTTTTCGGGTAGACTTATTTAATACACCCTATATAAAATAAAAACTTAAAAAGAACAATTAAAGAGTGCCATTTCCGAAACTAAACCAATTAACAAATACCTCATTAAGTCCATCCCGAAGACGATTTTCGGATGATTAAGTAAACGACTGTCTGGAAAGATGAAGAAAAATAGAGGAAGCTGGCAAGAGCCAGCACTCCAAAAATGCTCTCCAATTAAATTCGGCGTGACGTTCTAAGAGTGGGAGACTAATGGTCGCCATTTTTGTTCCTTATTGTCCCCCCTGGTTCGCACTCTTATTGCTGAGAATCGGCAAGAAAACTTCGAAGCCATTTTTCGAAAGCCCTGCAGATTTAATGAAGCTCTTTTGCGATTTGTCAACGACTTAATACTAGATCGTTTGTCTTTGAGAGGGAATTGCTTGTTTTAATCGGCGGATTTTTCATCAAAAATTTAATATTAGTTACGGATGTTTTTGTATTTTACTGCTGGATTGATGTTCGAATGAAGCTTTTTGAATCTCTTAATTTAATTTACTAATTTTATAGCTAAAATAAACCAAAGTATTCTAATTTAATTAACATTTTTTAGCCAAACCGTTTAGGGAGTATAAAAATGAATTATGTTGAAAGGAAAAAACGACGACGCCATCATTTTCCTGATCCTCTTTCTGGATTTTTGCGAGCTCGCCAGATTTCCAGGCGTTAAAAAGGGTTAATAGTCCGATGTTTCCGAAATTAAATGGACCCTTTGTGTACTTAAGCCCTTCAGAGAGTAGATTTTTGGCTTAAAATTATAATTATAATAAAAAAAGTATCGGAGGGCTTGTGAAAGATATACTGTAATATTAAGAAAATTAATTTTTCTTAATTTTTTTTTTCCATAGCAACTATCAAAATTGCCTTATATCTATCAAAAATAGTAGATAAAATAGTACTTTAACCGCAAGGGAGATTAAATGATACTTTAACAGCGAGGATAGGTTAAAAACTTTATTTCTTTTCGCACGTTTTTTAATTGCTTCTATTTTTGAAAATGTTTGTATTTCTTTTCATAAGTTATTCCAGATTTAAATAGAAGTAGTTTGGATATAGCGTTTGTCGGCTCAGCCTGAATATCTGTTGGTAATTTACTTATTTCGTTTTGAGCCATTTCTGGCTCCAATTCATCAGCAATCGACACGAAAGAGAATTAAAAAATATTGATTCAAAACTGACAACTAAAGAGACAGCTTTATTTATTTGTCAAATTACATAGAAATCAACGCCAACCCAGTACAATATTTTTTCTACTCGTATTAAACTCCTTGAAATAATAATTTCTGAATATTTTTTAAAACGTAACTCGCTATAGAAAAAAAATATTGAAAAAAAAAAATTAATTAATCTTTTCGGTTAACGATAAAATACCATTTTATCATCTTGTATAAAAAAAATTTTGTCAAGTTTTATATTAATTTTTTAACTTTGACACCGTTTTTTTTTCGATCATACGGTTTATTCTATTTCATTAGAATTCACTTTCAAACAAATACAAGTCAAAAATATTCTGACCCATACAAAATACCACCCGTTTCAAGAAACACAACCTCTGCCTGTCTGTCATTACCAACCCCCCAAAAACATAAAACAACAAAGAAACCCGTAATAAACCCATTCTGCCCTTCTCACTCTACATAATTTCCCCCCAATTACCATAAATTAAACTCGCACAGCGGTGAAGAGCGCGCCGAGGAGGGGGGAGCGAGAGACATAATAAAGACGGCGCGAACGGATAGCGATAATTGTCGGGGCAGCATGCGATGCAGAACGCGAAAGGGGCACCATTACGAAGGTTAATGGGGCCCGGACATGCACGGAGTCCGTCCGTCGCCCCCCCCGTTTCGCATTAATAATCCACCATCGGTCATCGGTGTGCGACCGTGTTCCGAACAGAATTACGGCCTGGACGGTGTATATTAGGTCTGGTACTTCGGCCTGGGTGTTACTATCGATAATTAAATAACTCGATTATTTCAAATTTATTCCAAAATTAATTTAAAAAATAATCCCACATTTTTTTTTATTGAAATTGTCATTTTTACCAAGATATATTTTTTACGCAAAAAACCACGGAAATGTATATTTTTTACTCAGTAGTTTTATACAGGTGCAGACGAAAAGTTAATAATACTCTTCAAACCAGTTAAAACACATGTAGGTGGCGGCCCCGACAAGTAGGAGTAATATTCACATCAAAATCAAATTTCTCATGGCTAAAAACTCCCAGACATCCAAATATTGACGTTACTTCAGAAATTATTTGGAAAATATCGAAATAAAAATAAAACTTCTACACCCTGTATCTCCGAAACTATTACATTCATACATATTTGGGATGCAAGCGGTATTGAAGCGCTACATATAGCCTAGCTTACTCAAAAGTTAGAATAGATAGTTAAGTTGAATAGAACCAGAACCCGTATTTAGCTGGTATAATCGCAAACAAAACATCGAAATTTGTTAAGTTGGATGATGATTGTATTAAGGCCGAGAAAAGCGGAGCGTGTAGAGCGATATTTCGGTTCCGTCGGCGTTTATAGGGGCGTATCGCCGTAGCCGCGGCACAATCGTAAATTATCGTGAGCGATATCGCGAGCGCGGCCATAAATAAGGCCCGTTATTAAACGGCCGCGAATAAATTGAAAGTCGGCGTTCGGCGGGCCCCTATCTTTTATTTAACCGTTTTACCTGCCCCGGCCCGATTTATAACCGCACAATAATATTTATCGAACGGATAGGGAATTATCGCCGCGGCAATTCCAATGCAAAACGCCAAAGAAATAGTCAAAACATATGTGCACTGAACAAAAATATGAGTAATTTTACAAAAAACAAAATATATTGACATCATTATTTATAGTAATGCGTCTCACTCTACCTATATCCCTGGCAATCCCGAATTGCCATTTGCCTCTCTTAATGAGGCTGAGGGCTTTTAACCACGAGACGACTTGCCACCAGTTTAATTTGAAATTGTGGCTTTAATTTGGAATATTCAGTGGCTTTTAATGCTGAAAGGACGCTGTTCTAAGTTTGAGCGTCGTCTTGGCAAGTTCGTCCTTTTATGGTTTGGTGGTAGTTTTCGGTGAAATTATTCGGAAAGTGTAAGAGATCTTAAATTTAATTATTTTTATTGCTGTTCTTCTTGCAGGAAATATTATGAATATTGCAAAGAACTTCAAGTTTTAACAGAACATTGGCTTTTTGAAGGGTTTTGTTTTTTTCCTTTTGAGGTACGCATCTCAATAAAAGTATAAAGTGTAATTGAAACCACTAATTAACAAAAGACTAGACATTTTTCAGCAGATATATTCTATAAAGAATCCTTTAAATGAACTTAAAACAGGAGGTAAAAGGGTTTGAAATATGGAAGATTTAAAATTTAACTGTAATAGGCCGGTGGTTGTGCAGAGATAACCAAAGGTAAGCAGATAACTTTTTCCTTAACGCCTAATAAGCCCAAAGCCCGAATTCAAAATTTAATTAAGTAAAACAAGGGGAAAAAGAAAATTAGTTAATAAATGTCCCCAGATTTTATGTTAATCGCCAATTTTCATGAGTATAACTGTATGGAAAAAATCGAAAAAATGCCTAAATTTTCAAAGATCTTAGAGAAATAGTAAACGTAAACCTAAAATTCTGAAAATTTCAGCATTTGTAGGAAATATTATGTAGATTCAGAATATATACAGCTTGGAAGGCTTAAATATCTGAATTTTGTGGCAAAATAATTTTTTTGAACCCTTGTTTTTGAGGTATTTTTGATGAGGTTTAAAACGTTCTCTACATCCATTACTGTTCTCATACGACTATAATGGTCTATATTTTCTTATTCTACGCCTTTCCATTAGCAAATAACGGCAGTTTTAACAAAATCGTCAATTTTCATGACCATGTAGGGAAAAAAGTTGAAAAAATGCCCAGTTTGGCTATTGTTTTACACATTTTCAGAGGTCTCAGAAAAATAGTAAACGTAATCCTAAAATTCTGAAAATTTCAGTATTTGTAGGAAATTTTATGTAGATTCAGAATATATACAGCTTGGAAGGCTTAAATAACTGGATTTTGTGGGAAAATTATTTCTTTGATCCCTTGTTTTTGAGCTATTTTTGATGAGGCTTAAAACGTCTCCTACATCCATTACTTTTCTTGCAAAACCACAATGGACAATATTTTCTTATTCTACGCCTTTTAATTAGTCAATAACAGCAGTTTTAACAAAATTAGTGACATGACGAAAATTGCCAATTTTCTTGACACTATGTATGGAAAAAAATCGAAAAAACGCCAATTTTTGGCTATATTTATCCATTACTGCTCTCGTAAGATAAAAAAGTTTATATTTTCTTATTCTATGCCTTTTGATTAATAAATAACAGCGATTTTAACAAAAACCCGAATTTTCATGAGTATAAGTATAGAAAAAGTCGAAAAATGCCTAGTTTTGTCATTTTTAGACACATTTAAAGGTTTTTCACCCTGTATAATACAAAGAAGGCGATCTTATAGTCTTTTACAAAAAATATGAACAATGTTACAAAAAAAACTGTTAGAATAAAAATAATTCTAAAAAACTACATTTGGTTATTTAATTTGTAATGCCAACGTATATTCATTTGTTCTAATTAAAAGTAACAAATTTCTGTTTTAATTAGAAGAAAAACTATATAATATGTACACACGGCTAGGAAATTAATTATAATCTGTTAAATTATGTAGTTTTTTTTGTGTTTTTGGCTCTAAACGCAAAAAGACTGTGGGCATAAATTTGCGCGAGACACGCATGTTCGTACCAGTATAAAAACATTTCCATCCGAGCACTCGTTAATATTAATAATGCTGCGAACGCAATAAAACAAATTTATAAAGGCAAATTAGCTGATAAATAAATAAATGTACGCGCGATACTCGATTAAAAGCGGGCCGGCAAACGGTTTTTAATTAATTTTTCAAACCGTCCATTAATAATAATTCGATAATTAGCGCCTGACAGCGGTTGCCTTTATTTTAATAATTATTTATACGGGCGCGCGGAATAACCGGCAACCCCACCGCCGTATTTTACAGCGAATTGCCGTTGCATTATTAATTTCCAGTGGCGTACGCGACATGTAACAAGTACTGTCAACTAGAAATTAACATGATGCCTACATGATTTTTGTCAACTATACTTGATGGACTCTTCGATATATCCTTCCGCAACCGTTGGGTTCTCTTCAAAACTGGTTCTCTTGAAAAATTCAAAAATTTCTCTTAAATCTATTTTCATTCAACCAAGTGCAAGTTACTTTGTTTTAAGACAATAAGAAAAATACGCTAGGAAGTACTTCATTCAAGAAACATGGCCATTTTTCCAATAGTTAAATACTCTTTTGATGAAAAATAATAACGACCCGCAAAGACGATGACGAAGAACGGTATATACAATCAGTCAGCAGTCCGATCAGTCGTACATCATAGTACGCACGGGTTTTGTTGCTTGGAATTTTGCATAATTTGCTTTTTAAACGCATATCATATAACAAATTAGTGATCGTTATTAACCTGCATTTGTCATTTTTTATGGACAAATTTTAGGATATATGGATTCTTTAAAGGAGTTTCTGAAAAAATGGAAATTAGAGCATTTATTTGCTATATTTGAAGGTAAGAGACATTTACCTAATGCACCTGTTTATATAATGCATGTGTGACTATAGATATATAGAATAAGAATATAGGTATCGATTTTTTTATGCAAATAATTACAAAAATTTTAGAATTTCAAGTCGTCGTATTAAAAAATTCAAAATGTGACCAAAGCTTATAATTTTAATAATTTATTTGCTTTACTTTGATTAATCGTGATGTAACACTTCTTTGTAATTTGTAGAGTGATGAACCACCCCAAAAAATACCAAGGAGTGAAGAAGCAGAAATAACTACTATCGAGGAAAATAATATCACTTTACTTACTACAGACTACAGACCAGGAAAACCCAAATTTATCAGAAAATAATATACCTCGTAATATGCCTGTATATGATGTATAGACTTCTCTTAGATCAAAATAAATTTTAGTCGAGTCAATAGTATTCGCTATTGGTTTAAGAGAAGCGTCTCTTTAATCAAGAAATGTCCCTTTTCAATCAAGAATTTTTGCATGAATCAAAGAGACTATTGTTCTTATAGCAAGAACTTCTTTGCATATTCATTTTGGGTCAAGAGTGAAATACTTTGGACTGATAGATTCTTCTATTCTCTAAAGTAATTTTTTAAAGCTAATGAAAAGATAGTTAATGCTTTGGGCAAAGAAACGTCGTTCTTGGCCTTATTGAAAAGCGCCAATCTTTTGGGTCAAAGTCATATTCATTTCGACTGAGAGATCCTTTTTTTCAGTGTAGTAACATAAACGCACCCTGATAAGAAATTGACACAACGCGACGCCCAGTTTGACTTCTTTCTTACTTAATTTTAACTATCCGAAACAGCGTTACTAATCGCACAAACCTCGTACCAAAATGTGTGTTTTACAGTTTCAATAACTGCACTAGCAAAAAACTAAAATACTTAAAAATTATGACAAAGCAACGAATTCAACATTATTTTAATGCGATCAACACCTGGATCAACATGAACTGTACCTGGAAAGGCGTGAAATACATAACAAAAATTTCTGATTTCTGCCGTATAGAGCGCTGTGGTCGGAATTTTTTGAAATCAACTGAAATGCATCTATATTTTTTTTTTATCTAAAATTGACAAATAAATAATATAATATTCCGAACATGTACATACGTACGTCACTGGGTTTTCGCTCGGGGATCAACTTAAACTCTACCGACATTAAAACAAATGACGATTGGCGAATTTGATCGGATTAAAACTTGTTTTATTTAATAAAATCCTCTCTCCCCTCGTTTGTTAGTCCCCGCCCTACCCCCTGGCGTTATTATGAATACGTAATAAAACTAATAACGGGGAAATTAAATATAGATATCGTATATTTTATATTTATCGTAATTAATTGTAAATTATGCATTCCGCCGGTCGGTTTAACCTGACCACCGAACGCCCGTTATTAACATTAATTTTCCAATAGTTTCCGCCTGTCGCTAAGCTTTTCCATTCGATTATTTTTCCGAAAAATAATTCGCAAATACACGGGCACGATTAAAAATTAATTTATATACGTGTTTATTTAATCTATGTCGATATACAAGGTAAATTTAATTTTGTTGAGAGCAATTTTAAGTCTTGATTTATTTGGATAAAGACCTGTCAAGCTGTAGTATATTACCGACTCTTCATAAAATTTCCTATATGCGCTGAAATTTTCATAATTTCAAGATTATGTTTACTATTTTTCTGAGATCTTTAAAAATGTGTAAAAAATTGCCAAAAAGGGACATTTTTCGACTTTTTTCCACACATATAGTCATGAAAATTGGCGATTTTCGTCATGTCTTCGATTTGGTTAAAACTGCTGTTATTTACTAATTAAAAGGCGTAGAATAATGGATGAAGAAAACTTTTTAAACCTCATCAAAAATAGTTCAAAAATAAGGGTTCAAAAAATTAATTTTCAAACAATACCGAGGTATATAAGCCTGCATACGTGTATATTCTGAATGTACATAACACTTTCTACAAATGCTGAAATTTTCATAATTTTAAAATTATGTTTACGATTTTTATAAGATCTTTAAAAATGCGAAAAATAGCCAAAAATAGGTATTTCTTGAACACATAATATTAGGAAATGTTGAAATACCACAAATGTCAGCGGTAACAACGTAACAACACTATAGATAATGACTAACATTTCCTCAATATTTCCTTTCTAGTCCTTTTCACTAAACCTTGACTTTGACATTCAAAGCAATCAAATTCGTATTAAAGTTAAAAATTTCAACAATATTTGCAAAAAACCATAGGCGTGCTTTTAGGGCGAAAATTCTAAATACTTGCACTTATTAATGACACATTCTGTATTTTAGGCTGGATCTAAAAGCCTTATTCGTTCTTTTAATTTTCTTTGTCTTTTGTTGTTACTTGTTCTATAATTTTATGTACATACATATGTTTTTATTCAGCTATTAACTACTAAATTCCACCGTTTTCCACTGAGTCACCTAAAAAACGACCGTTCTTATCGCTTCCCCAGCCCCTTCTTATATGAAGTCATAATTCAAACATTCCAGAAATGATTTAGGGCCGGCCGACACGATTTCCGCCGCGTTTTTCACCCCGGGCCGGAAAAATGCGACGTTGCGCGTTCCATTAATTGCCGCAGCTGCGTGAACGCGGCGCAGATGATCTACGGCTTTATTATGCTGATTGGCATCACCGCAAAAGGCAGATTAGGCACACTTTCTGTTCTCCAACCAAACGTATGTGTTTAGAAGAGTTGTAATTTGTCGATGTCAGTAATAATTTTGATGGAATCTATACTAATATATCAAATCCTTACGTGACTGACTCACTGATTAATCACGATCCTGCTCAAACCACTCAACGTAAGAAGCTCAATTTTGGCATACAGGTTGATTCTAGGGTGTAGAGGTTCGATAAGAAGGGATTTTTCGAAATTTCAGTTCCAAGGGGGTGAAATCACCACTCAAATATTACAATATTTTTTATTTAAAAAACGGTCAAGTTTCCGAAACAACGCTTAAACACGTCTATTTTATTTTGTTGTTTAACATATTTTAAGATTTTTTAAAAATTTAGTATACAGGGTGTTTCATAAAGTATGACCATTGAGTAATCACGATTCTGCTTAAACTGCTCGACGTTTAAAGCTGATTTTTGGCAAACGGATTGACTGAGGGGTATAGAGGTTCGATAAGGAGGGGTTTCTCGAATCTCAAATTTCAAGAGGGTGAAAACGCCCCTCAAATATTACAATATTTGTTATTTAAAAAATGGCTAGTCTTTCGGGAAAACGCTTGGACACGCATAACTTATTTTGTTTTTTACATATTTTGAAATTTTTTAAAAACTCATACAGGGTGATCCAAAAGGTTGGGTAATTGATTAACCACGATTCTGCTCCAGTTTGTATGTTAATGGATTAATTCGACGCGAACGAAGTCGCGGGTACACGCTAGTACGCCTATAAAGACGGTTTTTGAGTATGCTCCACAGGAAGAAGTGGTTCGGCGAAAGATCCTGTGGTCTTTTCCTACTGTATCCCCAATAAACGGGACTCATTGTGTTTCTTTTTTTCAAGATGAAGAATAGTCAAGTCATTGTTATTTTCTTCCTGTACATTTATTTTTCTCTTCACACTTCCATGTGCTTAATACCTCGCTAAGCATTTTTTTTGTTAGGCAAATTTGTATTACTATAAACATAACTTCTAACAAGCAGCGTCCGTTTAGGTTTAACGCAGAAGTGTTTTCAAAAAATAATTATTTTATTTTGTAGATTTTCTTGCAGCGCAGTGGCGAAATACCCATAAAGGATTTTTTTGGAAAGATGAATCCGCCACATAGGTATAGACATTTTTTATTACTCTGTTTGGTTACTCTACAACCTTCAAATTTTTGTAAACAAAATGTGACATCGAATTTGACAATGACACAATTACATTTTTGCTGGTATTTTAATTGTAGCTTTCTCAGGACCGTATTATAAATTTTACTAATTTGAAGGTAGATTTTTGCAAATATCTTTTAAATGACTATTCCAAATGAAACGAAATTCTACACAAAAGTACAACTTTAACGCCTCTACAAAAAAGTCTAATACAACTTTTGCATAAAATCATCTGGGAGATAATATTTTACCTTCCATTTCAAGTACAAGTAGAGGGAGATGGCCGATTCAGCGCCAGGAGCAAAATAGCAAAAAATAGAGTTTCTAATAACTTAAAAAGTATGCAAAATGATGACATTTACTACTGTCATCTGGAAGGGTAATTGAGAGGACTTAAGGCATTTCCACAGTAAGCGCATGCCGCTTTAGGAAATACGATTTTCGCGTAACAGCCAGTGCACGGGAGCGGTATATCTTCTTATACCTTTTATTACCGGCCATTAATTCGACCTATTGTAAATTACGCCCGGTTATTGCAGTCTTTATGGCGTCGTCAATTATCAATTTAATGGCGAGTTTATGCGCCGGGCGCTCTATGGCACAAGCCAGCACAAACTACCTACGATTCGCGAACGCAGTTGGAGGTACGTGTGTCGATGATTGCTTCAGAAATAGTTTAATTTTCGAAGCTACTAAGCTAGTTGATTCACATTTTCAGTTTGTAAGCTGTGAAGAATGATAATTTTTTTAAAAAATGTCTATATCTCTAATGCACCCTTAGCCTGGGACACCCTGTACATTCCACCAATTTTTAACACACAGGATTCTTTCTATATATATACAGGGTGAGTTTCCTACGATGTTCTCTATGGGTATCTCGGAAACTACTGGAGATAGAGAGTCGGTTAAATGGGGAAAGAATTGCAGTTTTGTGGGGTCATAAATAAGCGCCTTTCAGATTTTTGAAAAAGTTCATGGTTTGATTTGGTTTGGTTTGGTTTGGTTTATTCAACAAAGCTTAAAAAATGGCGCTTTTTATAAAGTCATGGCCAACTATGGTTTCCATTTAAAAAAACATATGTTTGTGTCATATGTCAAAAATGACAGGCTTTAGAAAAAAACGGAAGACACAATCTCATTAAGGATGTGATTATTTACAACTTTTATCTGAAAACTTTTTGTCTAAAATAGCTTATAATGGAATTAGGGACAATTTTTAAAATAGCCGAAATTTGTTTTTTTCGAATTATCTAGTAACCCATGAACTTTTTCAAAAATCTGAAAGGCGCATATTTATGACCACACAAAACTGCAATTCTTTCGCCATTTAACCGACTCTCTATCTCCAGTAGTTTCCGAGATACCCATAGAGAACATCGTAGGAAACTCACCCTGTATATAAAATAAAATAATATAATGAATACAGAACAACAAACAAAAAATGTAATATATAAAATACCATAATATGTGAATGCGATAAATTTTACATTGGCGAGACATCTAGACCCTAGTTCGAATTAAAGAACATAAAGATTATTTAAGAAAGAGACATTTTCACAAATCTAAGATTTGTCAGCATTCATAGACATAGGGCACAGAATAAATTTTAATAACGCCAAAATTATAATCAAAGAAGCGATAGCCTCTAAAAGAAAAATAAATTGATTGCTCATGTATCTGTAGATGTTAGTAATGTATGGCAATCGCTTCTTTGATTTTAAAGAACATAACATAAATAAACATATCATACGTAAAAATTAAAAATAATCATAACGAAAGTTTGGGGCTTTTTGGTTTTTCCTTATTAAGTAATTGCTATCAGGTAGTAATTGTTAATTTTGTAAGTTCAACTTGATATAATGTCATTTTAACAGAACGTCAACGGTTTTTTGTAGACGTATCTGTTTTAAAAAAGTAAAGTGTTCTCGAATAGTTGAATTTAAATATTTTAAATAGTTTTTTTCTTTATTCTTTCTATTTTTTTTGCTTCCGACGACGGAAAGAGATAAACTTTCCAAAACGTTAAGCATTTTTTGTTCGTTAGGTAAATTTGTATATCTGTAGGTATAGACAGACATTTTTATTCTTTCTATAACACATTTCTCAAGCTTTTGTCGCTAAAATAAGAAACCTCCAAAGCTGATTTTTTTCCTCTGAGACTCCAAAGCAGAGTAATTACGTTCCTGTAAAGGGGGCTCGAGCATTTTATTAGTCGCCCGAGCGTACAGGGCCCCCCACTGCAGGCGCCACCCCCTAAATTAAGTTCTTTGATCAAGTGACGAGCTGGCGGCTCGGCGTCACCTCCAGCGCAGGCCCTTTTTGTGTTCAAATTCGTGGCAAAAATGGAAAATAATTTTAAAATTGACGAACTCTCTGCCTCTGCCGCTGTACTGGCCCTTTTGTAGTTCACTGCCTTTAATAAAATTCTCCGTCGCAGCATGGTGAACGTTTTTATTTTGTTTCTTTGATGTGTATAAAGCTAATTTAGAAAATGTTCATATATTATTGGTGGCGTTAGCTGAAAAACTTATTTCCTAATCTATTAAGTTTGATTGGTAAGTGTATCATAAATTTCGTCTTGAATTCTGGGCTCAATTTTGATATTTTTTTAAAGTAATTTAGCTTGATTCTTTAAAATACATCATACTTAGCCATATGCAGGTCGTGCCATATGCCTCTTATATCGAAGAAAACTTCTTGCTAATGAATGATAATGCCTGTCCTCACGTGTCTCTTTCTTTCAACAACTTTTTGAAATGTCATCGGAATAAGAGCGGATATTGGATTGGCCTGCATGTTTCCCAGATCTTAATTCAATCAAAGATGTTTGCGACATGTTAGATAAAAAATCCCGAAGAAACAGCAACTGCTCTAGTTCCAAAAACATGTTCCATATCCCCACGACTTATAGCCAAAAGCAAAGCCACGTTTTCTTCTTTATCGCCAGTAGTTATATCTACATTGTCCCGTAATTTCTCGTCCCCATCACCCCTAGTCCATTTCCTGTCCTCCTACTCATCCCCTAACGTACCATGCTCCTCGTAACTCACGATCTCGCGTCGCTTAATCGAATTTACTCGTTGGCGACAGAGGGCGCGCTAATTCGCCTGTTGGCGCCCGTTTGTCTCGATTTGGCGCACCCGATTGACGGGCTAAAGAGAGAGAGAGAGAGAGACAGGGAGTAGATGGCAGCGCTCTCTAGCGGCGAGGCTGTAAATTCGCCTCGTCCCCGAGGACTCTTTCATTAAAAGGAGGGCAGAGTGCTTTTAAGACTGGTATTTTTCCGGAGCAAGAGACGTATTTTCTAATTTGAGAGGCGAATCGGGGTTCCTTTTTGGCCTGTGATGGTGTGAGAGGAAGATATGAGGGCTTTTAGTAGAGTTGTAAAATTCGGGCGCAATCTGTACAGAACGGAAAGGCTACATACAGGGTGGTTCATTAGTGCAAGAAGTCCAAATATCGTCGACGTTGTGGCGACAACTATGAAACTATGAACCCTTCCCGGACACAAACGGTACATTGTGAAACAAGAAATTGTAGAGAGAAACAAGCCCTATAATATAGGATACAACACTTTAATGAACAGTGCTATCCATAAAATCAATAAAATGAAAAATATACGAAATAATATACATGTACTGATTTCTTTCGAAAATCGACAACTATGAAACTATGAACCCTTCCCGGATACAAACGGTACATTGTGAAACAGGAAATTGTAGAGAGAAACAAGCCCTATAACATAGGATACAACATTTTAATGAACAGTGCTTTCCATAAAATCAACAAAATGAAAAATATACGAAATAATATACATGTACTGATTTCTTTCGAAAATCGACAACTATGAAACTATGAACCTCTTCCTGACACAAACGGTACATTGTGAGACAGGAAATTGTAGAGAGCAGATGCCCTATAACATAGGATAACATTTTAATGAATAGCTTTCCATAAAATCAATAAAATGAAAATATACGAAATAATATATATGTACTGATTTCTTTCGAAAATCGACAACTATGAAACTATGATCCCTTCCCCGACACAAACGGTACATTATGAGACAGGAAATTGTAGAGAGAAACAAGCCATATAACATAGGATACAACATTTTAATGAACAGTGCTTTCCATAAAATCAATAAAATAAAAAATATACGAAATAATATACATGTACTGATTTCTTTCGAAAATCGACAAGTATGAAACTATCATCCCTTCCTTGACACAAACGGTACATTGTGAAACAGGAAATTGTAGATAGAAACAAGCCCTATAACATAGGATACAACATTTTAATGAACAGTGCTTTCCATAAAATCAATAAAATGAAAAATATACAAAATAATATACATGTACTGATTTTCGAAAATCGCGACAACTATGAAACTATGAACCCCTTCCTGACACAAACGGTACATTGTGAAACAGGAAATTGTAGAGAGAAACAAGCCCTATAACATAGGATACAACATTTTAATGAACAGTGCTTTCCATAAAATCAACAAAATGAAAAATATACGAAATAATATACATGTACTGATTTCTTTCGAAAATCGACAACTATGAAACTATGAACCGTTCCCGGATACAAACGGTACATTGTGAAACAGGAAATTGTAGAGAGAAACAAGCCCTATAACATAGGAAACCATATTTTAATGAACAGTGCTTTCCATAAAATCAATAAAAAAAACTCTCACCGAGTCAGCTAGTTGTCATAAAAAACATGATCGCTGATCTCTCAACAGATGGCGTAACCATGGAATTGACCATCTCACCGCCATCTACCCGTCTTCGTTGAAACTATATAACGAGTGCTCCGAAAAACCTCGAGTTTTTTGCGTGGCTCTCGGTCTTCTTGTTTAGATCCCTCCGGCCTCCATTCTTCGTCCTCGGCCACACAATTACCGCGCGGCACCTTTCAACTCTGATTGATGGATTGGCTGTCGGCCGATCTGTTTGTTACTGTGCCGGCCGCTGCCTTTTTACACCGGAAAGACAACGGTCAATCGGTCTTGGTTTTTATTTAGTTTCTACGTATTACGATAAAGCAGGAAAATCTTAAGGAAAATATCTGGCATTGTCTTTAATTTTGAACACCGTTTCGTGTAAGTTTTATATAAGTGGTTGTCATATTGTTTTAATTTCCATATTTGGATTGCAAAATAGCTATTTATGTAACAAGTTGCGAAATGAATGTGTTAAGCACGGGACGCAAAATTGTCCCAATGGACAATGCATCGAGTGCTTAAAACACTCTTTTCGCAACGAATTTCATACAAGATTTTTTGTGAAAGCGGATAATTTGAGATTTTCATGCTATTATTATTATTTATGTTTAAACAATTGTTAAAATGTTCTGGTAATCGGTTTCTAAGGCATTGTTTAATGACAAAGTTCTGCCAGGTTGAAACGTGGCCGTATTTCCTATAAAGTTTTGTGAGAAAATGAGTGATAATGACGAGATTTTGGATAATCAACAAGCTGCTGAAACTGCGCTATCCACGTTAGTGCCCGAGAAGTCGAAAAACTTATACGAGACCACCTACAACAACTTTGGCACCTGGGTCAAAGAAAAACATGTTGAGACTTTCACAGAAACGGTATTGCTAGCCTATTTCCTGAAGTTATCCTTAAAGCCGTCAACTCTGTGGAGTAAATATTCGATGCTCCGCATCATGATTTACCTGAACAGAAACGTAGATATTAGCAAATTCACAAACCTTATTGCATTTTTAAAAAGAAAAGCTTCCCGATATCAGACAAAGAAATCAAAAGTATTTAAAAAACTGGAAATAGAACGCTTTATGAAAGAAGCCGATGACAAAGAATTCCCGTTAGCTAAAGTTGTCTTAATCGTTGGAGTATTTGGAGCATGTAGGAGGGAAGAAATCACGTTTTTGACCGTAGATGCCATTAAAGATTGTCAGTCTTTTATTAGTGTGAAGATTCCGAATACAAAAACTCATTTCCCAAGAGTGTTTACTATTACTGAGTAGTACAATAGATGGTATCAATTCCTTACATGTATTTCGTAAGTACGCAAAACTTCGACCACTCAATGTGACACATCAGCGATTTTTCTTGACGCATCGAAAAAATCAATGCTGTACCCTACCAGTTGGAATCAATACAATTGGAGGTATGCCAAAAAAGATAGCGGAATTTCTTGGACTTTCCAACGCCATTGAACTGGTCATTGTTTGCGGCGCAGCTCTGCAACAATGCTGGCAGATTCGGGAGCAGACATAACAGTTTTAAAGCGACACGGAGGTTGGCGATCAAGCTCGGTTGCTGAAGGTTACATTGAAAATTCAATTGAACAGAAAACCGAAATAGCAAAAAGAATCATGGGACAGAAAGCTACGCTAAATAAGAAATTAAAAGCAGTTCACGTAGAAGCAGAAGCTACCAGCATTGCCGGTACAAGAAATTTACTTATTCCGACTACTACAACTTGCATTTCTCTTAGGCGCAATGCACACTGAACGGACGTCAGGCGTGGACGTGGCACAGACTTATGTCGCTTCTACGTCTCCACGTAGCCACGCCTCCTTCCCGTCACTCGTGGTTCAGTTTTGTGAAGAATTTGAAGCATAACGTCAAATGTTCCACCCGTTTTCCCCTTCTTTAGCCACAGTGGATGAACCCAAAATTGTCTGTTTTTTTTGTACATGCCAAGTACACCAAACCCAATATATCTTCATCAAAACATGAACAAACCATGTTCTATTCTAGTCGGTAATTACAGTTGTAGCCAAAACTATGACTCTTTTGGAGTTGTAACCAAAACTGTGAACTTCACCTCTCCGTTCCTAACTGAACGAAATTTTTCGTCACTACCCTGTCCCTTCTGTGTGGATTGGCACACGTCACATCTCCGCCGCGTCCGTGTCCCGTCCTTGCCACGTCCTCGCCCACGTCCGTTCAGTGTGAATTGCACCTTAGAGATTGTACAATTAAGATTTATAATCTATACTAATATACTAATATATAAAATCCTTAAGTGACTGATATACTGCTTAATCACGATCCTGCTCAAACCACTCAACGTAAGAAGCTCAATTTTGGCATACAGGTTGATTCTAGGGTGTAGAGGTTCGATAAGAAGGGATTTTTCGAAATTCCAGTTCCAAGAGGGTGAAACCACCCCTCAAATATTACAATATTTTTATTTAAAAAACGGCCAAGTTTCCGAAAAAACGCTTAAAACACGTATATTTTATTTTGTTTTTTTACATATTTTTAAGATTTTTTTAAAAAATGTATACAGGTGTTTCGAAAAATCTGTCATTGATTAATTCACGATCCTGCTTAAAGAGCTTGACGTAAAAAGCTGACTTTTGGAAAACAGATTGCTTTAGAGTGTAGGGGACGTTTTCGGAAAAACTTCTTAAACACGTATCAATTTTATTTTTGTCGTTTTTACGTTATTTTAAGATTTTTTATAATTTTATACAGGGGTTGTTCAATACAATATGACCATTAGGTAATCACGTTCTGCTTAAACTGCTTAAACTGCTTAACGTTTTAAGCTGATTTTTGGTGCGAACGGATGACTGCTGGGTGTAGATGGTTCGATAAGGAGGGGTTTCTCGAATCTCAATTCCAGAGAGTTGAAAACGCCCCTCAAATATTACAATATTTGTTATTTAAAAACGGTAAAATTAAAATAAAAAAAAAAAAAAAAAAAATTATTTATTATGTTTTTTACATAAAAAAATATTTTTGAATTTTTTTAAAATTATTACAGAGGTGTTCCAAAAAGTTGGTTAACTTATTAACACGATTCTGCTTAAACTTGCTTGACCATTAAAAAGGCTTTTTTTGGGCAAACGGATTTTTCGAAAGATAAATTCAACGAGATGAACTACCCCTCAAATATTACCATATAATAATAATTGCCATATTGTTTTTTCTCATGCTGACATAAATGTGAAAAGATTATTATCCAGTTTTGTATGTTAATGAAAATTCCTTGCTTTGCTTTATCATCACCATTTCAAATGCATCTATTCAACGCGACGAAGTCGCTGGTACACGCTAGTAAATAAATATTTTTCATTGTTTTTAACGTTTTCCTTTTTTACCTTTTAGGCCACTAGTGCCTAAACAAGTGTCACTTTTAGTTACTAGTGCCTAAAGGAATGTCATTTCGAATCTCAAATTAAATATTCAAAAAAAAAAAAAAAAAAAAAAAATTTTTAAAATGTAAATTTAACCCAGCAAGACTGGGAGATGCTTCAAACACATTATTTTTACTTGATTCTTCGCTTGAAAAATCTCGGTGAAGCCCAACTCTAGACCGATTTATCCTCGTCCTTTCTTCGGGTCCTCGCTTCTGCCGGTAATGAGGGTATCTGTAATCCATCCATGTCGCGGGCCCGTCAACCGTCAGTTCAAAAACCAACCGCGCGCCGTTGCCCTATTTGGCAGCGAAATGAATCAAACGATCGCGACGCGTCGCTATGCCACCGCGGCTTTTTTGCCCCCCGATGGACATTCGGCACCGTCGCGGCTTCAAAGGCTCAAAGCCAAGACTAATGCATTATTTATGGGGAATTTCCTAAATTCCCCTGCCACTGCACAAATCGGCAACGCTCGCGGATTCCGGCGAAGATTTTTTTTCAAGGGTTCTTTGCAGGCTTATCAGTCTGCGGTTTGGTTTGATCTGCTTGGTGGAGTACAGTGTGCATTGTGCATAGGTTGCGGTAATGACACTGCTGAAGCCTTATTGTTGATATAGATTCTCGTTGTTTCTTACCGTCAATCTACTTACAGTGTCCTGTTAAAAACCCCGTGACAATCCGAAGATCATTCTTATTTAAATCAAGGAAACTCTTGGATTTCTCTTGGCCTTAAATCTTTCTTTGAGTGTCTCTAGTTCGAGACTCTAGACTGTTGGAGGACTCCAATACCATAAGGTTACGGAAGAAGTCTTCCAGGTTCTTGAATGCTGCTTTAAGTTGGTTTCCCCTTGGGAAGCAGAAAGATTCTGGTCCAGTTAGTGAAGTGTTCGCTCCTTTTCTAGCCAGATCGTTTGCTTTTTCGTTATCGCCTATACCTTGGTGGACTGGCATATACAGGGTGTTTCAAAACAAATGCGAAAACTTCTCAGGGGGTTGATTCCTTGTTCAAAAATAAAGGCGTAGGTTTTTGCTTCATAAAACGTTGGGGTCAAAAGTCAACCATTAGGGAGATATCGCGGTCCAACGGATGGCGGAAATAATTGTTTTTATTTTTTATCTTGAAAACGAAAAGAGATTAGACTTAATGAAATTTATTGGAAGCATTACTGTTATGAAAACACCCTTTCTGGTAATTTTTCCACTTTTTTTAAAATGAGCTGGAAGGGGTTGAAATAACTTACCCCTATCATTCTTGTTAACGAAATTTAAAGAAAAATTCTTTATAAACACATTATCTCTTGTATTTTTTTGATAAAACTCACCGATTTGAAATTAAAAAAATAAAATGTAAAAGCATTACATGTCAGGACAAAAAAAATTTTCTGATAAAGAAATCTAGTGAGAATGCTGTAATTTTTTTTAGGAAAAATCTATTCGGCCGCTGTTACTTTTAAGGATGTTTTTTCCATCTTAATATTTATTTTATTTTGCATTACTCTACTGCAAATAGGTTATATTTCTAGATGATTATTATCATCATTATTATCGATAGATTCTTAATCTAAAAATGTTTTTTGTCCTGAAATGTAAAGCATTACATGTCTTTTATTTTTTAATTTCAATCGGTGAGTTTTATTCAAAAAAACAACAAGGAGATAAAAGAATAAGTTTATAAACAAACTAAGCTATCGAAATTAATTTTTTGCATGTGTTTTGATAAGATTTTTTTCTTTAAAATTTCGTTTAACCAAGAATGATAGGGGTAGTTTATTTTCAACCCCTTCCACTCATTTTAAAAAAGTTTTTTTTGAAAAAAAAATACCAAGAAAGGTGTGTTTTTCATAACAGTAATGCTTACATAAATTCATTAGTCTATCTCTTTTTCGTTTTAAGATAAAAAATAAAAAACATTAATTTTTCCGCCATCTTTGTTACCGCGATATCTCCCTAAGGTTACTTTTGGACCCAACGTTTATAAAGCAAACTCCCCTTTATTTTGAACAGGGAATCACCCCCTGAAGTTTTTCGCATTTGTTTTGAAACACCCCGTATAGGGTGGTCTGAACTGTATTCTGGAAACTTCCGCAGCATATTTTGCAGATAGAAATGAATAAAAAAGTTCGTATAAACTTATGTACTAAAATATTTAGTTTCGGATATACAGGGCGTAGAAATATCATTTTTATTTCGATTTTTTCCAAATAATTTTTGAAGTAACATCAATATTTGGGATGAAATTGGTGTCTGGCCAGCTTTTTTTGGCATGAGAAATTTAATTCTAATAATAAAAAAAAAAAAAAAAAAAAAAAAAAAAAAACCTACATGTGTTTTAACGGTTTTTGAAGGGTAATAAACTTTTCGATCGTATCTGTCATAAACTACCGAGTGAAAAAAATATACGGTTTCCTTGATTTTTATTTATTTTAAAAATCGGTCTCTTTGGTAAAAATCGCCACAAGTAGTTGTTTAAGTTACGGTACGGACGAAAATTATTACTCTTCAACTTCAAACCAGTTAAAAAATATGTGAGGGTGGCTGTCCTCTACAAGTAGGGGTCCTATTGCCTTCAAAATTCACATTTCCTATGTCAGAAAACCCCAGACACCAATTTTTCACCCAACTTATTTGACGTCACTTAGAATTACTTTAGAAAAAATCGAAATAAAAATTGAACTTCTCACACCTATATACCTCCGAAACTAAGAATTTAAGGACATACCACTCAAACGAATTTTTTACTTTTTTTATCTGCACAATATGTGCATATCGCACCACCCTGTATAGATTTATTTTAAAACATTTTTGATCAAAATATATGATCAAAAAAGAGTTTTCCGGTATGCCATTAAAAACGAATATAATAAATCCATCCCTTGTGTAGGATTTATCGGTTTTCGACACATCAATCCCTTAAAAACGGGCGAAAAAACGGCGGTGGTGCTCTTTCACAATATAAACCAATAAAGTTGACGTTTGCGAATGAATTATTCGGTCAGTGCGCGCGTTTCACCTGACCATTTGGCCGAATTTACGGCCTGGCTAATCGGCGACGCGGGGCGATAAATTCAAGAAAATTAATTTTTCCCCTTTGCCCGGGCTCGCCTCGGAAAGAGCCGTTGCTCCAACGAATTTCCACAGCTAGAACATTTTCCCGACATTTTCCACGTTTTAAACGAGATAAATATGTACCTATTTACCTTCATTCAACGAAATTTGACTGTAAAATTCTTCATATTGAAGGAAATCCGTCAATTCTGGCAACACTGTGTGTGCAAGAAAATCGCATAGGGATCTTATTAAGTCGGAGTGAGAGAAATGCGACGGTGTGCTGTTGCGGCGTTGCCACATTTCTCCGGTACGCCCTTTCCCTATCAAGTAAAGTTAAATCACGATCGCAAACCGCTTATTTTTTAACCGACTTTTTTTCGAAAAGATAAAAGATAAAAATTTATAGATTATGGTTTTTCTGAGCATCTGAAAATGGAATTTATAAGGGATTATCGTTAGGGTTGTCATATTATTTTATAACGAGAAAACGTCAGTAATTGCGATAAGTGTTTATTTTATTCTTTACAGAATCAATAGTAGCATTTATATCAACAGTTTTATAAAATTCCAGCGATTTTTTATAAGCTTTAGTGTTTTCCTGTTCTGTTATGATAAACTTTAATTTTAATTTTCCAAAGACAGGGCAATTGCCCTATACAAATCAACAATAGAGAGTATAAACTTGTCAAAAGATGGGAACGTACGATTAGAACTGTCGATTTTTCGCCATACATTTCAGTCCATGAGATTTAAGTAATCTGAGACAGATTCAGACTTGTCGACGACCTGTATGTGTATGGAGAAATTTAAACTGACGATCATCACTTCTGTCAACTCTCTGTGATTTAACGGCACTTTGGTTTGACCGTTTGGCCTGTCAGACGCCATTAGTCCCAGTTTTTTTAGAAAATTTGGTGATTATTTAATTCTTGCTGAATAACTTCTAATCAGCTTCTATTTCGAGGCTACAGGTAAGATGAGTTATTATCTTTATAGATTCGATATATTAATTGTATATTTTTTAGGGTAGAGTTACGGATGTCCCAAATTAACTTGTATTTGTATTTGCTGGCACGTTGATTTTCTTTTGTCCTCCAGAATGTCACATGGAAGAAAGGACAAGGTTGGTTTATTATTTATTGAGCCCTCGGAAGTATTCGAGTAGGTTTATTTTGTTTTAGACCTTGTTTGGTTTTAAACAAGAGTTTCATATTTTTAGGGTCCAGGTACGGGGTAGTGTCTTATGTACGGACATTGTCTTATGTACGGATGTCTTGTGGACGAGTGTCCCAGTAAGAATGATTTTTTTTCTTACATATAAGTGCCATAGCGTGGATGTAGCTTGAGTCCCATGCTGCTTCTTTCGCATTTCTAAGCCTTGTCAGTAGCTACGGCTGTTTTGATTCATGGTGTCCTCTTTCTGGCCCCTTTGGTTGTGTTGGTTGGCTGAGTACAGAGATGCTAGACCACCTCACGCTGTTACTTTTTAAAGCAAGATTACATAAAGAACAGCTAAGTGTAATTTTAAGTTCTAGTTTTTACATTTAACATTTTTAAAACATTTACAGTTCTTAAACAATAAGTACATCTTAATAATATCGTACAGGACTATGTTTAGTGGTTAGATTGTTAAGAATATTTCATGTCGATTTTTAATATTTTAAATTATGATTTAGATCTTAGGTTTCATTGCATACATCTTGTAATGGTATTACTTTTATCGATATTATTATCGAACTATTTTAACAGATGAATAACCAAACATCGATTTCTAGAAAACATCTTACAGCTTCATCACTTCGATTACCATTGCATTAATGGATATATTCAAATTAATTTAAAGTAATGCTACATTTCAAATATTCTCTTAAACTTTACATGTCTTGTATTTTTATCGTAGGTTGTTTTCATTTTGATATTTAGTACGACTTCTACCACCACTTTTTTGACATATTAACCACTACATATTTATTAGATCGTACAATGTTATGTACCATTCTAAGAACATCTGTGAATAATATAGTCATGTAGTTTTTAAGCATAATATACAACTGTGTTTTCTTTCTCTGTTACATGCCTGGCGCCCAATATTTTTTTTTTTTTTTTTTTTTTTTTTTATTATTGTTAATTAGTTTCTTTCCAGTGAAATACCTTATCCACGACTGCTCTACCAACGACAAGCTGCCGTTCGCAGTGATACTGTTTTAAAAAAAACGCTATAAGGAGTATTCTAGCATTTTTCTGTTTAGATCTGCTTTGTATATCTGAGGACTAGACTGTGTAGGCGTCCAACGTTTCGACTCCATCCGTGCGAACTTCATCGCCAGGGAATAAGCACTGCTTTGTGTTGTAGTTTTAACGTTATTAGCGCCATAACTCAACATCACACTCGACGTGTGTGCGTCATCTAATCAAATTTACGACCGCCATCTACCGGGCTTTGTTCTGTCAGCTTTGCCTTTTGTTTTGTCTCTCGCCTGCTGCGTTTTTTTTACCTTTTTCCTACCGTTTTTTCCTCTATTCGCTTTTCTGCTCTGCGGCCGGTGTACGTGTATTTAACGCGCCAAATAAACTTATATATGGTCATGTCATCGGTGGCTGATAAAATCTGGCTATGTTTGATCAACTATCATTGAATTTTAATTTAAAATGGAGACATGAAGGCGAATCTTTATTAGGTTTGTTTTCACATCAGTTTGAAACTTGTTTCTGATTATTTTCAAAAAAAAAAAAAATATTTACATCATTAATGTTTCTCATTATATTAATAAATTTTACAAGAGAACAGTTTCATACATGAAGCAGGGGATGCTTCAATATTTCTCTGTCCCAGCTACTGAAGGTATTTTTTGTATTCTTGTTGGTAAGTGGATTCACTTTTAGGTGGAAGTAACGCAAGTCTGCTTCTTTAGCTTTTTTTAATATTTCCTCCATTTTAATGGAAACGTACTGAACGTGTGCCGAATTTGTGCGAAAGGCGTTTTTTTGACAAAAACTAAACTCGATTGACAACAACCGTCAATTTATAAACAGGTCATTTAATACAATAGTAACCTGGCTAGTAGTGGGAACTATCGAATGAATACTATCGAAACATTCGATAGTTGCAATTCATTCGAATAATTCGATAGTTAGTAAGAAAACATTCGTTGAAAACTATTCGAATAAAAATGATCGAATAGATCCGTCATCTGCCTTGTAATATATGTATTCTAATAATTCGGCAGCAAAAAACCATCATTTATAAAATTCATCATTTATGAAATTCATGTATTCGTCAGGATCGATTTATAATAAATATTAATGAATTTTATTTTTTTTTTTTTTTTTTTTAGGTTTTTTTTTGAGAAAGCGGTCGGTGGCCATGCTATGAAAGAAGCCGGCATCTTTGATATTTTGCGGAGTCATATATAGATAAGGACACATTATTTTTTTTATTGATGGATGCTAGTTTTAACAGAAAATAACTATTATGAAGGGCGCTGTTTGCCATATTTTTGTATTACTTTGATATTAGCAAGAATATTATTGTTTGGCTTTAGTTAGTTAGGGATTATAGGTATGTCTATATAAAAAAAACTAAAATTTTTTTTAATATTCTGTGTTACACATGCAATAATACGTTGTTATTTTGGGTGTAGGAAAATTATTTTTTTAATGTTTTTTAAGCAAATGACTGTTTAATAAATAATAAAAAAAAAAAAAAAAAAAAAAAAAAAAAATTAAACAACAAATTTAAATCATTAATAAATATTTTTTTTTAAGTAGTAGCAAAATATAAACAACAAATTAGATGTCAAAATTATTTATATTAGATCCATTTAAAAAATAATTATTAGTCTCTAATTTTTTTGGCAACGTTGGTTTATTAAATAATTAATAATTACAGAACTAATTTTGTTTATATTAACAACAAAATTTTAAAATTCATGAATATAAACATTTATTAATTTTCTAGCCAAGCGGTGTAAATGGAAGGAAAATATAATAAAAATTAGAAATCAAAATTATTTATTTAGTTTGCTTTATATTTTACTATTTAAAATTATATTTTACTTTTTACTGGACATTTACTTTAAAAAATAAATGAAATATTTTCTTCGCAAAAAACTACATGTAAGAGGAATAGCTATAAACAAAATACAAGAAAAAAAAAAAACTTTTTTTTAAATTGGCACGTTGTACAATTTTCATTTTAAATTTTTCTTCACCCATAGTTTGAGTTCGATAAACATTTATTTAACCACATTACTTAAATATAATTATTAAGTATCCAACTAATTCATAGGTATTATTTAAAAAATCTTAATACAAATATGTATTTTTTAAAATTTAATTGTAAGTTCATCTCATCTTTCTTAAAAATTGCTACTTCTTCAATATTCCCATAAAAATAGACCAGTATACCATATAAAATGAAATAATGAAAGGTCGGACTACGGAAAACCACACAAATTATCGGAAAAAATTTTGACCACCTGCACCTGCACACATCCAATAAATAAAATTAAAAAATAAACTTACTATTTTAGTATTTTAACTATTTTAATAACGCAAAAATAGCACCAGTATTTATACGGCGAAGTATAAAAATTTGGGAGGAACTAATATTGCACTGACGCATACAAAATCAAACGAATACTAAATTTCATTTATTCGCAAGCATTAAAGCATTCGATAGTCCTGGGCTCAACGATAACCATTTACTCGCACGGCGAGGTTGTCACATTAGTTTAGTTTTTACAAATGATGAATGATTTTATTCGAATAAAACCATTCGATAGTTGAAATCATTCATTCATTAACCATTCGATAGTCTAATTCATTCGATAGTTCCCATCGCTAAACCTGGCAACAAACAATGTTCCTACCAACAGATTTAATACAAATATACCGGAAAAATAATAAATGAAACATTTGTGTCATTTAAAATGAGACAAAATATACTAAATTCAGTAAGAAATAAAATTTTTCTAAAAAAAAAAAAAAAAAAAAAAAAAAAAAAAAAATATATTTTAGAGTATAAAATCATACCGTGGTGCTAAGTTCTTCCTTGAATTTATGAAAACGAATAAAAATCTATTCAATAGCGACGCCTGTAAATTGGTTGCCGCTGAAAAAGACGTATAATTCTTTGCGGAGCCATAAATACGTCAGCGCGCTGACGTAATTGACGTAATAAATATCAAGAGTCGCAGATGAAAACCGTAGATGTCGCCGACGTCGAGGTTTAATGAAATTATTCCCCGTCGCCCATAAACAAGGACTGGAAAGATATTAATCCGTTTAAAACAAATGTCAGTCTGTCGAGTGTCACTGATTGTACTTGAAAAGGAGTCTCTACTGATTTCATCCAAAATATTAGCAAAGAAGTGAGTCTGAAAAAGATAGATGGATAAAATTGAAGACTCAGGTAATCCGATGTGATCCACAGAAGTAATTCCTTAAAACTGTGATTTAATCACTGATTACTGATACCAAAAAAACAGTGTGCTACACAAGTGAAACTTAACAGCTACTGAATTGAAGGATTTGACATGTTTGCAAAAGTTGTAATCGCAAAACATTTTTCGATGCACCTGACTAAATCAAATTTTGGCCAAAATGTTTAAATTTGTTGTATAATTTAAGATACCGAGCAGCTCTTCATTTGACTTTATAGAGCAAATGATTGGAACAAATATGTTATTTAGAGTAAAGCTGCAAAAATTAGTTTAAACCGAATTTTATTATTGCTATATGGTAACATTTAGCTATAACACAATTACCTATAACAGATGCGAAAGAAAGCGACTGCATCGGAAACCGCCCGGCAAACCCCACACGCCTATTGAGTGGTGTAAATACACCAGTCGTTTAGTCCGGAAACCTATGCTGTGTCGTATTCGCTTGCTGGAATGACATAGTGCATGGTTATTGTTTCTTTTCTTAAAACGGGCGTAGGAATTTTGTTGAAACTTTTGAACTGTTATTTCTTAAGTTTTGGTTAATTTGTATATCTTTAATTTAAAATAAAAAAAAAAAAATGTGTTTTATTTATAAGGAAAAAAAATTATTTATAGTATAAAAATTAATTTATTTTAACAAATTAATTAAAAATGTGACAAAATAGTACTTTTCTATTGGTTCTATCGACTATATAAATCTTTATTTGTAAACTTTAACTTTAATACATCAAATATTTTCATCTAATAAATCATTTTAATGAGTAAATAGAGGTAAATTCTTCACATGGTTGGTCCAATTCTATAGTTTTCATTATATCAAACAGCCTCTGAGAAATGTTTTCAACTCAAAATGCTTTAATTATTGTTTGACTACAATCATATTATTATATGATTGATATATTGTCTAAAATTTGTTGCAAAGAATCCGAATCTCTGGGTAACTCGAAATTATTTACCCATATAAAAACCGGGTTAAATATTGCCATCAGCAAAATAAAACAAGATATATTTTTTATTTACTGGAAATGGAAAAAAAATTATTATATTTCAATTTTGATTTGCACTGAAGAAAACATTCAGAGGCTGTTTGATATGATGAAAATATAGAATTTGACCACCCATGTGAGAAATATCCTCTTATTTACATTCATTAAATTACTTTATTTAGATTGAAAATTTCACACCTTCTACTTTTTCAACCATTAACATGCTTTAATGTTGACTAGTTACCATGGCAACTGAAAAAAATTTCCGGAAATTTTTTCAGGACGCCACGAAACTTAGTGGAAAATTTTTTGACAGTTGAAAAAGGTAAACATAAGATCTACAATCATAATGTGAATTAACTTACAGATGTCTATATATTGAAATATTAACCATTTGAGTTTTAGCATTTATGTTAACTAATTACAATATAATAATATTTGTTAATATTATTAACAAATTGAAATTATTTTAAAATGTCATGTTGATTAATATTTTTTTCAAATTTAGGTGTGAAATTTTCTTTACCGAATAAGACGCAAGCTTACATTCCTCGAGTTTTTCGGGCACGAATATTTTAGAAATTATCCCTGTCTTCGACTCGATAATTCTTTCAAAAACATTCGTGCCCTCAAAAATTTCCGAAAATAATTTAAGCTTCAGATATTATATAAGTGAAAATATTTTTATGCATTAAAGTTTACAAAAATAAAGATTTATATAGTCGAAAAAGTCCGATAGAACCAATAGAAAAATCATTTTGTCACATCTTAATTAAATTTTGTTAAATAAATTAATTTTATACTATAAATATCTTTTTTTCCTAATCTCCTACGAACTGATATATAATATGACGAGCAATCTATTAAATTACTGTGAGATTATATGCCTCGATAACATATTGGTGCAGATTATTTTCACCCAGACAAATAATAACCCAAACTATACATTGATGCGGATTGTCTATGAACTCTTTCTGAAGGTCACAGAAACCTGAACGCGTAATTCGGTGTTCTTTCGCATCTGTTGTAGTTAATTTGTGGCTCAGGTCCAAAACCTGTGGGGTGTATACTTGTGTATTCAGAAAGCGTGGGTTTCTATGTAATTTGACAAATAAATAAAGCTGTCTCTTTAGTTGTCAGTTTTGAGTCAATATTTTTTAATTCTCTTTCGTGTCGATTGCTGATTGAATTTGAGCCAGAAATGGCTCAAAACGAAATAAGTAAATTACCAACAGATATTCAGGCTGAGGCGACAAACGCCATATTCAAACTACTTCCATTTAAATCCCGAATAACTTATGAAAAGGAATACAAAAATTTTCAAAAATGGAAGCATTTAAAGAACGTGCGAGAAGAAATAAAGTTTTTAACCTATCCTCACTGTTAAAGTATTATTTAATCTACCTTTGCGGTTAAAGTACTATTTTATCTACTGTTTTTGATAGATATAAGGCAATTTTAACAGTTGCTAATAATAGTCAAATAAACGACACAAAGAACTCAAAGTTCATGCCACCTAAATCCCAACTGATACCACCTAATTATTCTCTTCACTTCTCGTTTTTTTTCAACCCAACAAATAACACTCCCCGACGCACATTTTACCGTCCATTGTCGCCGAAAATTCGCTGTCACCGCCTCATCAAATTACAGCGAAACCCTCCAAACCACTTCAGAACATAATACAATATATCCAATTTCGTACACCTCTGCCCTTCCATCAAAAACCACTTGGAACCGTTCGTTGCGTTCCCCACGGCCACGGATTAGCATTATTTATGTGACGTAGGTCTTTTGTAGCGGCGCGTTTTTTGCCTTTGACACTCGGCCGATTGATTGACGGCCGGCTATTATGCCCCGGACCAGTTTTTGAAGTTGTTGTTGTCGGAATGAAAGGGTTCTTTCGGTGCGTCGTTCGTCGAGAGGGCTATTTTAAAAGTTTAATCCCATCTGGCTAGTTAGTGTAGAGGAAGGTTGGCGATGGGAAAACGCTCGGAGTTGAATTAGCGTTCTCGTGGGTCCTTGTCAAGCCCATCAGTCATTTTTTGTTATTCTTGTTAGAGTGCTCTATTTTAGTTCACAGTTAAAAAATACTGTGTTTAAAATAAACATATTTTCCTTTGAAAAAGAAAAACACTACTTGTCTTTTTGATAAAAGCAGTTGAAGAAACTATGAAGTAAATTGACGAAAGAGATAGACTAATAAAATTTTATGGAAGCATTACTGTTATGAAAACACACTTTCTGGTAATTTTTTCACTTTTTTAAAATGAGTGGAAGGGGTTGAAATAAACTACCCCTATCATTCTTGTTAACGAAATTTAAAGAAAAATCTTATCAAACATATGCAAAAAATAATTTGATAGTTTAGTTTGTTTAGAAACTTTATCTCTTGTATTTTTTTTGAAAAAAAAAAAAAAATTTGAAATTAAAATAAATGCATTACATGTCAGGACAAAAAAATATTTTCTGATAAAGAATCTAGTTGGCTGCTGTAATTTTTTTAGGAAAAATCTAGTCGGCCGCTGTTACTTTTTAGGATGTTCCAATATTATTTTATTTGACATTACTCTACTGCAATACGTTATTATCTAGATGATTATTATTATCGTTATCACTAGATTCTAATCTAAAAATGTTTTTTGTCCTGACATGTAATGCTTTACATTTTATTTTTAATTTCCAATCGGTGAGTTTTATCAAAAATACAAGAGGAAAAAAAGTTTCTAAACAAACTAAACTATCCAAATTAAAGCATTTGCATGTGTTTGATAAGATTTTTTTTAAATTTCGTTAATAAGAATGATAGGGTAGTTTATTTCAACAACCCCTTCCACTCATTTTAAAAAAAAAAGTAAAAAATTGGCCTGAAAGTGTGTTTTCATACAGTAATGCTTCCATAAAATTTCATTGTCTATCTCTTTTCGTTTTCAAGATAAAAAATAAAAACATTATTTTTCCGCCATCTTTGTACCGCGATATCTCCCTAATGGTTGACTTTTGACCCAACGTTTATAAAGCAAACTACCCTTTATTTTGAACAAGGAATCACCCCCTAAAGTTTTTCGCATTTGTTTTGAAACACCCTGTATATCGCTTTCTCATGTTACTTTTACCTTGACTCGATAAACGTCGCGTTCAACCTAAACCCTCCCCTTTCATAAACTCCCCATTTCCTCCCCCGTAAAAGAAGAAAATTAAGTTGTCGTGTAGCCGAGCTCAGCGACACGCCGGGCTGTAAATATCGTCGGGCGACGCTATCAGCGCCAGATATAAAACTAACCGCTCCTGAAAAGTGTTATCGTCGGTATAAAATGCAAAGTGCCACAATATTAACATGACTTATGGGTCCGGTCTGGCTCGTAAAACGGGGGGCAGCCGAGACCCCCAGTATGCGCGGCGCCTTATCGCATCGCGGGGGGAAGTAAAAGGTGGTCCCGGAAATTACGAGGACGCCGAGCGGGGTCATTAGGGTGGGAAGAACGAGGGTTATAGTGCGATAAAACGTTTTTGTAGCGCTTTCTTGGGATAGAGAGGCATCTTAAACGGTTTAGAGTAGACATGGGTGGATCCGGTATTTTTTGAAAGAGTCCAGGCACAAATTAACTATAACAGATGCGAGAGAACACCGAATTCCGTGTTCAGGTTTCTGTGACCTTCAGAAAGAGTTCATAGACAATCCGCATCAATGTAGTTTGGGTGAAAATAATCTGCACCAATATGTTATCGAGGCATATAAGCTCACAGTAATTTAATAGATTGCTCGTCGTATTATATCAGTTCGTAGGAGATTAGGAAAAAAAAGATATTTATAGTAAAAAATTAATTTATTTAACAAAAATTTAATTAAAGATGTGACAAAATAGTTACTTTTCTATTGGTTTATCGGACTTTTTCGACTATATAAATCTTTATTTGTAAACTTTAATGCATAAAATATTTTCAATCTAATAAATAATTTAATGATGTAAATAAGAGATAATTTTTCACATGGTTGGTCAAATTCTATAGTTTTCATTACATCAAACAGCCTCTGAATGTTTTCTTCAGTGCAAAAACTCATCAAAATTTAATATAAATAATTTTTCCAGCCTGTAAATAAAATGAACAAATTTTTCCACTTTCATGATCAAAGGCTTTTAAATGGGTAAATAATTTCGAGTTATCCAGAGATTCGGATTCTTTTTGCAAATTTTAATAAATATCACATTGATGTATTTGAAGACCCTTTTAATGATGTAGTCAAACATAATTAAAGGCATTTTGAGTTGAAAACATTTCTCAGAGGCTGTTTGATATAATGAAAACTATAGAATTTGACCACCCATGTGAGAAATTTCTCTTATTTACATCATTAAATTTATTAGATTGAAAATATTTGATGTATTAAAGTTTACAAATAAAGATTTATATAGTCGAAAAAGTCCGATAGAACCAATAGAAAGGTAACTATTTTGTCACATTTTAATTAAATTTTCTTAAATAAATTAATTTTTTATACTATAAATATCTTTTTTTTCCTTATAAATAAACACATTTGTATCCCATTTTAAATAAGATATACAAATTACCAAAACTTAGAAATAACAGTTCAAAAGTTCAACAAAAATCCAACACGCGTTTTTAAAAAGAAACATATAACCACGCACTATGTCATTTCAGCAAGCGAATACGACACAGCATGGGTTTCCGGACTAAACGATTGGTGTATTTGCACCACTCAATAGGCAGTCGCTTTCTTTCGCATCTGTTATAGGTAATTTGTGGTCCAGGTTCTAGTTATATCCGATTAATATCATTTTATAACCTTTAATCTTAATTTAACTAAATTTTGTTTGGTATTAAACGATCAGCGTCGTCATCGGATGTGCAGGACGTGTTATTGAGATATGAATGCGCGCACCTGGGCTGTGAATCCCCGCCGTTCGACACGTCAGGTCGCGCCCTCTTCACGTCGTCGGAATAGCTGTTAATTCGTTGAAACGGCCTCGGCGGTGCGGCGGTACTGGCCGGCCTCTCGCTCGCTGCAACACCGGAATTTATCGACGCCAATTTATCCGTTTTATTAGCTCTATTTCTCATTTCAACCGCTTTATTTAGTCGACGCCGCGGCAGATACGAGAGAAACCACATAAATTACCAATCAGTAGCGGCGTATTTGTAGTTTACTTCGGTAAAAAATGAGAGGATTTTATAAGAGATAAATAAATACAGGGTGTTTCAAAAAACATGTGCCATCTCTCGTAGGGAGATTACTCATGTATAAATAAGATATATTTTTCATATCAACAGAGGTCCGATCCTGCTTTGTTTCGTAGCTACAAGGTGTTAAAGTTTTAATAATCTTTAGTTTTATTATAATTTTCTACCCAAGAGAGATGGCATATATTTTTTGAAATACCCTATACAGGATGTCCCAGAAATAAGTGCAAGTATTTTAACTGGTAGTATGATTCAACCCCAGAAACACGCCTATGAGGTTTTTTTCACGAAATTTTTTTTTTAAAATTCGGAATTTTTTAAAAAGTTTTTTGGAAATTTTTTTAGATTTTAGTTAAAAAACATAATCTCTCAACATAAGTAGTAGATTAAATTTACAAGAAAGGAAATCCAGAAATGATCCAGCGGTTCCCAAAATTTAAGCAAAAATCATTTTTTTGGAAATTTTCAAAGTAAAATAACTCGTTATTTTGGACTTATTTGAAAAACGATAAAGGGAAAATATATTTCTTTTATCAAGATCACCCCTTAAAATACTTGTCTTATTTCTGGGACACCCTGTATAAAGAAATCGTACAGTTTTTGATTCAAAATTTCGATAGAATACGAAAAGAACCTAACATCACCGCCGTGCCCTTAGGGCCACTTGTTCGCGGCCCTTTCCCGTGTCGCAGCGCCCTCTTCCGGTGATAAATCGACACCGGGCGACATATAAGACACCCGAAGAGGGTAATAAATTGTCGGAAAGGGTCGATATGTATCTGGCGGCTCGGCGGCTGCCCTTTGCCAAATCAGTGTTGCGGTCTTGTACGGTCTTCGATCATTTCCTGCCCTGCGTGTCGCTGCGCTCCGCTAGCTGGACCAAAGAAGGGTCGATCGGCTCAGTGGCGTGGATATTTTTCCATTTATAATATGAAAAAATATTTTTTTTGTAGATCAGAGTTTTGAAGCTTTTGTAAATTCACCTTCAAGTACCCAGTAGATTATATTGTGAAGTTAATCACCGGGACCTTACAGATTTCTTTTGTTTCCTTTCTTGAATTATAAATCATCATACAGCCTCTGGACTTTAATAAAAGCCAGTATCTGAGACGGTTTTACAGAGGTTATCTCTCCATATCCAACATCAGTCGTACCAAAGATTATAAAACGAATGGTCATCGTATCTGCGTACGCAGTGATGAGGCGTTCTGGTCTTAGAGATATGCAGAGATTGATAAATTGTATCAAGTAAGCCGAGAATTAAATATTATTATCTCTACACTGAAAAAAAGGATCTCTCAGTCGAAATGAATATGACCGACCCAAAAGATTGGCGCTTTTCAATAGGGCCAAGAACGACCTTTCTTTGCCCAAAGCATTAACTATCTTTTCATAAGCTTTAAAAAATTACTTTAGGGAATAGAAGAATCTATCTGTCCAAAGTATTTCACTCTTGACCCAAAAGTAATATGAAATTAATATGAATTAATTAAAAATTCTACTCGGAAGTACTGAAAAATTTCTTCGAGTCTCTTAATTCCCATTCCAGGATACGATGGAGTCTCCCAGGTCCTTGAGTTCTGCATTAAATTGTTTTCCACTTTGGTAAGCAAAACGGTTCTGGTCCAGTTAATGGAGTAGCTACGAGCCTTAACAACTCTATGTTGGGACAAGGTCATATTATAGAATTATTGCCCCGGTTTTTCAAAATGACTGAAAAATATATGTTTAATTTTTTAGATATAAACATAGCCATATATTCTAAACAACTTGACAATATTTTTATGAATTTGTAAATCAATCCATATTTACAGTAGCGGATTTTGTTCATAAAAGGACAAATTTGCTGACAACTAAATGCTGGGACAAGTATTTTTAAATAATTAATATCATCATAGGCGGCTTTGCTATAAACGTCACAAATGTCGCAAACTGTTTACTTCAGCATTGACAGATTGTAAGTGACTCGATACTTTGAGTAGTGAGATTTACTGTAAGAAATTTTAATTTTTTTAATTTTCAATTTTGTTAATTTAATCCAAAGTAATGGTCCGTGGAAAAGCTACAAATCAAAAACTACGCGAAATTATCAATCGTCAATAGAGTACGGGAAAAACAATTCGAAAAATTTCTGATGATTTAAGTATTCCAAAAACCACGGTCTTTAATAAAATAAAAAATACGGCGAATCTGCTAACGTAGACGTTAGAGGTAAAAGTTCGGGAAGGCCAAAAGTTGTATCTCAGAGAGATTTACGAAATTTAGTAAAAATTTGCAAGTCTGCGAGAAGAAGTACTCTTCGCGAAGTAACAGTTAAATGGAATACTGTAACTGGTTTAAATATATCAAGAGAATGTTGCCGAAAATATATCCACAAATGCGGTCTGGGGTTTTACAAGGTAAACTTTATTTTGTGTGGATAATCAATTACCTGAAGATTATTGATACAATTTCTTATTTAGGCCAAACCGCTACTGACAGAAATTCAAAAGAAAAATCGCTACAATCGGGCAAAATCTAAATTATCGTGGACACAAAATGATTGGAATAAGGTCATATTTAGTGATGAGTCTAAATTTGATGTTTGCGTTGGAGATCATCGAAAATGAATAATACGATATAAAGCAGAAGCCTTTCATAAAGATTGCTTAAAGAGGGTTGTTAAATTTCCTAAGGGGATTATGGTCTGGGGTTGCATGTCAGCAAGAGGTTTGGGCAAATTAAATTTTATAGATATCACTGTTAACGCCCAAAAATATCAACATATTCTTGAGACCTCACTTTTGCCTAGTGCTCAAGAATTGTTTCCAAACGAAGACTATATTTTCTAACAAGATGGAGCATCGTGCCATTCAGCAAGATCAACTAAAACTTGGTTCGGTAATAATAATATAAAAGTTCTATCCCATCCTTCAAGTAGTCCGGACCTCAATGTTATAGAAACTGTGTGGCATAAAATGAAGCAATATTTAAGTAACCACCCTCAACGAACAATTTTTGATTTGCGGACAAAACTGCAGGAAATTTGGGATAATTTTTCTCCTGAAATGTGCCAATCTTTGGTAAATACAATGCCATTAAGAGTTCAGGCAGTTGTTAAGGCGAAAGGTGATGTAACTCGGTATTAAACAAATTTCTTGTTGTGCTGTCCCAATATATAGTTGTCAGCAAATTTGGCTTGATTTTGTCAAAATAAGCTATTATGAAAAGTGATTTGTTTGCAAAGTTATAAAAATATAGTAAAATTGTCTAGATCATATTGTAATTTTTGAATTTAGAATAATAAATAAAATAAATTGAGTCGTTTTAACAAATTACTATTTTTATTGCAAAAAAGACCTTGACAACATATAGTTGTTAGGGCTCGTAGATCATTCGCTCTTTCATTACCATCTATCACTTGGTGGGTTGCCATTCAGAGTAGGAGGACTTTATTTTCTTTGCCTAATTTGTTCAGCTTCCCCAGGCAGTTTTTGACCAACTTCGAACTGAAGGTTACTGAGTCGATTGCTCCAGTTAAAAACCCAGTAAGAATACATACAATAGACATAGAATAATACAAAAATTCATATAAAACCCCTAAAAAAACACCGCCACTGGTCTAGATCGGATTTAGGATGACGTCTAACATAAACCACCCCTCCGAAAAGAATGGAATAATGCCCTCGCCATAAAAGATCTCATAAATCTTGTAAAATGATCAATGCAGGAGGTTTCGCGCAACGACAACCTCGTAAAGACATTTTCGTTATTTATTTTTCACAATCTTTTGTCCGTGTGTGAGGGAAAAAATCGATCCCACCTATGACAGGGCGGTTTTTTTTCTCTACTAATGAAAAATGGCTTTTTGCTTCGAGGAATTATTGTAAAGCAAAAATGTTACTTGTTATATCCCCTTAAACTTTTTTAATAAATTATTAATTTCCTTTAATTTTTTTTTCATAGCAACTGTTAAAATTGCCTTATATCTATCAAAAATAGTAGATAAAATAGTACTTTAACCGCAAAGGTAGATTAAATGATACTTTAACAGCGAGGATAGGTTAAAAACTTTATTTCTTCTCGCACGTTTTTTAATTGCTTCCATTTTTGAAAAATTTTGTACTCCTTTTCATAAGTTATTCGGGATTCAAATGGAAGTACTTTGGATATGGCGTTTGTCGCCTCAGCCTGAATATCTGTTGGTAATTTACTTATTTCGTTTTGAGCCATTTTTGCCTCCAATTCAATCAGCAATCGACACGAAAGAGAATTAAAAAATATTGACTCAAAACTGTCAACTAAAGAGACAGCTTTATTTATTTGTCAAATTAGCTTTCCAGATTTCCAGGCGTTAAAAAGGGCTAATAGTCGGATGTTTCTGAAATTAAACGGACCTTTTGTGTACTTAAGCTCTTCCGAGAGTAGATTTCTGGCTTAAAATAATAATTTTATTAAAAAAAGTATTGGAAGGGTATTATCGCAAATACCCTGTATACATCATTGTCCGTATATAACATACATGCATATATAAAATTCGTTTACTGCTCCAAGCCACACTAAACTAACCCCCTTTGACTGTTAATCTCCTATTTGCCACGCTAGAGCAATCACAAGAGCGAAATTCGGATTTGTGGCTGGCGCAACAAAGGTTTCTTCTTCTTCCAACCGCCGCCAGGGGGATTAGGTACGCACCCCGGTGATTACCCGGTCGCTTTTAGGGGGTAACAAGGTTTCGGCGCCGCGGGACGTCATCAGCCATCGCGCTAATGACCCGAGGACGGGTTATTTTCGCGATGGGAGGTTCGAAACAGGGACCTCGGTGGGTGGGAAGGGGTATGGATTAAGTTTTTACCCTTTTGGTGTGGCGATACAGTATTTTTTTCAATTGTTATGTGGTTTTGTTTGTTCAAAATGCTTTGGTAGAAGTATATTATACCTTGAAGTAAATTTTGTAGTATAATTAGGCGGAAAAGTTAAAAGTTTGGTAACTTTTTCCACTACTTGAAAATTCCTACGACTAATTTTGATGACGCTAATTGAAACCACTAATTGCGAGGTTCTGAATCAAGCTTTAAGTATAATTGAAATCAGTAATTTTAAGGTACTGAATGAAGCTTAAGAATTTTTACATATTGTTTAAATATTTCTAGAATAACAAGCTTATTTTAAAAATGCCCCAGAACAGGAGAACTAACTTATAGAAGGTTTATAAAGACAATACCAGTTGCAAACTAAAATACATTAGGGAAACTTGGTCTTAAAATATCAATTTTAAACAAAACAAATATTTTTATGCTGATATATTTCTAGGTGAAGTAAATCCTGATACGCCTCTGGTGTAAAAAATCCCCCGTCAAGCTCTCCGCTGACAGCCGGACAAAAGAGCGGTTTTCCAGAGTGATGAACTGAGCGCCTCCGAGCGGTAATTTGCTCCTTGGGCCTACTATGTCAAGTTCCTTTCGTCCTACACAGTTTTTTTCATCGAAATTTGTAATAAAGAATATACAGAAAAGTCCAGAAAAGATTTCATAATATACTCTAAATAATATTCTCTATTCATTTTAGGATGTAAATAGGACGTTTTTTTTTGTTTAAAGCTCTCTTAATCATTTGTAATGGTGATGATAAAGCAAAGCAAGAATTTCCATTAACATACAAACTGGATAAAATTTTCTCACATTTATGTCAGCATGAGAAAAAACAATATGGCGATATTATTATATAACTCGGTAATATTTGAGGGGTAGTTTCATCTCGTTGGAATTTGACTTTCGAAAAATCCGTTTGTCAAAAATAAGCTATTTACGTCAAGCAGTTTAAGCCGAATCGTGGTTAATCAATTACCTAACCTTTTGGAACACTCTGTATTAAAAAATTTCAAAATATGTAAAAGAACAAAATAAATTATGCGGATCCAAGCGTTTTCCCGAAAGTTTTTTAAATAACAAATATTGTAATATTTGAGGGGCGTTTTCACCCTCTTGGAATTTGAGATTCGAGAAATTCCTCCTTATCGAACTTCTCTATACAGGGTGTTTCGAAAAATCTGGTCATTGATTAATCACGATCCTGCTTAAAGCGCTTAACGTAAAAAGCTGATTTTTGGGAAACAGATTGACTTTAGGGTGTAGAGGTTTGATAAGAAGGGATTTGTCGAAACTCGAATTCTAAGGGGGTGAAACTATCCCTCAAATATTAAAATATTTTTTATTTAAAAACCGGTGAGTTTTTCGGAAAAACTCTTAAAAACGTATATTTTATTTTGTTGTTTTACATATTTTAAGATTTTTTATAAATTTATACAGGGTGTTTCATAAAATATGACGATTGAGTAATCACGATTCAGCTTAAACTGCTTGACGTTTAAAGCTGATTTTTAGCAAACGGATTGACTGTGGGGTGTAGAGGTTCGATAAGGAGGGGTTTCTCGAATCTCAAATTCCAAGAGGGTGAAAATGCCCCTCAAATATTACAATATTTGTTATTTAAAAAACGGTTAGTCTTTCGGGAAAAAGTTTGGACAAGCATAATTTATTTGATTTTTTACATATTTGAAATTTTTTAAAAAATCATACAGGGTGTTCCAAAAAGTTGTGTAATTTCTTAACCACGATTCTGCTTAAACTGCTTGACGTAAAAAGCTTATTTTTGGCAAACGGATTTTTCGAAAGTCAAATTCCAACGAGATGAAACTATCCCTCAAATATTACCAAGTTACAAAAAACGCCGTCACTGGCTTGGGATCTTTTTTCAATATTGTGACACGATGACGTGGTGTCACCTTGCCGACCTCCTCCCTAATTCCCTCGAAATTCGAGCCCTTTGTGGTCGGCGATTTACACGCCGACTTACCTGAGGCCGTTACGCATCCCCGCCAACAATGAGCGACTTAAATCAAACCGATTAGATTACATCTCGGCCCGCCAGAGGCCCGAAAAATAATTACCTTCGACAAAAGTGACAAGAGTAGATAGAGATGGGTACAGATATCGATATAAATCCAGTATGAATAACATTCATCTTATCCGATAGTCGATGTTTCGATTTAACGTTTTATGTAAAACTGGCTATAATATCATATCATATAATATACGATAATATTATAAATACATCTTTTTATTATTTCAATAACGATTTTTTTGTCGGCCCTTTTGCATACGGCTTTTTAAATTAATTAACAATAAACATGACATTCCACCAACCGACATGTATATATGCGATGATTTTCTTTTGTCAAAATTCTATGCCTCTTTCGCGTTGTCTGCCGGCATTTCAGCCACGAGAAAAATGTCTGTCAACAATTTTACACGTTTCCTAATAATAAATAAAAGCTATTTGACAATTTTAACTCGTGTACCTTATAATATTTTGAGTGTCAAAATTTCACCCTTTCGATTGGCTGCCCCCGCTTTAAGCCCCGGGATCGCGCTGGCAACATGACTATTTCACAATGGCTACACAAAAGGATACTTTTCACAAAAAATTAGCCATGTAACGATGATAAGGTTTTTTATGTAGCCAGCTCTCGGTCTGTAATAAATAATTATTAGAAAGTTGTTCAAAAGCTACAAAAACTTTCAAGTACCGCAGAAAACACCCAACCGCGCTGTCAAATATAAGATGAATGAAAACAAACAAAACTGTCAAATGTCAGCGTAATTCCTACAGATTGCGACAATTTCGTAGTAAAGATGAATCCGCAGCGATGCCGCTAGTTGTCATTGTAATTTCCCTAATATAATTGAATTAGAAAACTAAAAATAATTTCAAAAGTATAATCCTGGCACAATCTATGTATATTAATTTTAATATTTAGTTTAACGATTCTACAGGGGTACCCAAAAAACATTAATAACAATAATAACATTTGGAACTCGAACCGTTTTCTATCACATACCGCGTAAGTCTGTCATCATCGATTTTTGCGGAACATGGTTCGTGATCGTGATAAAATGTATACTTGTTTTCACCTAAAACTTCCCAATATGGCGGACTTCAGTATGAGACGCTTAAAAAACGAAAATCTCTAGACTGGAATCGACTGCAGTACTAATTATATAGTTATAATTAATCTTTTCACTGATCAAGAACTGAGGAATAGGCTGGAAGATATTCAAAAAATGTGTAAAACGCTTAAAAACGTATTAGAAAACATTGACTCGTCCACAAAGTCGTGAAAATAAATTAGTTGGTTATAACTCAAGAAAGGAAGATACACGGATGATATTGAACATGAATGCCGTTAGTTGTAGCAGATTTCCTCTGCGTTGAATAATTTTGATAAAAATATAGACTTAAAATGTTCAAATTATGTTCAAAAAACGTTGTCTTAACGCCTATTATCGTTGTCCATCGATATCCAGTGCCCATTCTTAGTAGCAAACAGCGCTTCCATTGTCAACTCCTGAGTGACAGGGCCACTAATCCGTCAATAGGGGCTCGTACTTGATGATAGGCAGGATTAAAACCGGTGTGGACAATATTCTTCGGGTTTCTGGTGTTACGCTCGAAGGGATCCCATTTCAAAAGAAATCTGTTTTGGTTATGCTAGATCTGGTTTTTTGCTCGGTTAATTGTTAAGTTGCTTGTTCGTTCCGTGTGAAAGGAACGGCTGTATGGAATCACCTCTTAATTGATAAGCCTCTTAAAAAATGTAAACAATTCTACTGTAAAATTTTCGTGTAATGTATAATTTTAGTAATGTATAATTTTCAGATTTTTCCTTGTACTTGTGTAGTATAAGACGATATTACTTGCCAAATTTTATTGTTCTGGATCAACGGAAAATACCCTACCACGGAGTGCTGAAATATACGTTTTTTGTGGCATAAACGGCTGTATCACTTTTGTATCAAGTTTAATTTTCTTTACAGTTTTAACGAACTTTATCTGATCTAAATTTACCTGATCATGAACCTTCTTTCTCAGTTAAAAATAATATTGAATTCATTAACAAAAATTAAAGATATAACATGGCATGAAGGTGAAATTTTGGTCTCCTTTGATGTATCTTCGTTGTTCCCAAGTGTTCCAATTCCACATACTTTAGGCTACTTGAAGGAATTACTGAACGCAAATGGTCTCGACAACAAAACTGTGATTGAATATATTGAGCTTACAGCGTTATGTATGAAACAAAATTGTTTTCAATTTAATATCAATTTTTTTGAACAGCGGGAAGGTACAGCAATGGGTAATCCATTGTCTCCATTTTTGGCTAATTTATTCATGAGCAGGTTTGAAGTGGAGGCTAGGAACCAGTTTGAGTATTTTCCAAGAGTATGGTTTAGGTATGTGGATGATATTTTTGCTGTTTTTGACACACATTCAGACACCATAGATAATTTTATTTCTAAGTTAAATAATCGTTTTCCTTCCATTAAATTTACGCATGAAATTGAGAACAACGACAGATTACCATTTCTAGATGTATTAGTTATTAGAAATACTAATAATTGCCTGGAATTTGATATCTATAGGAAAAATACGACCACACGCAGATATATTCCTAATGAGTCACATCATAGTGTTGATCATAAAATGGCTAGTTTAAATTTCTTAGTTCATAGATTACTTAGTTTTCCACTTTCCAACGAAAGATATGAAATAGAAAGAGATTATATTAGGAATGTAGCTGAGTGTAATGGATATTCTTCTTCACTAGTTGATAAATTAATTAGAAAACGTAGGTATAGGTTAATGATTTCTGAAAATTCGACTTTTCAAGTGGAGAAGGATACGTCTAAATATTTTTCGATACCGTTTGATAGAGAGTTATCCCGTGGTCTAAAAGGAATTTTTAAAAATGTCAATTATAAACTTGTGTATAGTGCTAATAATAAATTACAACTAAATCAATTTTATTTTAAAACTGATATTTGACAAATAATGATGACGTAATGTTCAACAATGGCTGAACAGTCGAATTTGTGTAAACGAAAAAATCTGTTAAAAATCTTCGGATTCTTTGTTCGAGGCTCTGAGAGCGGTGGGTGTCAAAATATATGGATGTACTCTGTACGTCCGCCCACACGGTATATGCACCTGGGGCCTTCAAAGAATCGCTTTGTGCCCCAGGTAGACGCCGAGGGAAAGCCTACAATTTGTCAAGTGCTTTCTTCCCCTTTTTTCGGTTCCTTTCTACTATTTTATTCTATTTCTGCCATCGATCCGGGCCTATTATAGCTCTCGGACGACATTTGTCAACATCTTAGAGACATCTGCCTGTGTGAGTCGTCGTTTTTACCACTTGTCCCTGACGCTTTTAGCTCGGATTGAGAATAAAATAAGTTAGAAGAGCGATAGGTATATAGAATTTATTTTTATATAGTTCATATACACTCAGATGCAAAGAAACGCAACGGAGAAATTTTTAGTCAAATTTAAAATGTTATATTTTTGTTATTTTTAGCCTTATTTTCATGATTTTTTTTAGCATACCTACTGTATATAATTATGTCAACCTTAATTCGTAAACTCAGTTTTTTATAAACTTTAATATTTGGCATATTATACAGGGTTAATCGAGGGGTTGTTTTCTTACCTTAACTTTAAAACACCCTGTACAATAATTTCGTGCGTAAATTTTCCTAAAATATAATTTTACGGTCAGAACCATGACTCCTGAGCATTTTGTTTTTTGATTCATGTCAATACATGCTTTGGTTAATTCTTAAGAGCGAAATGAGCCGATCACGATCAATTTGTAAATTTTTCAAAAAAAAACGATATTAAAGAAACATCTGTAATACTCAAGTATACAAACAGAAAAAAGATTGTAAAAAATACCCTAAAAAACCATAAAACTATCAACTTCTTCTCTCTCAAATTCTACCTAGCCTAGATCATCATCCCATTGTAACCATCTTATTGTCTCAAATCTTTTCTTTCCAACATTCCCCGCTCTATCATCCATCTCCTTCTTATCTAAAGGGTCCGTTCCGGCGCTGCCAAGTCAGTCGGTTATTATAAATGAACGGGGTCCTTCCCGTTATTAGCCGTGGAGCCATCAATCACCTCGCGCCGTCTATCGGCCATAGACGAAATTAATTTAGATCCCGTCGAGCCGTTGCGACCTTAAAAACATCACGATGACTAATCCTTTTCAGCTACCGATGCTTTCCTTACAACGATGTTGCCAGAGCTGCAATAACAAGGCAGCTCCATTTTAGCAAAAATTGCTAGCCAAACCAGACAGATTTAATTAGGGTTGCCAACCGTCCTCTATTCCAGAGAACAGTCCTCTTTAAAAAAGATGTCTTTTTGCGGACGTAAAACGTGTCTTTTTGCGGACGACACTAGCTTCACTTGGAGCAACAAGGACGTCACGGCACTTCATAGGATTATATCAAATGACTTAATCACCATTAAATCTTGGTGCGATTCGAACCTCCTGAGTCTCAACATTTCTAAAACTAAAGCTTTGTCGTATAAAAACTCGTTGCAGCCTTTTGTACTTAACAACACCACCATTGACGTCGTCAAATCTGTAAGGTTCTTAGGGCTTGTTGTGGACAATTCTCTGAAATGGGACATACATATCGAAGCTTTGTCGAAAAAATTGAGCTCTGCCTGTTTTGCATTAAGGTCTGTTTCTAAGGAGCTTAACTTGTCAGTGGCTAGAACTGTTTATTATGCACTTTTTGAGTCGCACCTCAGGTATGCCCTTCCATTCTGAGGTACGTGTTGTGCGACTTAATTTGACCGCATTTTCAAGCTCCAGAAGAGAGCTGTTCGATATTCATTGGGAGTAAACAGCAGAACTCATTGCCAGGACTTTTTTAAAAAATTAAAAATATTAACTCTTCATTCCTTATTTATATTTGAATCCGTTTGCCTAATACGTAAGCATGTATCAGCTTCTCAAGAAAGGCAACCTCACAATTATCCACTCAGGAACGCTGAGCAAGATCTTTATCTACCTACCCCACGCTCAGAGTTAGTTAAAAGTTCAATATTATACAACTCGAAAAAAATGCATTTTTACCTGCCATTTGAAATCAAATCCATAACATCATTTTCTTCATTTCGCAAAGCATTGAAATCTTATTTACTAGGCAAGGCTACTTTTATAGACAAGGCTTTCTACGCCGTAAATTACTTATATTTTGATAATCGAACTTGATCTTGTAAACAGTGGTCTAATATTTGCTATTACTAGAGGTGGAGACACTAGACAGTGGCTGCTACGCTATTAAAAGGCAGCCTGGTCCAAAATAACGTGGTCATTACAAAAATATCTTAAAAAAGAGTAAAGAATTTATCCAATATCCATTTAAAAGACGCAAAGAACTGCTTTGTTTGATATAAAAATTAGTTTGCTTTCTTTTTATCATTTTCTAACATGAATTTGTCTGAAAAATCTAAGAATCCCAGCGAGTATCGTCAACGCTGCCAACCATTCATTATAATAAATGTGAGAAGGCTTTCAATCCAACAACATTAGAGAATGGCCGGAAAATACATCAAAGTCTGTCGCTTCGACAATGCGCGCGATTAATCCTCGTCAGTAATAAGACCCATGCTAATTTATAATGGAGAGTGAATAGAAGAGCGTCATGGAAGCCCCCTGTCAAGACAACCCGAAGATAAAGATAGAAAAGATCGGGCTTGGATAGATAGACAACGTCGTGAACATGTGTTAGGATGCCTAGGGTGATTATTAATCATTAATCTACCTTTAGAAAAAAAAAGGAAAATAAAATAATTAGTTAGGCAGTGAAAAAAATATAAAAAAGTAAAAAGTCACAGAACAGCTATATAGCAACTACCGCATCTGATCGTTCAACCTTGTGGCAAGTGAAAAAATGCGTAAACATCTAGAAATAATAAGAAAAAAACTCAAATTGGTCGAAGGAGTTTATCCTTATCACGTCACCCGCCGATGCCGAACCATAGATCCTCCTTCAAGTCACCGCCCGCCAGTTCTTCTCTGTGGCTTGCAGCGTTGCCGATGCTACTTCGCCGTGTCCATCGCCACGTTGCCATTTTCCTTCGCCTTGGAAAATTACTGGTTACAATATTTAGTAAAAAATGACGCCACGCCACGTGAGTAAAGCTGGTGCGCATTAAGTATGTATTCGATTGAAAACGTTGGAGGAAAGATGAAGAACAGTTCAGGAGAAAGTATCAGAGCGTGGGTGATTAGTGTTTTTATAATTTAAGGGTAGGTATATTATGTTAATTAATTATGTTTATATGTAGTTTCTGGAAAGATAAAGCCAGCACTCTTTAGAAAACACAATCTCCATTTATTATAATTATTTGCATTTCAATTTTAGATTTTTTTATGTAAAACATAATTGTTCCATGATCTCTCTGTATCAACTTAATCACAAGTATTATTTATTCTTTCAGACTGTGTTTCGGAGGACAACGGAGGATGACTCTATACATCCATAGTCTTTAAGTTGGTAAGTTGACTATTTGTATCTAATGGCAATTTTGTTCCTATTTTGGTTAGGCACAGAATTCCAGTAAGGTTCTTCTAGACAAGAAGAGATGGCAATGAGTATCTTACATACATACGTTCTGTTTTGTTACTTTTTATTAACCTTTATAATAAATATTATAATTAAAAACACGGGTTTTATTAAATTTATTAATATTTACTAACGCTTTATGAATTTACAAAAGTAATTGTAAATTCAGTATAATAAATTGTTTTAATTTGTTGTTACTCTATAGTAATAGTACAAGAAGTTGACGATTTAAAAGATAAATTTACAACGAATAAGTAAATTTACTATGAGATACACATTTTTTACATAAATTAACAAATAATATTGATGAATATAAAGATAAATTATAAAATATTTACATACAGGCCACAAATTACCCACACAGCGATTTTACAAAAGAATTGTAAAACTAAAGAACGGATGGTAAATTTACTACAATAATCCGCGACAAGAAATAACCATCAATATTGTTATTAAATCCAAAAATTAATTTATTTCTACGCCACTGGCACCTCCGTTCCCCCCTCCCACGATTATTCTCAAGTGGCTGCTAATAGAAAAGCAGTTTTAACGGCCTTATTAAAATCCCGGCGACACCTCGTTCCCTTTTAACCGACCTTCCCCTGCCTGTTTCAACCACCCCGTCCCCTGCCGGGGGGCTGGAGTCCCTTTCCAGGGCGCCAGGGGTCGTTCCAGAGCAATTACCGACCAGAATGAATTTTAAAACGGGCGGATAAGTCAATGGAGGTTATCGGGTATTGGAAGAAAGATGCTCTGGAGCTGGGGGTGACAAAGATTGAGAGGGGGGGGGGGGTGATTTGATAACGGTTTAATTAAAAATCGTATTGGAAGAGTTGAAATAGATTGGGAAGGGATGAAAAAGGACATCTGCTTGTGAATGAGGAAGTGATGGAAGGTTTTGAGTGAAGATGAATAGCTTTGAAGTGGGTGTTTTGTATTTATTTGTCTCAATTTCATTGACTTGAAAGTCATTATCTTCAAAATAGTTATAATAAATAAGTGACTCTGACTTGGATACTAAAGAACCCACTGTAGAAGTTGCAGAATTAATAATGATGCATCAAAAATGATAGTTTGTGAATTTGATGCTCTCGGTCACAGTAGTCAAATATACGCCAGAATGACAGATGTCAGGAACTTAGGAGGTCTTGATAATTAGAGCTTCATCTTCAGAGAGTGTTAGAATAAAATCTTGTGACACAGTCGAAAAAGCATCCAAAAGATGCATCATCATCATTTCCAGCGTATTCAACCATTTCCAATTATGGTATAGCTAGCGAATTTCTTCCATATCTGCTTCCTCTGTGTTCATTTCTGGTAGTAGAGGTCAAGAGCTGTGTATTAGTGGTTCTAAAGATATATTCTTCTATTTCCAGTGATGTGTTATTATTTATTAGAATGCCAGTTTTTTGTATATTACTTTAATTTTTGTTAAATTCGTTTTGAGACGTACTTAATTTAGAGGCGTGAACGAACTAGTTCCAATGAACTATTCCGACCCCGGAATGAAGGAAACTAGTTTTCGGTTTCTCAAAGAAGTAGTTCCTCAGTACCTTATTCCGCGGGATATATAATAATATATACGTGTATTGTTATAAGGATTTTTCGGAGATGCGAGCGATATTTGAAGATGCGAGTGGTCAAGAATAAGTACCCAGCGCGATCGTAGCCAGATGCTAGGCATGAGTGGGGAATGCCAGTCTTATGTTAGGGATCCGGACCTAGAGGAACTAAATAAAAGAGTAGTTTACGTACGGATCGGCCAGTGCGATCGTAGCCCGATGCTAGTCGGGAGTGGACAGTGCCAGCCGTATGTTACATGTCCCGGACCGAAAGGACTGAGAGGAACTAGAGGAACTAATAAAAATACTAGTTCACAGGAATCTATTCAGTCAGCAGATCCGAGATCTAATTCAAAGCGACGACGATAATTTCGGTCTTGTCTATAGCCACAGCCGGCGTAATTACTACAGAAAATTGTCGTGGATACTGTTTTTGATTTTTAGTTTGTTCTTTGAATATTTTATGGGAATGTTTCAATTTAGGTCCCTAAAATTAAGAAATATCTTATAAAACGAAGTAGATATTCTGAATTTTTAGACAAAAACAAAAAGTATGAAGTTATTTTCTCCAACTGATTTGTGATATAGTTTTTTAATTTATTTTTATCTGCAATACAACTTACTTATATGTTTTTAACATATGCAATTACACGTATCGTTAAATTTCGTACATTATAAAAATTATACAGATCATACTGTGAATAGTTCTGTCTGACAACGCAACCCATTAGCAAGCAACGGGGATGTCAATGTTAGTCGGGAACTATTGTGAACTAAAGACCTAGTCCAAGGAACTATTCCTCTGGAAGAACTAGAACTAAGGAACAGGTTCCTCCCAAGGAACTAGAATTCCCACCTCTAGTATCCAGTGAAGATACATATATATTTTTAACATACGTAATTACACGTCTCGATATATTTCGTACATTATAAAAATTATACAGATCATACTGTGAATAGTTCTAACTGACGACGAAACTTGTGCAGCAAGCAACGGGGATTTCAATGTTAGTCGGGAACTATTGTGAACTAAGGACCTAGTTCCAGGGAACTATTCCTCTGGAGGAACTACCAAAGAATTCCCACCTCTAATTTAATTATGTTATTCCTGGCTGGTTAATATTCAAAACCAAAAAAATATGAAATAAAATTAATATAACAGATTTCCTAAAATGATTAATACGAATGGAATTAGGCTAAGTACGGCCCTGCGTGCTGGTTTAACCCTGCCGCATGTAGGTTGTCGGTAAGGCTAATCATCGCTTCTTATTACGCCACTTTTGAGGTTTATAACGCAGCGGCACAAACACCGCCTCTATCCCGCTCCCTTATCGCTCTATCCCTCTTCTACGCTTTGTTATAAAACCCATTACCGGGGCTAAGCCAAAACTTTGTTTCAGGTTAAGTCGTTTAAACAGCGTAGATGATATTATAATTCATGTGAATTTGTTACTATTCTTTAAAAGACAGATTTTATGACATGTCTTGAGGTCTATTACTCTAGTGTGACATTTTCAAATTTATGGTCGTCCTTGTGATCTCTAGATTACATTTTCTAGTCGTACAGATTTTTTAGAGTAGTCTAATATTTGGGAGAGTGAACTTTCGATATAGTTTTATGCCAGTGGTTTATCATCTTCTAGTACAAAAACTTCACAATTTTTCAAACTGACATAGAATATGTTCTACAGTTTCTACTTCTTGTTTAAGTACCACAGCAAATTCTTCCCGTGTTTCTGCTGTTCTGACGAGTGTTTTAAAATTCAATCCTGTTCAATCCCTAATGCTTCTCATCCACGACTAGTGTTGCACAAGACAAGAATTCCTGTCTTGAAAATCTCAATTTCTTGTCTTGTCTTGAAATTCAAGACAAGAAATTTTCAAAGTCTTGTCTTGCAGATTTCTTGAATGGCAAAGTCTTGTCTTGTCTTGCAAGACTCTTGAAATTTCTTGTCTTGAAAAATTTTACATTCTAACAAAAAGGTAATAATATTTCTATATTTTATTTCATAGAAAGCTTCGTATACAAAATGTAATACGGAAAAATGAACAACAGCCATGCTTTTTTAGTACTAGTTATTAATTCTTGTTAGTTTTTTATGTTCTATTTTGGTTACCCGTTTGTTACTTTTAAGTTTGGACACAGGGTGTACGGAAAGGTCATGATAGAGTGTACTATTAGCGCTATTTGATTCTACTTTTTGTTCGCGGAGCAATTTCGTGCAAAGTAGTACCAAATAACGCAAATAGCGCGCTCCACGAACCCAGCATTAGTTTCAACTACCGTTAGTTTTTTTTATAATACCAATATAATTTTGTGTATAATACCAATGACCAATAATATACGGTTTGTTGCCTCGACCTTATTTTATTTCATTCTCAACTCTAAAACACTGGCTAGGATAGAAAAAAAATGAACACTGGTCAATATTAATCCCGGGTTTATAAAACATTTCCATAAGTCGTAATCATAATCATAGTCTTAATCATCGTCATAATCACAACTCAATTTTAATGTGCGAACATTTTCATAATCATAATTTTTATATCAGTGAAGTTGGGTAACATAATTAAAGGCTAAGTTCATGGTAGACGTCAACAGGTTTATAAGAAGTGGATAGTTTAACTTTTATGATTATGACTATGATTGTGATTACGACTATGTAAACGTTTTATAAACCCGGCATAACTTGCAGAAAGACCTAATTATCACTTAAAAAAATGTATCATTTCTAACTTTCAAGAAATTTTGCAAGACTCTTGAAATTTCTTTCATATTAAAGTCTCGTCTTGTCTTGAAATTCAAGACGAGAAATTTTGAAAGTCTTGTCTTGAATTTCTTGCAAGTGTCTTGGTCTTGCAAGACTTTTTCAAGACACTGTGTGCAACACTATCCAAAAGTATTGGCGAGTGCCTCGTTCCTGGAACTTTTTGTCACCAATTTTTTTTCCTGAAAAACCAAACTATCCAATCCTCCCTGGTATTCCATTTCGACGTATTCCGTACTTCCCCCTCTCTGTTTTCTAACCCGTCGCACTCTATCTTTATTTATCATGCCGCCATCATTCAGCCTGTCATGGTCGGTTATTTATGGGACAAGAGTGACATGTCATATGTGCACGACGAGCGCTGTATAATGGGCTACCCGGCGGGCATTTATTATATTACGGCGGCAGTTTTTGCAGGACGGGACTGGCTCAAACGCAACGTTAAAAAAAACAGAGAAAATAGATAAAAGTCCAGGGTGGGATCCTTATTTTTTTAAACGGTTTTATTTAGCTCGACCCGTACGGTATTTATTTATTTGTTTGTTTATTTGGGTCAAAATTAGAAATTGAAATTTAAGTACCTTCCTGTTGTCAGATTGATCTGAAATTTGGTACACACCTTTAGTTCCGATGACAATACAATATAGTAATATCAATAACATTGTAAATCTAAGATGGCCGCCGGTACAAAATGGCGGATTTCATATTTTCCACAACCCCCTCAATATGGGTATCAAATGAAAGGGCTACACTAGTAGAATACTGTGATTATGACAAAATTTAAAATCCAAGATGGACGTCGTTACAAAATGGCGTATTAGGTGAGGGCATGAGTAGTCGTGTCCAAGATTGTCCAAGATTGTGTGACGTTAGAAGGACAGATAAAAAAAATAGGTGATGAATTTGTGAAAATGTTGCGGTCCAACATTGACGTTACAAAAAGGATTGGTAAATGGTGCTATAGGCCACATTACAGAAATTGTTTGGCCTCAGTTCCGTCGAACCAAATGTACGAAACAGATGTACCATCAGTTTGGATTGACTTTGGCAGAGACGGCATGCACGTTATACACCCGAAAGCCATACAGTTTCCAGCAAAATTCAATTATGGTACGGCTGAAAGAAGGATGTTACCCTTAATTTTGTCATGGGCATCCACCGTCTATAAAATGCAGGGCAGCACAGTCGACCATGCAGTAGTGTATTTGGGCTCAAAATTGTTTGAGGAAGGGCAAGCATACGTGGCTCTAAGTCGAGTCAAGTCTCTGGAAGGGCTATGTGTTGAGGAATTAGATTGTAATAAATTATCAGGTAAAAAACCATGTAACAATGATGCACTAAATGAATTAAATAGAATGAGGAATATTCGGTAGGCATTTCCGTTAAATACTAAAAACTAGAAAATAAAAAATCGGTAAAAAACTTTTAAGTTAAACGGTTTTATCTTATGTGCACTGAAAACTAGAAAATAATAATAACAATTAGTTGTTTTGAACTTCTAGTTCAGAAAATATTTTAGTACTAGGCAGAATACTTTTAGGCATATTAGACTAAAATAAAAACGTGGGGCCCCTCTGAAATCCTACCTATGGCAAAGCATATCTTTATACTTTGGTAGCTCGGCGTTCGCTGGTGAAGCCGCCACGGCTGGTTATTGATTGTCAAAATCTCCAGTTACGATTATAGTAAGTCGATGCAATCCACACTTAGTATAGAAGAAAGTATTACAGCAATAGTTAATGGGCCCCACGTTTTTATTTTAGTCTAATATGCCTAAAAGCTATTCTGCCTAGTACTAAAATATAGTAAATAAATATGCGAAAATTTGTCGTTTTCTGTTTTTGTATTTCAATATCCACAGGGTGGTTCACCACATACGACCGGAGTATTGTAGCTAAACGATTAGATTTTTACAAATTGTAAGTTTTGGGTTCGTTGAAGGACTATTAGGTAAAAAATGGTATAATAAAATTTGATAGACAATTAAATTGTACATACGATTCACGTAAGATATACAGGGTGTTCCGTTTAAATTACACAAGTTATTGCCGTTTAAAACTAGTAATTATTTAATATAAATTTTTGGACACTCTGTATAAGGTAGTAAAATTTTTATTATTGCTACATAATATCTGATCAATAAATAATATTCAGTAAATATTTAGTATTAAAAACTTTGATACCCTTGGAGAAATGAAGCCTTAAAATTTTTACTGCAATTTCATAAAATTGAAAATATTTCAAAAACGGTAAGGTTTAAGTGTGATAAACCTTAATCAAATTTACCTTTATTCCAATCGTAGAATCCAAAAATAGTATAATATACAGGGTGTTCCATTTAAAAAAATACAACTATAATATTTTTTACTTATTTGGGACACTCTTTATCTTGTAAAAATATTTTTTTGCCAGTTTACTTCCAGAGAAAAGTAGGGGGCGATATGAAATGGCATTGAAAGTATACGAAAAATGGTGTGCCGAGAGAAATGCTATAAGAATATTCCTTCGGAGACAGTCTTGATGGCATATTTTAGCCTGATGGATTTATTATTTATTTAAAAAAATAAAACAAATAAAAAATTAATCCCGCCATGGGACTTATTAAGAAGGTGTTACTGTGACAAAATTAAAGATAAAAAATAAGCGAAAAAAAGTGGTAATGATGCCCTTTTTGAAGGCGTCGATGCAAAAACTCCCGGTCGACATTCAGCGCCCTCTGATTTATGACTTCTTACATAAATGGTCCGGATAAATGGACGCTCTGGAAAAAGTGTACGTCTCCTAATTATTAATGGGACCCGTTTTTCATCGCCGCTCGAAAGCAGGGAGGGACCCGGAGGCTCCAGGCATGTATAAAACGTATCGATGTTCGAAAAATATCGATAGTGTTTTTGAATATGTCGACCTCGTTGAAATAAATAAATTTAGATGGGTAGAAGTTTTAACAATCATATAAACAAATGTTTAAAAAACTGATTTTCTCAGCGAAATAAAAACATGTCGGTTCTAGTAGTTTTATACCTTCTAAAAGCACATAAAATTTTCTACAAACACAGAAAATTTCAGAATTTTATGGATACAATTACTAATTTTCTAAGAGCCTGGAAAACAGTTTAAAAAAATAAAAAAATGGACATTATTATCATCAAAAGAATATATTAAAACAGAATTATAACGAGAAAACTTTCCTGGACTGAGTTCTTTCGAACTGGATGGCATGTGTCCATCGGCAGTTACCAATAGCTGAAGAAGTATGATTCTTCGGTTGGGGGGCATGAATTCATTATTAAATAGCATTATTATCATCAAATGAATATATTAAAACCGAATTATAGAGAGAAAACTTTCCTGGATTGGGTCCATTCTAACTGGATGGCATGTGTCCATCAGCAGTTACCAATAGCTGAAGAAGTATGATTCTTCGGTTGTGGGGTATAAATGCATTATTAAATAACATTATTATCATCAAAAGAATATATTAAAACCGAATTATAACGAGAAAACTTTCCTGGACTGGGTCCTTTTGAAGTGGATGGCATGTGTCCATCAGCAGTTACCAATAGCTGAAGAAGTATGATTCTTCGGTTGTGGGGTATAAATTCATTATTAAATAACATTATTATCATCAAAAGAATATATTAAAACCGAATTATAACGAGAAAACTTTCCTGGACTGGGTCCTTTTGAAGTGGATGGCATGTGTCCATCAGGAGTTACCAATAGCTGAAGAAGTATGATTCTTCGGTTGCGGGGTATAAATTCATTATTAAATAACATTATTATCATCAAAAGAATATATTAAAACCGAATTATAACGAAAAAACTTTCCTGGACTGGGTCCTTTTGAAGTGGATGGCATGTGTCCATCAGCAGTTACCAATAGCTGAAGAAGTATGATTCTTCGGTTGCGGGGTATAAATTCATTATTAAATAACATTTTTATCATCAAAAGAATATATTAAGATCGAATTATAACGAGAAAACTTTCCTGAACTGGGTCCGTTTGAAGTGGATGGCATGTGTCCATCAGCAGTTACCAATAGCTGAAGAAGTATGATTCTTCGGTTGCGGGGTGTAAATTCATTATTAAATAACATTTTTATCATCTAAAGAATATATTAAGATCGAATTATAACGAGAAAACTTTCCTGAACTGGGTCCGTTTGAAGTGGATGGCATGTGTCCATCAGGAGTTACCAATAGCTGAAGAAGTATGATTCTTCGGTTGCGGGGTATAAATTCATTATTAAATAACATTATTATCATCAAAGAATATATTAAAACCGAATTATAACGAAAAAACTTTCTTGGACTGGGTCCTTTTGAAGTGGATGGCATGTGTCCATCAGCAGTTACCAATAGCTGAAGAAGTATGATTCTTCGGTTGCGGGGTATAAATTCATTATTAAATAACATTTTTATCATCAAAAGAATATATTAAGATCGAATTATAACGAAAAAACTTTCTTGGACTGGGTCCTTTTGAAGTGGATGGCATGTGTCCATCAGCAGTTACCAATAGCTGAAGAAGTATGATTCTTCGGTTGCGGGGTATAAATTCATTATTAAATAACATTATTATCATCAAAAGAATATATTAAAACCGAATTATAACGAAAAAACTTTCCTGGACTGGGTCCGTTTGAAGTGGATGGCATGTGTCCATCAGGAGTTACCAATAGCTGAAGGAGTATGATTCTTCGGTTGCGGGGGTATAAATTCATTATTAAATAACATTATTATCATCAAAAGAATATATTAAAACCGAATTATAACTAAAAAACTTTCCTGGACTGGGTCCTTTTGAAGTGGATGGCATGTGTCCATCAGCAGTTACCAATAGCTGAAGAAGTATGATTCTTCGGTTGCGGGGTATAAATTCATTATTAAATAACATTTTTATCATCTAAAGAATATATTAAGATCGAATTATAACGAGAAAACTTTCCTGGACTGGGTCCTTTTGAAGTGGATGGCATGTGTCCATCAGCAGTTACCAATAGCTGAAGAAGTATGATTCTTCGGTTGCGGGGTATAAATTCATTATTAAATAACATTTTTATCATCTAAAGAATATATTAAGATCGAATTATAACGAGAAAACTTTCCTGAACTGGGTCCGTTTGAAGTGGATGGCATGTGTCCATCAGGAGTTACCAATAGCTGAAGAAGTATGATTCTTCGGTTGCGGGGTATAAATTCATTATTAAATAACATTATTATCATCAAAAGAATATATTAAAACCGAATTATAACGAAAAAACTTTCTTGGACTGGGTCCTTTTGAAGTGGATGGCATGTGTCCATCAGCAGTTACCAATAGCTGAAGAAGTATGATTCTTCGGTTGCGGGGTATAAATTCATTATTAAATAACATTTTTATCATCAAAAGAATATATTAAGATCGAATTATAACGAAAAAACTTTCTTGGACTGGGTCCTTTTGAAGTGGATGGCATGTGTCCATCAGCAGTTACCAATAGCTGAAGAAGTATGATTCTTCGGTTGCGGGGTATAAATTCATTATTAAATAACATTATTATCATCAAAAGAATATATTAAAACCGAATTATAACGAAAAAACTTTCCTGGACTGGGTCCGTTTGAAGTGGATGGCATGTGTCCATCAGGAGTTACCAATAGCTGAAGGAGTATGATTCTTCGGTTGCGGGGTATAAATTCATTATTAAATAACATTATTATCATCAAAAGAATATATTAAAACCGAATTATAACTAAAAAACTTTCCTGGACTGGGTCCTTTTGAAGTGGATGGCATGTGTCCATCAGCAGTTACCAATAGCTGAAGAAGTATGATTCTTCGGTTGCGGGGTATAAATTCATTATTAAATAACATTTTTATCATCTAAAGAATATATTAAGATCGAATTATAACGAGAAAACTTTCCTGGACTGGGTCCTTTTGAAGTGGATGGCATGTGTCCATCAGCAGTTACCAATAGCTGAAGAAGTATGATTCTTCGGTTGCGGGGTATAAATTCATTATTAAATAACATTTTTATCATCTAAAGAATATATTAAGATCGAATTATAACGAGAAAACTTTCCTGAACTGGGTCCGTTTGAAGTGGATGGCATGTGTCCATCAGGAGTTACCAATAGCTGAAGAAGTATGATTCTTCGGTTGCGGGGTATAAATTCATTATTAAATAACATTATTATCATCAAAAGAATATATTAAAACCGAATTATAACGAAAAACTTTCTTGGACTGGGTCCTTTTGAAGTGGATGGCATGTGTCCATCAGCAGTTACCAATAGCTGAAGAAGTATGATTCTTCGGTTGCGGGAAATATAAATTCATTATTAAATAACATTTTTATCATCAAAAGAATATATTAAGATCGAATTATAACGAGAAAACTTTCCTGGACTGGGTCCTTTTGAAGTGGATGGCATGTGTCCATCAGCAGTTACCAATAGCTGAAGAAGTATGATTCTTCGGTTGTGGGGTATGAATTCATTATTAAATAACATTATTATCATCAAAAGAATATATTAAAACCGAATTATAACGAGAAAACTTTCCTGGACTAGGTCCTTTTGAAGTGGATGGCATGTGTCCATCAGCAGTTACCAATAGCTGAAGAAGTATGATTCTTCGGTTGGGGGTATGAATTCATTATTAAATAACATTATTATCATCAAAAGAATATATTAAGATCGAATTATAACGAGAAAACTTTCCTGGACTGGGTCCGTTTGAAGTGGATGGCATGTGTCCATCAGGAGTTACCAATAGCTGAAGAAGTATGATTCTTCGGTTGCGGGGTATAAATTCATTATTAAATAACATTTTTATCATCAAAAGAATATATTAAGATCGAATTATAACTAAAAAACTTTCCTGGACTGGGTCCTTTTGAAGTGGATGGCATGTGTCCATCAGCAGTTACCAATAGCTGAAGAAGTATGATTCTTCGGTTGCGGGGTATAAATTCATTATTAAATAACATTTTTATCATCTAAAGAATATATTAAGATCGAATTATAACGAGAAAACTTTCCTGGACTGGGTCCTTTTGAGTGGATGGCATGTGTCCATCAGCAGTTACCAATAGCTGAAGAAGTATGATTCTTCGGTTGCGGGGTATAAATTCATTATTAAATAACATTTTTTATCATCTAAAGAATATATTAAGATCGAATTATAACGAGAAAAACTTTCCTGAACTGGGTCCGTTTGAAGTGGATGGCATGTGTCCATCAGGAGTTACCAATAGCTGAAGAAGTATGATTCTTCGGTTGCGGGGGTATAAATTCATTATTAAATAACATTATTATCATCAAAAGAATATATTAAAACCGAATTATAACGAAAAAACTTTCTTGGACTGGGTCCTTTTGAAGTGGATGGCATGTGTCCATCAGCAGTTACCAATAGCTGAAGAAGTATGATTCTTCGGTTGCGGGGTATAAATTCATTATTAAATAACATTTTTATCATCAAAAGAATATATTAAGATCGAATTATAACGAGAAAACTTTCCTGGACTGGGTCCGTTTGAAGTGGATGGCATGTGTCCATCAGGAGTTACCAATAGCTGAAGAAGTATGATTGTTCGGTTGGGGGGTATAAATTCATTATTAAATAACATTATTATCATCAAAAGAATATATTAAAACCAAATTATAACGAGAAAACTTTCCTGGACTGGGTCCTTTTGAAGTGGATGGCATGTGTCCATCAGCAGTTACCAATAGCTGAAGAAGTATGATTCTTCGGTTGCGGGGTATAAATTCATTATTAAATAACATTATTATCATCAAAAGTATATATTAAGATCGAATTATAACGAGAAAACTTTCCTGGACTGGATCCGTTTGAAGTGGATGGCATGTGTCCATCAGCAGTTACCAATAGCTGAAGAAGTATGATTCTTCGGTTGTGGGGTATAAATGCATTATTAAATAACATTATTATCATCATAATAATTAAGAATATATTAAAACCGAATTCCTGGACTGGGTCCTTTTGAAGTGGATGGCATGTGTCCATCAACAGTTTACCATTAGCTGAAGAAATATGAGTCTATGGTTGTGGGATATAAATTCATTATTAGTAGGGGACATTTTAAACCTCATTAAAAATCGTTCACAAACAGGAGATCAAAAAAATCGATTTCCCACAAAACCTAAACACGTAAGCCCTAATGTTTTTAAATCTTCCACAAGCACACAAAATTACCTACAAACCCTAACATTTTCAAAATTTTCTGACTACTTCTACTATTTTTCTAAGAGCTCTCAAAACATTTATCAATTCTTCATCACGCTTTAATTTAAATGGGTTTCTCTGTTTTCTAATTCCTCAATGATTCTTCTAACTTCAAAAAATTCAATTTACCTATGAATTAACTGTGACTATAACCACACATCTCCTAAACTTTGACATATTATATCGACACATTTCTCAAATACCCTCATCCCTACAGGGTGTTCACCCCCCAAGGGAGATTCCCAAATGAATATTATTTATTTCTTTCTGGGCACAGAGAGGACATAAATCTTGCGTGTTGTAAGGGTAGCAAACAAAACGATCCTCGCTTAGCAGTTGTCTGGGGGTAATAGATATGTCGTTTTGTTGTCGACTTTTTTTCCAAAGGTCTTTTCTTTCATTTGGTTTGGGTGTCTGTCTTTTCGACAGTCGCAGAGCAAGGGATAAAGAAAAGGGTTGGTATGGTTGTTAGATGTGATTTATTGCGCAAGTATTTAAAATAAGGGTCTTTGTTTGATTTTGGTAGCTTCTAAAAGTCAATGAATTGTGTTATTTTATTTTTTAATATTTAAAAGCAAGTTACTCTTTTATTTTAAATGGAACACCCAGTATATTATTCCGATATTTAATGGGAAATTCATGTCTCTTTAAAATACTATTAAGGTTGCCTACCCTTCAAACAAATATTTTCCGGGATATTTTCATTTATATGATTTATGTATGTGAATGTGTGATATGTCTGACGTTACTTCAACGTAGCTGTCTATTAGTCCAACTTTAACAACTAGTTATCATTTTGTGTTAGTTAAAACAGAAAAAATTCTCTGAAATTTGCCGAAATGCAAACAGAGAGAATTGATATGATTCTATTAGTTGGTTAAATGCTCCTAATTTTATCTAGTCTGGGCTTTTTATGGGGATATGTTAAAGACAGTGTTAACAAAATTCGACCAACTATTGTCGACAACATGAGAGAAATTATTGTAGCTGCTTTTCGAGGTAGAAATCCACATATGCCTTATAAAATGAAAAAATCTTTCAAAAAGACAATCATTATTTTATGCAGTTAACAGGAAAGGAAGCATTTTGAGCATTTGATTTCATCTAGCTAATTTTTGTCACATAATTATAGGTTTGTATCTAGTTTTAATTCTGTAATAATTAAAATATGCTTTAAACGTGTATCTTTTTATTACCATTGAGTATTTTACTCTACATTTTTTAATTTTTGTTAAATTAACAAAAAGTATATCACACAGCCACCCTAGATGTTTTGAAATAATAAAGATCTACTTATGAAAAATCATAAAAATTTAAATATCTAGGTAAATCTTTCTCTGAGAGGTAGGCAACCTTAATAATATTTTCAAGATATACGAATTCCCCATTGAACACCGCAATAATATACTGGTGTTCTATTTATAAGAAAGGAGTAACTGCCTTTTAAAAGTAACTAATGTTCCATATTAATTTTGCCTCACCCTGTATAACTTGTCGGGTCAAATTTTGATTTGGTTTAAGGTTACTGTAATTTAATACCAGGCTATACAAGGTCAACTAAAATTTAGATAGATATTAAAATTTAAAATTTACTATTCATTTTCACAAAATGTGAAATATGTCAAAATCCTTACAGTTTAGGTATATGCTTCTTTAATAAAACTCACCTTTATTTTTTTCCTAGAATCCGAAAATCAATTAATATATAGGGTGTTCCATTACAAAAAACACAACTTTGATGTGTAACTTTTTTTGAGGACACCCTGTATAACTCTGTATATTTTTATAAAATGCTTTCAATTAACCTACCTATGCTGCCAACATCTCATTTCGATATAAACTACTGTTCTCCTTGGAGCCTTACACCCTGTAGGGGGAAAGTAATATCCGCGACATTAAGTGACAGTATCCTGTTAAAAACCCAGTTACAAACCCAAGATTGATCTTACCTAAATCTAGAAAAATCTTTGATTTTTGAGAGTCTTAGACCGTTGCGTTGGAGGATTCTCCCTCCATGTTATGTATGGAGTTTTCCAAGTTTTTGAGTTCCGTGTTAAGTTGATTTCCACTATTTTTTTCTTATATAGTTTCTTTTGTATTATTATGTGACGATTTATAAAAATGAACTTGGCATGTGATAGACACATTAAGTTATCACAAAGTGTTCGACGTTCATGTCGATATTACACAAAAAGTTTATTATATCCTCCAGCATACTCTTTACAATTTCATTATTACTACTATTAACTCCACCCGGAACGCCGGCATGTCCATGTCAATTTTTTCCCCTACTATATACAGAGGGCCGTGTTGTACAAGAGAGAAACCTCCGCGGCTCAATATCAGTTATTAATCATAATCAGCGTATGATTAAATCGTTAACATGGAGTTTGCGTGATCACTGTGCTCTCCTCCTCGGCAGAGAGAAATAATTTAAATTTAATGGTAGTTGGCTAATAACAGAGCTGGCCGGGCTGATTTATGGCTGCCCGGGCCGTTTTAAGAATGCAATAAAACGAGACTGGACGTAGACGGGGCCAAAAATTATAAGGTTGAAGGAGTTTGAAGGCGAAGGAGGTATTGGCAGAATTAGCGATGAAATGTTTAGAAAATGGGGAAAATATACGTGTTAGCAAGTACTTTCTTTTTCTTTCATTTTTTAAGAACACAGCTGTAAGAATTCGATTTTTTTTAGATAAATTAAAGTAAAAACTTCTGTGTAAAACTGGCGTCACGTCTTCGAGTCCGGGTCGTAATTCTGTGGGCAGCGGCAGCCGGCTAAGCCGCGATTTCCCCAAACGAGCCCCCGGGGAAATTCGACGATTTTCCCGATGTTATTTTCCTGTCTTGGCGCTTTTCACGCCGCCCCCCCAATTGACCGTAAAACCGGATCCCATTATTGACACCCCGGAAGAGCCGTTCCACTCCTTTTTTATGTTTTCCTCCGGAAATACGGAGAAAAGAATTATTTTCTGGCCGTTTTCCGGGGTTTATCGCATTGTAAAGTTGGTTAGAGTGACTCTGTCTTGAAATAGCAATGGCTTATTCTTCTGCAAACTTTACAAGTACACTTATTAATTGTTAGACTATAAAATAATTATCTTATATTATCGCCTTGGTCTGGAGGCGATGAAAAATGGGGAATTCTGACTCAAAACGAAATAAGTAAATTACCAACAGATATTCAGGCTGAGGCGACAAACGCCGTATCCAAACTACTTCCATTTTAATCCCGAATAACTTATGAAAAGGAATACAAAAATTTTCAAAAATGGAAAATGCAATTAAAAAACGTGCGAGAAGAAATAAAGTTTTTAACCTATTCTCGCTGTTAAAGTATCATTTAATCTGTCTTTGCGGTTAAAGTACTATTTTAAATACTATTTTTGATAGATATAAGGCAATTTTAACAGTTGCTATAGAAAAAGTGAATTTAAACCATCTTTTAAAATAATTTATTAAAAATTTCCGTATTTTTAGCCAATTTCTGTCAAATAGCTTGTTTTCTTTTTGTCGAACTCCTCTTCCCAAAAGAGAGAGAGTGTTAATCGTCCCGACTCATAAATATTTCGCAAGATGGCGGTTTTATAGCGACCCGGCGCTGCGCCGTGTCGGGGGGCTGATTTACTGGGCCCCCCTTTCGTTTGAAAACGTGCGGAGTGCACCTATCTTCCGTCGTCTACTCTTCTTCTTCTTTTAGGGAAGATTTATGGCGCGACGCCGCTTTTTCACGCTGGAAATTCATTTTCACGCCCGGGAAAGTCGACTTTATATTATAAAGTGGAGAAATGTTTGGATTCGGTGATGTTGGACTGTAGGTAGAAGACGTACGTTTTATAAAGTAGGGTTAAAATATGAATTCATGCTATTATTATTATTTATTTTTAAACATTTTTTAAAATGTTCTGGTAATGAGTTTCTAAGGCACTGTTTAATGACAAAGTTCTGTCAGGTTGAAACGTCGCCGTATTTCCTATAAAGACCTTTGAAAATGCTACTTGGTATAACCAAAGTTTTACACATCATCAAAAAACGTTCACAGAAAAATAATTAAAAATTGGTATTATTTCACTTAACAGGAGATTGATCACAGAAAGTTGGAATAAATAAATATTACCCAATTTTAAAGCAAAATTGGATAATAAAATGACATAAATAGAAAGTTTTTATGAAGCTTTTCAAGCTTACGGTAGGTGATCCCAAACCCGACTCTGGCCAGAGTTCAAAGGTCCGCCAAAGTGTAGGTCTCACCTCTAGCCATCAGCACCACCGTTTACATAATAAATGCATCTATATGCGCCACTATCTCGAAAACGAGCCGGCATTAGCATTCGCCCGATGTCGAAGTCATGTTCGATGCCGCAAGGTGACAAATCACCCGCCGTCGACTGCGGTGGCATCCTGCCTACTTACAGTCGCTTGTAATTAAAGGGAAAACAAGACGTTATGGTAACCCGGGCGGGCCGTTCCTCATTTGCATCGTTGATTGCGAGAAACCAATTTTAGAAGGTATTTTAGATTGAGGAACACAAGTCATAAGAGATGTATAGACATACCTTTCTTCGGTGATATTTTGTAGCCAACATAAATTAGTATGTGACGTAAGTTCAGGGCAAAATGGATTCCCTTAAACTCTAGATTTTTTTTACGAACTGAAACAATTTGTAGATGTCTAATATTGATACGGTCACTATAATGATAGTTTCCTCAATAAGCTCCTCAGTAGAATGAGGCTAAGAAACAACGGCAAATGCAGATTCTGTGGGGAAAATGGGGAAATACCAGAATATCTCATCGCTAAGTGCGCCGAGACGACAACCATGGGTTGCCATCAAGGTTGGGTAGGTAGAAAATTTTACATATTCTACCGTATTTTCTACACCAGGTAATTTTCGACATTTTCTACATCTCCAGATGTAGAAAATTAGTTATCTATATTGAAGCCAATTTTAGTGAAACCAAACCAAATCGCGTCGAATTAATCATTTGTAATGGTGATGATAAAGCAAAACAAGAATTTCCATTAACATACGAACTGGATAAAATTTTCTCACATTTATGTCAGCATGAGAAAAAACAACCAAGAAACCCCTCCTTATCGAACCTCTATACCCCACAAACACCCTGTATAAATTTTTTAAAAATCTTAAAATATGTAAAACAACAAAATAAAATATACGTGTTTAAGAATTTTTCAGAAAAACTCATCGGTTTTTAAATGAAAAATATTCTAATATTTGAGGGGTGGTTTCACCCCCTTAGAATTCGAGTTTCGAAAAATCCCTTCTTATCGAATCTCTACACCCTAAAGTCAATCTGTTTTCCAAAAATCAGCTTTTTACGTCAAGCGCTTTAAGCAGGATCGTGATTAATCAATGACCAGATTTTTCGAAACACCCTGTATACATTTTTAAAAAATCTTAAAATATGTAAAAGAATCAAAATAAAATATACGTGTTTAAGCGTTTTTTCGGAAACTTGACCGTTTTATCAATAAAAAATACTGTAATATTTGAGGTGATTTCACCCCCTTGGAACTGGAATTTCGAAAAATCCCTTCTTATCGAATCTCTACACCCTAGAATCAACCTGTATGATTCCAGGTCCAGTGGAAAAATCACCAGGTTCCTGCAGTTGCAAAATTACCAGGTTCCTGCAGTAGCAAAATCACCGGGTCTCTGCAGTGGCAAAATCACCATGTCATTTAGAAGGTATTCCAGCTTTGGGAACATAAACCATAAGGTACATAGACCCCTACTTGTTCCACGGTATCCTGTAACCAACATGAAGTAGTAATAAGTGACGTCAGTCCAGGGCAAAACTATATAAACATTTAACCACAAATACCATAGAAGAATCGAAAAAAAAAACCTACTCAAACCGAAACAATTTGTATAGTAAATCGTCTTCCGACAACTAACTCCTCTGGTTCCTTTTTCACGGTGATATAGAGGCTCGTAAGTTACGACAGAGCGCAAAGAGATAGAGCGCGGAGCAGATGCGGAGAAGATTGGTCTCGCGGGTGAGTTAGAGCCGGAAAGTAGAGTCGGCAGCTCCTCGCGCTGATATTAAAGCGGTATATCTCAGGTGTATCAACGCTCTGTCGGCTCTAACGACCCTGCGGGGAGAGATATAGAGCGCAGGGTCGGGCTCTGCGAGCGTCTTTTCGTTTTATTCCAGGCGCCGCGCCGGCAATCGTTTTATGGGTCGCGGCTCTATGATAGAGCGACGAAGTGATGAAGAGCTCGAGGTTAGGTAAAGTAGGTGTTTGAGGCTTTGGAGTAAAGCATGACTTTCAGTTTTTATTATTATGATTTATGAATAATTGTTTTTTATTTTTACACGATCTTGGCATTATATCACATATAGGATATAAGGCAGTAAACGCCATTAAGAGTCCATTTACGGAAATAGATTGAAGTTTTGTGATTACAGTGATATACAGGATGTTTTAATTTGCCTTGATCCAAGTCTAATAGCAACCTTTAAAAAAATTAATCATATAACTTGCAAAAGTTGTAAGTAGGTATGCACTGATTCATTATCAAACAAAAAAGAAACAATCTATATCTATACCAATATATAAAATCCCTAAGTGACTGACATACTGATTAATCACGATCCTGCTCAAACCACTCAACGTAAGAAGCTCAATTTTGGCATACAGGTTGATTCTAGGGTGTAGAGGTTCGATAAGAAGGGATTTTTCGAAATTCCAGTTCCAAGAGGGTGAAACCACCCCTCAAATATTACAATATTTTTTATTTAAAAAACGGACAAGTTTCCGAAAAAACGCTTAAGCACGTATATTTTATTTTGTTTTTTACATATTTTAAGATTTTTTAAAAATGTATACAGGGTGTTTCGAAAAATTGATTAATCACGATCCTGCTTAAAGTGCTTAACGTAAAAAGCTGATTTTTGGAAAACAGATTGACTTTAGGGTGTAGAGGTTCGATAAGAAGGGATTTTTCAAAACTCGAATTCTAAGGGGGTTAAACACGTATATTTTATTTTGTTGTTTTACATATTTTAAATTTTTTTATAAATTTATACAGGGTGTTTCATAAAATATGACCATTGAGTAATCACGATTCTGCTTAAACTGCTTGACGTTTAAAGCTGATATTTGGTAAACGGATTGACTGTGGGGTGTAGAGGTTCGATAAGGAGGGGTTTCTAGAATCTCAAATTCGAAGAGGGTGAAAACGCCTCTCAAATATTACAATATTTGTTATTTAAAAAACGGTTAGTCTTTCGGGAAAACGCTTGGACAAGCATAATTTATTTGTTTTTTTTACATATTATGAAATTTTTTAAAAAATCAAACAGGGTGTTCGAAAAAGTTGGGTAATTTCTTAACCACGATTCTGCTTAAACTCCTTGACGTAAAAAGCTTATTTTTGACAAACGGATTTTTTGAAAGTCAAATTCCAACGAGATGAAACTACCCCTCAAATATTACCAAGTTATATAATAATATCGTCATATTGTTTTTTCTCATGCTGACATAAATGTGAGAAAATTTTATCCAGTTTGTATGTTAATGGAAATTCTTGCTTTGCTTTATCATGACCATTAGAAATGATTAATTCGACGCGAACGAAGTCGCTGGTACACGCCAGTACCAAATAATGCCAATATCTTGTACACCAAAATAAGTGCATTGCTGACGTTAATCTCTGAAGATTCCTGTAACGTGACATTATTATTTCAAAACCACACGACTTAAAATTGATGATACGACATCAGCACTTGCCGTAATCGATTATTTTTTCAACACTCTTCCTCTGCATCGTCTTTTTTCCGACGTGGAAGGGAACGAAACCAATGTAATTTGCTGGGTGCCCCGGGTTCTTAACCTTATCTCGAGCGCTAGCCGCTCATTCGATCGGTTCGGCCTTTCAATTTAGCGGAGCCAAGCCGCCAATTTGCAGTCGTTTTCGGCCGAATTACAATAATTCCTCTTCGACGTTTTCCGATTGACTAATAACGGTAATAAAGACCGACCCGACGGACCTCGATGTAACTCGATAATTGTCCTATAGTCGAAGGGATAGTATCGCTCTTTCTGACTGGCAGCGTCTAAAAAGTCTTTGGAGAACAACTATATTTCATTTGCAATGAGAATCTATATTAATATATAAAATCCTTATTAATCACCATCCTGCTCAAACCACTCAACGTAAGAAGCTCAATTTTGGTATACAGGTTGATTCTAGGGTGTAGAGGTTCGATAAGAATTCGAAAATAAAAATTCGAAATTCCAGTTCCAAGGGGGTGAAACCAATCCCTCAAATATTACAATATTTTTTATTTAAAAAACGGTCAAGTTTCCGAAAAAAACGCTTAAACAAGTAAATTTTATTTCTTTTTTTTTACATATTTTAAGATTTTTTAAAAATGTATACAGGGTGTTTCGAAAATTCTGGTCATTGATTAATCACGGTCCTGCTTAAAGCGCTTGACGTAAAAAGCTGATTTTTGCAAAAGGGATTGACTTTAGGGTGTAGAGGTTCAATAAGAAGGGATTTTTCGAAGCTCGAATTCTAAGGGGGTGAAACCACCCCTCAAATATTATAATATTTTTGATTTAAAAACCGGTAAGTTTTTCGGAAAAACCCTTAAACACGTATATTTTATTTTGTTGTTATACATATATATTTTAAGATTTTTTAAAAAGTTATACAGGGTATTTCATAAACTGCTTGACGTTTAAAGCTGATTTTTGGCGAACGGATTGACTGTGGGGTGGGGTGTAGAGGTTGGATAAGGAGGGGTTTATAGAATCTCAAATTCGAAGAGGGTGAAAATGCCCCTCAAATATTACAATATTTTTTATTTAAAAAACGGTTAGTCTTTCGAGAAAACGCTTGGACACGCATACGAAACAAAGAACGCTACGAAACAAAGCAGAATCGGACTTATGTTGATATGAAAAATTAATCTCATTTTTACGTGAGTAATCTCCCCACGAGAGACGGCACATGTTTTTTCAAACACCCCGTATATCACTGTAATCACAAAATTTCAATCTATTTCCGTATTGTAACGGAATTTTAAATTATGTCTTTATTTTCGAAAGAAGAAAATTTAGTCCAAAAGTCCAAACATTCCAAACATAAGAAATATTTTGTTGATGTTTGACTAGCAAAGTCTTATAAATAAAAAAGTTTTCTAAAAATGTGCTACAATACGGATGTAGGTAAAATGGGGAAACACCAGAACTGATATAGGAGATGGAGAACTAACCTCTGTAAAACCGTCTCAGATACTGGCTTTTGACAAAGCCCTGAGACTGTATGATGAATTATAGCTCAACAAAGGGGTACACTATAGATCTATAAGGTCTGTCTCCTGAGATTAACGTCAGTAATGTATTTGAAATCAAGTTATTTTTAAACGTTCTTCAAAAACTGTTTAAAACAAAAAGCTTCAGCAAGTATTCATGCGTGGGAGACGACATCAACATCATAGACCCCCATCCTTACAGTTTTGTGTTCTGTTTGACGGTTTAACTTAGTCTATCTTTTATACAACATGTCTATAACTTTATATGAATCACTTTTACGTTATTTTAAGACCTACACATTTAATTATACCATTTACACATCTAAAAACGACCCCATGAATAGCAAATTTATCGTAATTTTATACGCAGATCCAACGCCAGCAGCAGGAAGGCCAATAAAAGAACCGGGCAGTACCATACGACGAGCAGTAAACACACTCGCAACTATGGAAACTAGTAGCTGCGAGCAGAGGCGACAACAACATAACCGCAAACACCGAAACGCCATTTATTTATTCAATATGGCGCCCAGCGGAGCGCGAGGTACTAATGGTAACTTGTATATAGGCCTTCGGTACGTCACGCGGCGGTTTTAGCGCTTATTCGCGATGTTATCGGGGTCGTACCGGGGACAAATGGGCCGGTGCCACTTTTTAAGTACCTCGTTTGCTCCGCAGTGGAGACTTTGGTGTTATTGAGTGCCGTATGGTACTTCGGAGTGGAGAAAATGGTATGAATATAGAGTGGAATAGTGTATTTTTATTAACAGGATTACAAAGGATTAAAAATAAATGGAGAAGATCTATACAATATATCAAATCCTTAAGTGACTGACTCACTGATTAATCACGATCCTGCTCAAACCACTCAACGTAAGAAGCTCAATTTTGTCATACAGGTTGATTCTACGGTGTAGAGGTTCGTGAAGAAGGGATTTTTCGAAATTCCAGTTCCAAGAGGGTGAAACCACCCCTCAAATATTAACGTATATTAACGCTTAAACACGTATATTTTATTTTGTTTTTTACATATTTTAAGATTTTTTAAAAATATATACAGGGTGTTTCGAAAAATCTGGTCACTGATTAATCACGATCCTGCTTAAAGCGGTTGACGTAAAAAGCTGATTTTTGGAAAACGGATTGATTTTAGGGTGAAGAGGTTCGATAAGAAGGGATTTTTCGAAACTCGAATTCTAAGGGGATGAAATTATCCCTCAAATATTAAAATATTTTTAATTTAAAAAGTTTAAGAGTTTTTCGGAAAAACTCTTAAACACGTATATTTTATTTTGTTGTTTTACATATTTTTTTATTAAAGATAATTTTTTATGTATTTTTGCTTACAAAAATGGAAAATGAAAATCAAGCATTTCCGCAGGATTTTTTTTATTTTCCTGAGTTTGTAAACGCTTCTTAAAGGGAAAAATATATTTATCTTTTATATAACTGATTTCAGCTATTCTAAAGTCTATTAAATTTCCTCATAAAATGGATACAGTTTATTTCCGCAGGAAAATTTGTATTTTCCTCAATTCGTGAATGCTTCTAAAAGACAAAAATATATTTATTTTTTATATAACTGATTTCAGCTATACTAAAGTCTAATAAATTTCTTTAGAAATGAAAACAGCTTATTTCAGCAGGAAAATTTTTGTGTTTATATGTTCAGAAAAATATTAAAAATAAAACGCAAAATGTATTTTTTTTATAGCAGATTTCAGTTATTCTAAAGTAGCACAGTAACTTTTTAAAGACAATTTTTTTTCTCTCATAACTGATTTCAGCTAAACGAAAGTTGACCCTTTTTGTTTTTATTGGATCTCTTTCTTCTTATTGGTTTTAACTTAAGACAAAAAATAATATGAAGTAAAATATTAGTCCTCAAAATACCTAGTTTTTAAATCTATTAGGTATTATTTTTGGAAAAATATCAATACAAAATTCAAGGTTTAATTAATAATACCCAGTATAATACTGTTTTTTTTAATAATTTAATAATCTAGGTGTTTTTTAGTGTCGAAAATACGTAAATTGATGTTAGTTTAGACCATATACAGCTGGCAAAGCCAAAATCCACCTATATTCATAACTACCCCCATAAATATCAATAGCACAGGCATTTCATTTCCAGAAGTGATGATTTACGATGTTACACCACCGTATTGACGTGTCATTTCCTTCCAGCATTAATAACCAAAATGCATTTGCAAAAAAATATGCGACAAAAAGAATTGCCAAGTCACAATACCTCTACCTAGCTCTAAAAATTTTCATAATGACCATGGCAATATAAAAATTAAAATAGATCATCTATTGGTGGCTTATTATTCCGATTAAATTATTTTCTATTAAAATAAGGTTGAAATTCTATCAATTATCTAGCTATTATAAAAATGTCTCGTTATTAATTAAATTAAAAAATAATTTCTAGTATAAAATTTATAGTTCTCTAAAAGAAATATAAAACAAACGTTTGTCTCTACAAAATTAGTTTTAAATATGTTAAAACAATAAGATAATAACGTAGAACTGTTATAATTATTACAAACATCAATTTTTGTCTGGTATTTTATTTAATTTTAATTTTAATAAACATATTAAATTTTTAGACGCCATTACACATTTAGATGCTCTTGGGTTTTCATTTTACTTTTCATTAAAAGAAATATTACTCAATTAATATTCTGATACAATTCTAGATATCGTAGAACTAAAGAGAATTATTCTTAAATATCATTTAATTAACAAAACAATAACTTAAAACTCCTTTTATTGTGAATTTCTTTCTAGGTTAAAATTTGTGATGACCTAGTTAAGGGTTTTATTTAAAAAGTTCGTTTCTAGACTCCATGCATTATTATTTAGTGTACTCACCAACGAACCAAGCAGCAATATTTCACTCACAATCACTATTATCACTACTTTATTTCACTATTTTTATTAGAAAAATCTATAAACAAATCAACAACAAACTTTCGAAAGCGTCGATAAAAAAAGAAAGATGACGGTTCACGGCGTAGGTGGCAGAGAGCGCTGCATTTCTTGAAATCCACGGCCATCTATGGGAAATCCGTCGATTAAAAAATCGCACTTTCTAATTTATCGACCATAATGCATGCGAACGACTAGAGGGGTTAAGGTAAAAAATCGTAATAGATGAGGAACGTATAGAGGGTGACGCAAAATTATTTATTGTAACTTAAATGGGCAATTAAAGCGATTTGTGTTAATTTTTAACTGTGAATGGTTAATTACCTATTAAAAATGTAATAAGGGATTCATTTTTCTTTTCTGACCAAAAAATTACATTTTTACTTAGAAAATCAGCTGGTTTAAAATTCTTTTTTTATTAAAATAAAGACTGCACATCGTTTACCTTTAACCCTATTAATTCCAGAGGTTGCGAATGAGTTTGCGGAAAGGTACGAAAATCACAAAGAGAAAAAGGGATGATAGGACCCTGAGAGGAGGAGGGGGTGGTTTTCAGGCGCTCCAGGGCTCCGTTGGCGGATTGCGGGGGCGCACAGATTAACACTGCAAATGTGTGGTAATTGCGGAGCGGCAACCTGGCATGTTTCCTGAGGGAGAGTTTTGCAACGGGTTACGGGAGAGAATAAGTCTTCAACCCTTTAGCGTAATTTTCAAGAAATATCATAGGATGAGATTGGGAATTGTTAAAAGTTTTTTGTGTAATTTTATATAGTTTTTTCCATAGCAACTGTTAAAATTACCTTATATCTATCGAAAATAGTAGATAAAATAGTACTTTAACCACAAGGGTAGATTAAATGACACTTTAACAGCGAGGATAGGTTAAAACTTTATTTCTTCTCGCACGTTTTTTAATTGCTTCCATTTTTGAACATTTTTGTATTCCTTTTTATAAGTTATTTGGGATTTAAATGAAACTAGTCTGGATATATGGCGTTTGCCGCCTCAGCCTGAATATCTGTTGGTAATTTACTTATTTCGTTTTGAGCCATTTCCAGCTCCAATTCAATCAGTAATCGACACAAAAGAGAATTAAAAAATATTGACTCAAAACTGACAACTAAAGAGACAGCTTTATTTATTTGTCAAATTACATAGAAACCAACGCCAACCCAGCACAATATTTTTTCTACTCGCAATAAATTCCTTGAAATAATAATTTCTGAAAATTTTTTAAAACGTAACTCCCTATGGAAAAAAATATTGTTTTATACACGAATGCTAGCATAGAATGCTAGAAGCAGGGTTCGGGTAACACATGTTACTTATAAGAACTAGATAAACTACTTTACATTGTGTAGTTTATGTAGAGGGTGTAGTTTATGTAACATATGTATGTAACTTTCAAATATCAAAGGATTGAGGTGAGGTTATAATAAGTTGAAGATTTAGAAAACACATAATGTATTTAAGAAAACAGAAGAAATATGGCTTTAAATATAACCATTCACATAATATTATTTAGATTCTTCATACAAAGCAAAATTATTCATAATATCAATAGATAGTTTATATTAACGTAGTTTTCATGTAGTTAATGACGGGAAAAGATGTAGTTTTTGAAGAAAAATTACATGTAGTTAATCAGGAAAATTACGTCTTAATTAACTACTTCCGAACTCTGGCTAGAAGTTTTGTAATTTATCAACGTTTTGATCAATACAATACATGATCTTTTTTAGAACTCCAATCATGTCATTCTGATGAAGATCAATATAATATCTTCGACGGGACGTCTTTTTTGTAACATTACAGAGACTTTTCTGTGTATTATTACTTTTTTATTATTTTTTATGTATATTTCTAGATTCTTATATTCTTCTTAAGGTGCCTATTCGTTTCGAATATTGGCAATCATCCTGGCTATTATTATTTTGTTTGCCGCTGCTCTGAATAGATTTTTCGTTGTTGTAGTGAACCAAGTTCTGAGATTTTTCAGCCATGAGATTCTTCGTCTTCCGGGTCCTCTTTTGCCAAAGACTTTCCCTTGAAGGATGGAGATTAGAGTTTCTTTAAAACGTCTTTGAAAAGGGAGCTCTAAAACTCTTTCTGGCCATGAGATTCACTTCGTCTTCCGGGTCCTCTTTTGCACAAAGACTTTCCCTTGAAGGATGGAGATTAGAGGTGGTATTTTCCTTCATTCCTCATTATATGGCCTAGATATTCGGGCAAGCTTTCTTCTTTTTATTGAATTTTCATTATTTCTTTTGTTTCTCTATTCTTTCTAGTACCGCTCTGTTTGATACTTTATCAACCCATGGTATTTTCAAGATGCGTCGGTATAGCCACATTTCGAACGCTTCTAGTCGTTTTCGGTCGCTTTTGTTAAGTCCACGACTCTTACCCCCATAGTATAGTATGGACAGAATGTAGCATCAGAGGAGTCTGATTTTTATTTCTAGGTTTAGATTGTGGCTCTTAAAAGAGTTTGTCCATACTCTTTTGAATACACTTCTTGCCTTTTCGATTCTAACTTTAATTTCCTGTGAGTGGTCCCACACTTTAATCTTGACTACTGTGCCAATTAGGTATGTATTTGATACCCGTTGTAAGGTTTAAGTATAATAAACCTTAATCAAATTTACCTTTATGTTTCTAATGGAAAAGTTGGCCTCGCGTGTTCGTATTCTTGCTTATTATCATAAATTTGGTTTATTGATGTTTACTTTCAGCCCATATCTTTCACTCGCTTCACTTATTTTGTCTATGAGCCGCTGCATGCATTGTGATGATGTTGTCAGCCTAAAATACGACCGTGTCATCTGCATATCTGATATTATTCAGGCGTTCTCCGTTTACCAGATTCCATGTTCAAATCTCCTTCTAGAGCTTCATTAAAGATTTCCTCTGAATATAAGTTGAAAATGAGTGGTGACAGGATGCAACCCTGTCGTACTCCCTCCGGATATTTACCTCGTCTGTGCATTCTTCCGAGTTCAATCAAATGGATGCTGACTGGTTCCAGTATAGTTTCTAATTATTCTGAGATTTTTGCCATCTATTCCAGTGTCTTTCAGTATTTGCATCATTTTTTCGTGTTGAATTTTGTCGAATGCCTTCTCGTAATCTATAAAACAGGCAAATATATCACAGTTCACGTCTCGGCACCTATTCTTATATTATAAGAATCAAAATATTATAGAGTCATAAGAATTATATTCATGCAAAATTTGTTGAATAACCCAGAACCAGAACTCTTCTGCAGACTTGTAAAATCAGTTACAAGAACAGCTAGAAAACAGTGGGTGTCTAAAATCAGTCAACAATAGTCAAAGATCTAATATAAAATTTGTTGAGTTTCTTTAAAACGTCTTTGAAAAGGGAGCTCTAAAACTCTTTCGGTATTTTTATTAATGGTGTCCAGAAAAACCGCAGACGCTGGCAGATTGTTATCCAGAAGTTAGAGCTGGAACGTGCCGATTTTGGCCAGGAAATTGCACAGAAGCTGTTGAACGTAAGGGAGGGAATATTTCTATAAAAAAAAAACACAGAAAGAAAATGACAGAAAATTATAAAGGAAGAATCTTTTTTAATAAATTTGTACATTTATACATTATAGAGTCGCGAATAGTTAGGAACTAAGGGTTGATCTCGTCTATCCCGACACTGGTTCTGTAGTTCCCGTATTCTCATCAGGGCCGCCAGTGGGATCTCGCTGACATCCCGAGGTGGTCCTGACCGGCCTACTGCGAACGATTCAGGGGCTCGCGGTGCGCTTCTGGCATCCATACAGGACGCCGTTTCGTGCTAAACGATTAGATTTTTACAAATTGTAAGCTTGGGTTCGTTGAAGGACTATTAGAGCTACAATTTAAAAATATTTTTACAAGATACAGAGCGTCCCAAATAAATAAAAAATATCAAAGTTGTATTTTTTAGATGGAACACCCTGTATATTATTACATTTTTAGTTTCTACGATTAAAATAAAGGTAAATTTGATTAAAGTTTACCGCACTTTAATCTTACCGTTTGAATTGAAAATATTTCAAAAACGGTAAGGTTTAAGTATAATAAACCTTAATCAAATTTACCTTTATTTTAATCGTAGAAACTAAAAATGTAATAATATACAGGGTGTTCCATTTAAAAAAATGCAACATTGATATTTTTTATTTATTTGGGACACTCTGTATCTTGTAAAAATATTTTTAAATTGTAGCTCTAAAGGTCCTTCAACGAACCCCAAACTTACAATTTGTAAAAAATCTCATCGTTTAGCTACAATACTCCGTGTCGTATGTGGTGAACAACCCTGTATACTCTTTGAATTAGATTGTAGTCCCCTACTGTGTCCTCAGAGCTCCAGGAAGACGAGTAAGGCTTCAGACTGCCAAATTCACTTTAGAGATACCAGCAGAGTGGCTAGAGAATGTCTTGAAACGGAACGTGACACAGTTTTGGATGGGCCTGCATGTTTACCAGGTCTAAACCCTATCGAACACTTGCGGGACCAGCTCAAATGAAGGGTTAGAGCTCGTCGAAACAATCTAGGAAATCTCGCACAGCTTATTGATACAGCATTAGCAGAATGGTAAAACGTACAAGGCCAAGACGTATTGGCCAAGACAACGTTATTATTAAAATTATCAATTTTCTTTTTGTTTTTGCTTTTTGTCAATTAAAATTTAAATCTCATTTCGTTTCAGAAACCAAAAAAATACCATTGTGTTTATTTCGGGAACTGATTATTTTTATGGATTATTTTTCATTAAAAGTCTTTGGTAAGGACTGAATTTTTTACTGAGATGTTTATTGACAAAATAGTGTCCTCTTAAAAACTCCGTGACAAGACTCCGAGAATCCTGAGATATTTTTTATTCTTTGAATAAAACGAATCAAAAATAACTTCAAAATATTTATTACAAATCAACCTCTAACAATAAATAATGAACCTTCTCTACCCGTTTACCCCTTTGTCTGTGTAAGGTCGAGTCTCCCCCGATTCCAATTAATCAAAAGCTGCATTGACAGCGCTTTGATTGCGGAATGAAAATATAATGATATGAACGTCATTAATTACGGCAGTGGCAGCGGCATCGAGCCAGTGTGCGTGTATGCACGATGCTTTTGACATCACCGCAGTCGGGTGCTTTTTCATCCATCAGGAGCCGTCTGATCGGCAGAATTTATTAATATATAAACCAGGGGGCGGTACCGCACTATCTTTATTGTTTGCTGCATCATTTTTAGGGTTCCGTACCCAAAGGGTAAAAACGGGAACCATATTACTAAGACTTGGCTGTCCGTCCGTCCGTCCGTCCGTCCGTCCGTCTGTCACAAAGGTCTATCTTATGAACTGTTATAGCTAGACAGTTGAAATTTTCACAGATAATGTATCGATGTTGCCGCTATAAGAACAAATACTAAAAACAGAATTAAATAAATGTTTATAAATCACCAAACATTATCTTTTAAGTAAGAATTTTACATAGAATCTTTCAAGTCCTCGGTGGCCGCGTGGTTAAAACGTTAGGACTTTACGCTGCTATGACGTTGTTGCAGCCGTAGTAAGGCAGGTTCGAATCCTAGTCAAGGCGAATTTTTTTTAATCGTTTTTTTTAATTTTTAATTTTTACATCTCATAACATACAATACTGACTAGGCTTAGAAATAGGAATGAAGCAGCATGGGGCTTAAGCTACATCCATACTGAGGCAATCTGAACATAGGATAAACTATGCGTACAGTGGACACTCGTCCATGGGACATCCGTACATAGGACACTGTCCGCTTCTTGGATAATGTCCATAACATGGACAACCGTCCATAAGACCCTAAAAACACGAAACTATCGTTTAAAACCAAATAAAGTCTAATAAACAAAATAAACCCACCTCGAAATACTTCCGAGGGCTTAATAACAAACAAATTCATATGCCCTTTCTTCCATTCAACATTCTGGAGGACAAAACGAAACCAACGTGTCAGCAAACACCAAATATGAGTTGAGTTGAGCCAATCCAAAACTCTACCCTAAAAATACTCAATAATAATATCCAATCGAAAAAAGATAATATCTCATCTTTACCTGTAGCTTCGAAATAGCAGCCGATTCAAATTAAGCAGCAAGATTTAAATTACCATTTCTAAAAGCCGGGTTGCTGATGGCGACCGTGCGGCAAAACAAAAGTAAGGTTAAAGCGTAGAGGGACGTCTTGAAACGATGTTGACAGCCCTCCACAGAAGCAGTGAAACGATAACAGGGTTGTTGACTAGAGAACGTAAAAATTACGCCAAGCGTGTCAAATAAATTATCAGGCCTGAACGATACGGAATCCGGTGAATGAGTGAAGATAAAATAGGTTACGTGGTGGGCAGTTCGGCTGGAGCCCGCGCCGCTAGAGCTCGTTGTATGCAAATAACTGCTAAATCAAAACGAATTAATTTGTCAATACGAGCCGGGAAATCGGGGCTACGGGTATTAATTTTTGACGGAGATGACGGGCGGCAGTGCCGCGATCGACTGACAGTGATTAGCCGGCCGGCCGCTGCCTAATTAAGTTAAAACTGGACGGATTCGGGCGCGGCCGCTGACGTCGCATCGTTTTTCGCTTGTCCGCGATGATGAAGAGGGAAAAAAGAGAGAATTTGCGAAGATATGCGGTGCCGGATGTGCAAATTGCTTCAGATCGATCATTTTAGCACCGATAATTAAACCAGAAATACCTTACATGATAATTAAGAGTCTATTTCACTAGTCCGAAAAAATAGCAAAATAAGCGTTCGGAATTTAACGTTTTTTGTAAAACTGGCTATAGGTATTTTTACACAAATGAAGAAGAAAATTAATGATAAAGGATTATACTATATCCATATTGTAGCACATTTTTAAACAACTTCTTTATTTTTAAGAATTCGAAGGTTAAACATCAACAAAATATTCCTTATGTTTGGACTAAATTTTCTCGGAAATAAAGGCATAATTTAAAATACCGTTACAGTACGGAAATAGATTGAAGTTTTATGATTACAGTAATATATAATTTATATGGTTTTGTAACAAATTGCTTGCTATTTTATGTCAAAAGCTGAAGCTTTGCAAACGTTAATCAAGCCTTAATTAAAGCACATGTGTTTGGAATTTTAGGTGTAGCTTAACACGACAGAATCGGTGTAAGCTTTTGGCAGATTTCTGAAATATAACATATATTTCCTTCGGCCACATACCCGCTTTACCCGACTCCTGAAAGCGACCCGAACAGTACAGCGTTACACCACAGATTAGGTATCCTATAAGTATACAGATAAAAATCTTGTCCCTAATTCGTGGTACGAAAATTGTTTTTATGACGATGTGCAAACGAGTAAAATTTCCTGTGCGCAAAAATAAACTCGCGTAAAATAACAATAAACAGCGTAATAGAGAGATATCGCTAAACCAAATAGCGTGCATGGACGTTAATAAGGCCAGGTGTTATTTCCTTTACGTGAGGTGGTATTAACTCTCTTCATTTATAGTTATCGGATCGGAAAGAATTCTGTTCGCATCGCGTCCGCTATTTAAACGTCCGCTATTTAAACTTAACCTAACTTTGAAATTGTTTTGTTTACTAGGTATTTTAAAACTAAAGGGCTAAAGTGCTTATTTCCAGTGCTTTATTGTTCAACGTCTGCCAGTGGGTTTAGGGCAACAAGCAACAAATTCTCTTAGAAGGGCTAAGTCGTCATCTGCTGTAAACCTAAGAGGTTATTTCAAAGGATTATTTAGAAAGAGCGCTTACTGTAATTGACCCGCAAATTACGTCAGGCGGTAACGTTATTAGCGGGTGTTGCGTTAAAAATTGACTCGCGCATATCGTAACCATAATAAGGTATGCGTAAATACTGTATGACGCTATTCGGTTTTCCGATATCTCTCTAATAACTGTGCCGGTCAGGCGCTGTGCACAATTTTAGAGGCCATAAGGGGGCGTGCTATGTGCGCAAACTAGTAACCTAACTAGTGCCCGATTCCGAAAATTGGAACTACGAAAAACAATAAAGAAAAAACAAAGTTTATAATCTGTATTATCTGTGGTAATAGACTCTTAATAAATATAAATAAATGCATCAGAGATCAGAATAGATACTTCTCTATGGGAGACCTTCCTTGAGTTATAACTCATGAGACATTTTTATAGAGGTTTGTTTTCTATCCCAAACCAAATCAAAGTATATGGCACGAATGGTTGTCATCTGGGTGCACTCAGTGATGAACCAGTGTTCTGGTGTTTCCCCATTTCCCCAGTTTTTTAGCTTCAAACCACTGAAGTGTCCTGTTAAAAACCCCGTGACAATCCGAAGATTATTCTTACTTAAATCGAGGAAAATCTTTGATTTTTCATGGTCGTAAGTGCTGAGAAATTTCTTCGAATATTTTAGACCGTTGCGTTGGAGGATTTTCCAGAAGATCTTCAAGGTTTTTGAGGTGGGTTTTATTTTCTATTATTTCTTTATCTAATTGACATGATAAAAAAAATAACACGCACCTCTATGTACGATAAATATTCTTGGCAACATAGCAGGACAGTTAAAATGGATTACTAGATATTGTAAAATATCAAAGGAATATCATGCAATATTAAAACCATGTTTATTTATAAACGAAATAATGCATTTGTAGTGGAATATGCTCGACATGCCAAACCGTTAAAAAATAGTAATATTTTTTCGATGGCAGTGGTGTGTTATTTCAAACAAACAAAATCGAATTAATCGTTTTGTTTTTCGTGTTTTTCCTTTGATGCTAAAATTTGAAATATGTTTGCGTTTGATCGGAAAGAAGATAAATAAATATTGCCATATCGGTCATTTATCTAATATAGAAAACTTGAAAAGATTGAAAGATAAACATCATTAATCTTTATTTTAATAAATCTTGATGATGGTGTTCTCTGTCTGTTTCTTTAGTTGTAGTTGTAGTTAAATAAAGCTGTCTCTTTAGTTGTCAGTTTTGAGTCAATATTTTTTAATTCTCTTTCCTGTCGATTGCTGATTGAATTGGAGCCAGAAATGGCTCAAAACGAAATAAGTAAATTACCAACAGATATTCGGGCTGAGGCGACAAACGCCATATCCAAACTACTTCCATTTAAATCCCGAATAACTTATGAAAAGGAATACAGAAATTTTCAAAAATGGAAGCAATTAAAAAACGTGCGAGAAGAAATAAAGTTTTTAACCTATCCTCGCTATTAAAGTATCATTTAATCTACCCTTGCGGTAAAAATGGGAAAAACAATATTTTCGATAGTTTTTCCTTTTGTTTCCAAACATTCTCCAGCCATTCTCCATCTCCACATCCGTTTCCCATCCAGAACCGAGCTAAGAGGCCCAATTTGTCAGCGGTCTCTCTAGTTCCCCCCCTCGCCCTTCCCGCTCGCGCGCGACTCATCTATCTTCGTCCCGGACAGCTGCCTTAAAAGCAACAACGCGTGAGACGCTGCTGGCTGGCTGGTGGCTTTTCTAACCCACCGACAACCAGATTAACCGGGGGTTATATTTAGAAAAGCGACGGGACGTGTAGAAGAGCCATTAGTAGCCGTCGGGAGCCGTGTAATTTATCTTCGGGAGCGACCTCTATCCGGCGCGGTCTCCTTGTACTGGGAAGGCAGTGGCGTGACGGGAAACAGGGTGGTTCGGGGTGGGAAAATAATTTTTGTGTCAGGGGAGGTACTGGGAAAAAGGAATTTTGCCTTATATCTATCAAAAATAGTAGATAAAATAGTACTTTAACCGCAAGGGAGATTAAATGATACTTTAACAGCGAGGATAGGTTAAAAACTTTATTTCTTCTCGCACGTTTTTTATTTGTTTCCATTTTTGAAAATTTTTGTATTCCTTTTCATAAGTTATTCGGGATTTAAATGGAAGTAGTTTGGATATGGCGTTTGTCGCCTCGTTTTGAGCCATTTGTGGCTCCAATTCAATCAGCAATCGATACGAAAGAGAATTAAAAAATATTGCCTCAAAACTGACAACTAAAGAGACAGCTTTATTTATTTGTCAAATTACATAGAAACCAACGCCAACCCAGCACAATATTTTTTCTACTCGTAATAAATTCCTTGAAATAATAATTTCTGAATATTTTTTAAAACGTAACTCGCTATGGAAAAAATATTGTTTTATAAAATTAGCCAAACGTCAAAAAATAGGAAACTGTAAAATACGCAACCAAAATTTACAGGAGATATGCGTTATTTTGATTATTGGTTGAGTTATGGTTGAGAATAATTGTTTTTTTTTTATTTCAGACTTTTTAGTTCGTTTAATTTAATAATTACTAAAACCAGCAGTTCCAAAAATATATTTAAAAATAAAAGATATAAATCCAAAATATTAATTATCTATTAACATGGATTTGGACGATAATAGGTAATAACACTAAATTGATTTCAAAGTTTGCGATGTTTGTGGTAAATAATTTTCATGTTCACGTTCATCATGTTCATGGACATGAGTTGATTAATATTTTTTCTTTAGCAATTTTTAGCTACTATATTTAGCTATATATATATATTATTATTTTTAGCTACTATTATTTAAAATTGATAGTGTCTTATGTTGAAAAAAAAAAAGTGCACTCTTTAAAATAATAAGAAGTACCAGGTAAAGTCTGTACGAATATCATTTGCAGAATTAATCCTGGAGAAAAAAGGAAACCAATAAAATATGCACCTTAATGTTAAAAGAAAACATAATAAAACACGGTTATTTTATTTATTTTCCATCTATTTCCAAACTTAAATCTAACCATGGTTTTTTCCATGGTTTCCGGTGTCGATTTGTCCTCTCCTTATCCGACAAGCTCGCCAACAAACGACCCAACCTTTCACAATTAGCCCCGAGACGAATGGGGCTATTTTTCTCGGCCTGAGCCTTGGCTCGACAAAGGCGTCCCCCAGTTAATTTACGGGGGCGCAGACCCGGCAACCCGCCACCTTTTTCTCGGGCGCCGTGAAAAGGGGGGCCGTTACAAATGGCGCTCGTACGTCACCTGGGGCTGAAATATGGAGTAGATCGGTCAGAGAGAAGGCTTTTTGACTACTATAGGCGTAGGGATTTTTGTTTTTTTGCAGGAATATATATACTTGTGTCATAGAAATTGCAACATCCAGTAAATATAAATATATTTTATTAATATTTTAGGAAATAGTTGGAACAAATATGAATTGATAACAGCATCTTGCCCAAAAATTAAGTGTAAGAGGTTTCATAGCTTCAGATATGGAAGGAACATACCATTAGGAGCACCGCTGTATCTAGAAGCCACTTTTTTGAATTCTAAATGATTTTTTCGACAAATGTAACCATAAATTACAATAAAATAATATACTGCTATGTCTAGATAACAATAAAATATTTCAGGATGACCAAAAAGTCATCCATGTCTCCAGAAGTGGATGGAACTCGCCATCAGGAATGCCACTGTACCAAAAACACAACTGGCAATAATCATAATACCAGTTAAATTTATACAGGATTGTTCACCACATACGACACGGAGTATTGTAGCTAAACCATTATATTTTTACAAATTTCAAGTTTTGGGTTCGATGAAGGACTATTAGAGGTACAATTTAAAAATAATTTACAAGATTCAGAGTGTCCCAAATAAGTAAAAAATATCAAAGTTGTATTTTTTTAAATGGAACACCCTGTATATTATTACATTTTTAGTTTCTACGATTAAAATAATGGTAAATTTGATTAAGGTTTATTACACTTAAACCTTACCGTTTTTGTAATATTTTCAATTTTGTGAAATTGCACTAAAAATTTTAAGGCTTTATTTCTCCAAGGGTATCAAACTTTTTAATACTAAATATTTACTGAAGTTTATTTATTGATCAGTTATTGTGTTGCAATAATAAAAATAATACTACCTTATACAGAGTGTCAAAAAATTTATTTTAAATAATTTATAGCTTTAAACGCCAATAACTTGTTTAATTTAAATGGAACGCCCTGTATATTTTATGAGAATCAGATGCACAATTTAATTGTCTATCAAATTGTATTATACCATTTTTACCTATCCCTTCAAGTCTTCGTAGAAAATGCATTTTCTTATAATTTAGATCTCATTCATCAATATACCCATGGAATATTGACATTTTATTATTGACACCTATGGAATATTGACATCATATATTGACATTCTAGTTATATTAGCGTTTTGCTAAAAACAATAATGTTGTATGCAAAGAGAGAACTATTTAAATCTTTATAAAAGAGTTTACCATTAATTAAATATAGCACCATTATTTCCGCCCATATACTAATTAATTACATACTTAATTGTATTCGTTAATAAATTATTCTAAATAAATGTGGATTTGAGTCAGAAATCAATATAATAATAAGTTATCAAAATTAAAGTCTCTGTTGTTATAAATAAGCATTTATTAAAAAATGAAATATCATTTTTAACGTGTTACTTTTTATCACACTGTCTAATACCCATACAAAATTCAGTTTTTTAGTATTTGGAACAATTATTATTAATCAATGCAGTCAGTTAATGTAGTTTGAATATTGGAATCATATTAATTGGTCCTCTTTAACAAATATTTAAACAGTTTTTTTTATTTTTTAATGAAATAAACGAATTATATCCACAATATTAGTATCTGTACTCTTTAAAAAGTTGGTACATCTTTAAAAATAATCTAAAATGTCAATATTCCATGGGTATATTGATAAATAAATTCTAAATTACAAGAAAATGCATTTTCTACGGAAACTTTAAGAGATAGGTAAAAAATGGTGTAATATAATTTGATAGACAATTAAATTGTGCATCTGATTCTCGTAAAATATACAGGGTGTTCCATTTAAATTAAACAAGTTATTGCCGTTTGAAGCTAATAATTATTTAAAATAGATTTTTAGACACTCTGTATAAGGTAGTATTATTTTTATTATTGCAACACAATAACTGATCAATAAATAAACTTCAGTAAATATTTAGTATTAAAAACTTTGGTACCCTTGGGGAAATGAAGCCTTAAAATTTTTACTGCAATTTCAAAAAATTGAAAATATTACAAAAACGGTAAGGTTTAACTAATAATAAACCTTAATCAAATGTACCTTTATTTTAATCGTAGAAACTAAAAATGCAATAATATACAGGGTGTTCCATTTAAAAAAATACAACTTTGATATTTTTTACTTATTTGGGACACTGTGTATCTTGTAAAATTATTTTTAAATTGTACCTCTAATAGTCCTTCATCGAACCCAAGACTTACAATTTGTAAAAATCTCATCGTTTAGCTACAATACTCCGTGTCGTATGTGGTGAACAACCCTGTATATAATAAGGTGAAGATATAAATAAAATATAATAAGGTTTCTTATCGTACTCTAGGTGGATAGGTAGAGTATAAATCAAAGTTTCCTGCGAGTTTTGATAATTTCTTTGGAAACAATCGTCCAAAAACGAGCATGTGTTTCAATATTGCCAATAACGGCCGTCCCAAGTTTGCCGAACCGTCAATTTTCGCAAGCCAAGGTCCCTATTTGGCCCGATAATTGCGGAACATTAAGCACCGGCACTGACGCCGATAATAACAAGGTCCGCGTAGCCCTAAGCCAGTCAGAACTAGACGGGATATTAGGCCCTATGTCTAATGTTCCGTGATTTATTACACGAAAACGACCGAAATTAACGATTTACAGGACAGGTTGTTGAGCAGATTAAAAAAATATTGAGAGAGAGAGGGAGATAAAGATAGAGAGCCATCAAGTATAAGAGATCTTTTAAACATAAACTGTGTAAATTGAAAATTGGTCTGTTTTTTTGTAGCGATTATAATTTTGTTTTGTTAATTTCCTCGTTTATTAATGTGGCATCGTTTTTGCGGTCCGAAATGCCCTCCGAATAAAATAAATAATAATTTATTCGTGCCGGAACGGGCGCGTATAAATTAAAATCGCCCATATTTTATTAACGAAATTGGAAATTTTGCGATTGATTTCGCGGGCCGCGATTAAAATAATTTCGCGTTAAATTATTTATTTCGATTAGCGGCGGTTTTGCATTAATTATTTTGTTACTGGACATTACTAGACAAAATGGACATTCGAAAAAAAGTAGTACCCTGGCTTTGTTCTACTACCAATATTCATTTATTTATTTATTATTTCAGAATTTATTTTTGGAAAACAGGGTTGTGTTTTCTACACCAACTAATATTCTACATTTTTTACACCTCCAGACGTAGAAAATTAGTTTTGTATATTGAGAGCCTTTTTTTGAGTTTATATTTTACTTCCCAACCGAAAAATCATACTTCTTCAGCTAATGGTAAACTGCTGTTGGACACATGCCATCCAGTTTGAAAGGATCCATTCCAGGAAAGTTTTCTCGATATAATTTGGCTTTAATATATTCTTTTCATGATAATAATGTTATTTAATCATGAATTTATACCCCACAACCGAAGAATCCTACTTCTTCAGCTAATGGCAAACTGCTGATGGACACATGCCATCCAGTTTGAAAGGATCCATTCCAGGAAAGTTTTCTCGATATAATTTGGCTTTAATATATTCTTTTCATGATAATAATGTTATTTAATCATGAATTTATACCCCACAACCGAAGAATCCTACTTCTTCGGCTAATGGCAAACTGCCGATGGACACATGCCATCCAGTTTGAAAGGATCCATTCCAGAAAAGTTTTCTCGATATAATTTGGCTTTAATATATTCTTTTGATGATAATAATGTTATTTAATCATGAATTTATACCCCACCACTGAAGAATCCTACTTCTTCAGCTAATGGTAAACTGCTGATGGACACATGCCATCCAGTTCAAAAGGACCCAGTCCAGGAAAGTTTTCTCGTTATAATTCGGTTTTAATATATTCTTTTGATGATAATAATGTTATTTAATAATGAATTTATACCCCCCAACCGAAGAATCATACTTCTTCAGCTAATGGCAAACTGCTGATGGACACATGCCATCCAGTTTGAAAGGATCCATTCCAGAAAAGTTTTCTCGATATAATTTGGCTTTAATATATTCTTTTGATGATAATAATGTTATTTAATCATGAATTTATACCCCACAACCGAAGAATCCTACTTCTTCAGCTATTGGTAAACTGCTGATGGACACATGCCATCCAGTTCAAAAAGGACCCAGTCCAGGAAAGTTTTCTCGTTATAATTCGGTTGTAATATATTCTTTTTCATGATAATAATGTTATTTAATAATGAATTTATACCCCCCAACCGAAGAATCATACTTCTTCAGCTAATTTGGCAAACTGCTGATGGACACATGCCATCCAGTTTGAAAGGATCCATTCCAGAAAAGTTTTCTCGATATAATTTGGCTTTAATATATTCTTTTGATGATAATAATGTTATTTAATCATGAATTTATACCCCACAACCGAAGAATCCTACTTCTTCAGCTATTGGTAAACTGCTGATGGACACATGCCATCCAGTTCAAAAGGACCCAGTCCAGGAATGTTTTCTCGTTATAATTCGGTTGTAATATATTCTTTTCATGATAATAATGTTATTTAATAATGAATTTATACCCCCCAACCGAAGAATCATACTTCTTCAGCTATTGGTAAACTGCTGATGGACTCGTTCCATCCAGTTCAAAAGGACCCAGTCCAGGAAAGTTTTCTCGTTATAATTCAGTTGTAATATATTCTTTTGATGATAATAATGTTATTTAATCATGAATTTATACCCCACAACCGAAGAATCCTACTTCTTCAGCTATTGGTAAACTGCTGATGGACACATGCCATCCAGTTCAAAAGGACCCAGTCCAGGAAAGTTTTCTCGTTATAATTCGGTTGTAATATATTCTTTTCATGATAATAATGTTATTTAATAATGAATTTATACCCCCCAACCGGAGAATCATACTTCTTCAGCTATTGGTAAACTGCTGATGGACTCATTCCATCCAGTTCAAAAGGACCCAGTCCAGGAAAGTTTACTCGTTATAATTCGGTTGTAATATATTCTTTTGATGATAATAATGTTATTTAATAATGAATTTGTTCCCCACAACCGAAGAATCCTACTTCTTCAGCTATTGGTAACTGCTGATGGACTCATTCCATCCAGTTCAGAAGGACCCAGTCCAGGAGAGTTTTCTCGTTATAATTCGGTTGTAATATATTCTTTTCATGATAATAATGTTATTTAATAATGAATTTATACCCCCCAACCGAAGAATCATACTTCTTCAGCTATTGGTAAACTGCTGATGGACTCATTCCATCCAGTTCAAAGGACCCAGATCAGGAAAGTTTTTCTCGTTATAATTCGGTTGTAATATATTCTTTTCATGATAATAATGTTATTTAACAATGAATTTGTTCCCCACAACCGAAGAATCCTACTTCTTCAGCTGTTGGTAACTGCTGATGGACTCATTCCATCCAGTTCAAAAGGACCCAGTCAGGAAAGTTTTCTCGTTATAATTCGGTTGTAATATATTCTTTTCATGATAATAATGTTATTTAATAATGAATTTATACCCCCAACCGAAGAATCATACTTCTTCAGCTATTGGTAAACTGCTGATGGACTCATTCCATCCAGTTCAGAAGGACCCAGTCAGGAGAGTTTTCTCGTTATAATTCGGTTGTAATATATTCTTTTCATGATAATAATGTTATTTAATAATGAATTTATACCCCCAACCGAAGAATCATACTTCTTCAGCTATTGGTAAACTGCTGATGGACTCATTCCATCCAGTTCAAAAGGACCCAGATCAGGAAAGTTTTCTCGTTATAATTCGGTTGTAATATATTCTTTTCATGATAATAATGTTATTTAACAATGAATTTGTTCCCCACAACCGAAAATCCTACTTCTTCAGCTATTGGTAACTGCTGATGGACTCACTCCATCCAGTTCAAAAAGGACCCAGTCCAGGAAAGTTTTCTCGTTATAATTCGGTTGTAATATATTCTTTTCATGATAATAATGTTATTTAATAATAAATTTGTTCGTCACAACCGAAGAATCCTACTTCTTCAGCTATTGGTAACTGCTGATGGACTCATTCCATCCAGTTTAAAGGACCCAGTCCAGGAAAGTTTTCTCGTTATAATTCGGTTGTAATATATTCTTTTTATGATAATAATGTTATTTAATAATGAATTTGTTCCCCCCAACCAAAGAATCATACTTCTTCAGCTATTAGTAACTGCTGATGGACTCATTCCATCCAGTTCAAAAGGACCCAGTCCAGGAAAGTTTACTCGTTATAATTCGGTTGTAATGTATTCTATTGATGATAATAATGTTATTTAATCATGAATTTATACCCCACAACCGAAGAATCCTACTTCTTCAGCTAATGGTAAACTGCTGATGGACACATGCCATCCAGTTCAAAAGGACCCAGTCCAGGAAAGTTTTCTCGTTATAATTCGGTTGTAATATATTCTTTTCATGATAATAATGTTATTTAATAATGAATTTATACCCCCCAACCGAAGAATCATACTTCTTCAGCTAATGGCAAACTGCTGATGGACACATGCCATCCAGTTTGAAAGGATCCATTCCAGAAAAGTTTTCTCGATATAATTTGGCTTTAATATATTCTTTTGATGATAATAATGTTATTTAATCATGAATTTATACCCCCACAACCGAAGAATCCTACTTCTTCAGCTATTGGTAAACTGCTGATGGACACATGCCATCCAGTTCAAAAGGACCCAGTCCAGGAATGTTTTCTCGTTATAATTCGGTTGTAATATATTCTTTTCATGATAATAATGTTATTTAATAATAATTTATACCCCCAACCGAAGAATCATACTTCTTCAGCTATTGGTAAACTGCTGATGGACTCGTTCCATCCAGTTCAAAAAGGACCCAGTCCAGGAAAGTTTTCTCGTTATAATTCAGTTGTAATATATTCTTTTTGATGATAATAATGTTATTTAATCATGAATTTATACCCCACAACCGAAGAATCCTACTTCTTCAGCTATTGGTAAACTGCTGATGGACACATGCCATCCAGTTCAAAAAAGGACCCAGTCCAGAAAGTTTTCTCGTTATAATTCGGTTGTAATATATTCTTTTCATGATAATAATGTTATTTAATAATGAATTTATACCCCCAACCGGAGAATCATACTTCTTCAGCTATTGGTAAACTGCTGATGGACTCATTCCATCCAGTTCAAAAGGACCCAGTCAGGAAAGTTTACTCGTTATAATTCGGTTGTAATATATTCTTTTGATGATAATAATGTTATTTAATAATGAATTTGTTCCCCACAACCGAAGAATCCTACTTCTTCAGCTATTGGTAACTGCTGATGGACTCATTCCATCCAGTTCAGAAGGACCCAGTCCAGGAGAGTTTTCTCGTTATAATTCGGTTGTAATATATTCTTTTCATGATAATAATGTTATTTAATAATGAATTTATACCCCCCAACCGAAGAATCATACTTCTTCAGCTATTGGTAAACTGCTGATGGACTCATTCCATCCAGTTCAAAAGGACCCAGATCAGGAAAGTTTTCTCGTTATAATTCGGTTGTAATATATTCTTTTCATGATAATAATGTTATTTAACAATGAATTTGTTCCCCACAACCGAAGAATCCTACTTCTTCAGCTGTTGGTAACTGCTGATGGACTCATTCCATCCAGTTCAAAAGGACCCAGTCCAGGAAAGTTTTCTCGTTATAATTCGGTTGTAATATATTCTTTTCATGATAATAATGTTATTTAATAATGAATTTATACCCCCAACCGAAGAATCATACTTCTTCAGCTATTGGTAAACTGCTGATGGACTCATTCCATCCAGTTCAGAAGGACCCAGTCCAGGAGAGTTTTCTCGTTATAATTCGGTTGTAATATATTCTTTTCATGATAATAATGTTATTTAATAATGAATTTATACCCCCCAACCGAAGAATCATACTTCTTCAGCTATTGGTAAACTGCTGATGGACTCATTCCATCCAGTTCAAAAGGACCCAGATCAGGAAAGTTTTCTCGTTATAATTCGGTTGTAATATATTCTTTTCATGATAATAATGTTATTTAACAATGAATTTGTTCCCCACAACCGAAGAATCCTACTTCTTCAGCTATTGGTAACTGCTGATGGACTCACTCCATCCAGTTCAAAAGGACCCAGTCCAGGAAAGTTTTCTCGTTATAATTCGGTTGTAATATATTCTTTTCATGATAATAATGTTATTTAATAATAAATTTGTTCGTCACAACCGAAGAATCCTACTTCTTCAGCTATTGGTAACTGCTGATGGACTCATTCCATCCAGTTTAAAAGGACCCAGTCCAGGAAAGTTTTCTCGTTATAATTCGGTTGTAATATATTCTTTTTATGATAATAATGTTATTTAATAATGAATTTGTTCCCCCCAACCAAAGAATCATACTTCTTCAGCTATTAGTAACTGCTGATGGACTCATTCCATCCAGTTCAAAAGGACCCAGTCCAGGAAAGTTTACTCGTTATAATTCGGTTGTAATGTATTCTATTGATGATAATAATGTTATTTAATTATGAATTTGTTCCCCACAACCGAAGAATCCTACTTCTTCAGCTAATGGTAAACTGCTGATGGACACATGCCATCCAGTTCGAAAGGACTCAGTCTAGGAAAGTTTTCTCGTTATAATGCGGTTTTAATATATTCTTTTCATGATAATAATGTTATTTAATAATGAATTTATACCCCCAACCGAAGATTCATACTTCTTCAGCTATTGGTAACTACTGATGGACTCATTCCATCCAGTTCAAAAGGACCCAGTCCAGGAAAGTTTTCTCGTTATAATTCGGTTGTAATATATTCTTTTCATGATAATAATGTTATTTAATAATGAATTTATACCCCCCACCAAAGAATCATACTTCTTCAGCTATTGGTAAGTGCTGATGGACACATGCCATCCAGTTCAAAAGGACCCAGTCCAGGAAAGTTTTCTCGTTATAATTCGGTTGTAATATATTCTTTTGATGATAATAATGTTATTTAATAATGAATTTGTTCCCCACAACCGAAGAATCCTACTTCTTCAGCTATTGGTAACTGCTGATGGACTCATTCCATCCAGTTCAAAAGGACCCAGTCCAGGAAAGTTTTCTCGTTATAATTCGGTTGTAATATATTCTTTTCATGATAATAATGTTATTTAATCATGAATTTATACCCCACAACCGAAGAATCGTACTTCTTCAGCTATTGGTAACTGCTGATGGACTCATTCCATCCAGTTCAAAAGGACCCAGTCCAGGAAAGTTTTCTCGTTATAATTCCGTTGTAATATATTCCTTTCATGATAATAATGTTATTTAATAATGAATTTATACCCCCCAACCGAAGAATCATACTTCTTCAGCTATTGGTAACTGCTGATGGACACATTCCATCCAGTTCAAAAGGACCCAGTCCAGGAAAGTTTTCTCGTTATAATTCGGTTTTAATATATTCTGTTAATGATAATAATGTTATTTAATCATGAATTTATACCCCACAACCGAAGAATCCTACTTCTTCAGCTAATGGTAAACTGCCGATGGACACATGCCATCCAGTTCAAAAGGACCCAGTCCAGGAAAGTTTTCTCGTTATAATTCGGTTGTAATATATTCTTTTGATGATAATAATGTTATTTAATAATGAATTTGTTCCCCACAACCGAAGAATCCTACTTCTTCAGCTATTGGTAACTGCTGATGGACTCATTCCATCCAGTTCAAAGGGACCCTGTCCAGGAAATTTCTCTCGTTATAATTCGGTTGTAATATATTCTTTTCATGATAATAATGTTATTTAATAATGCATTTGTTCCCCACAACCGAAGAATCCTACTTCTTCAGCTAACGGTAAACTGCTGATGGACACATGCCATCCAGTTCGAAAGGACTCAGTCTAGGAAAGTTTTCTCGTTATAATGCGGTTTTAATATATTCGTTTCATGATAATAATGTTATTTAATAATGAATTTATACCCCCCAACCGAAGAATCATACTTCTTCAGCTATTGGTAAACTGCTGATGGACTCATTCCATCCAGTTCAAAAGGACCCAGTCCAGGAAAGTTTTCTCGTTATAATTCGGTTGTAATATATTCTTTTCATGATAATAGTGTTATTTAATAATGCATTTGTTCCCCACAACCGAAGAATCCTACTTCTTCAGCTAACGGTAAACTGCTGATGGACACATGCCCTCCAGTTCGAAAGGACCCAGTTCAGGAAAGTTTTCTCGTTATAATTCGGTTTTAATATATTCTTTTAATGATAATAATGTTATTTAATAATGAATTTATATCCCCCAACCGTAGAATCATACTTCTTCAGCTAATGGAAAACTGCTGATGGACACATACCATCCAGTTCAAAAGGACCCAGTCCAGGAAAAATAGAAATAAAAAGAAATAAGGGAACAATAAAAAGAAACTCGTACGCCCATGGATGCGGGCATTAAATATTCAAAATGTGCACATTAAAATACAATTTTAATGTTTTTATCTGTTGTTTTGTCAGGAGACCCGTTGTAAACATCTGAATTTTGATAATTGCCTAGTAAAAATATCGTGTTTGTGGGAACCTGATGTTTCGAATTTTGAAATTTATGCGTTCTACAAAAGAAAATATTAGTAAATTTAAGATTTTATGGGTTTCGATTAGTTTAAAATAGTTTTAGGGGAGAGGTGTGTAAAGAAGTAGATTTTAAGTAAAAAAGTCATCATCATCATCATCATTTTCAGCTTATTCAAACATTTCCAATTATGGTGGAGCCTCTCTTACATATTTAGATACTTTCTTTGTATTTGGGTCCATTGGTTGTCTATTGTTGGTCATGCTAATTTCCTAATATCATGGTCCCATCTCAGGGTTTGGTCTTCTTCTAGGTCTCTTAATTCCTTGTGGAGACCATGCTGTAATTTTTCTAGTCCATCTGTTTTCCGTCCTTCATGCCATTTGTCCTGCACATTCCCACTTCTAGAGAAAAGCAGATTGTAGAACTACATAAGTACATTGTGGTACTCAAAAAGCGTAAAAATATCTACAACGCATCCTGTAATCAAATATGGAGACTACTACCACAGATTATACAGATTAAAAACTTTGTTTTTCTTTATTGTTTTTCGTGGTTCCAATTTCGGTTCCAATCGGAATCAGGCACTAGTTGGGTTACTAGTTTGCGCACATAGCACGCCCACTTATGGCCTCTAAAATTGTGCACAGCGCCTGACCGGCACAGTTATTAGAGAGATACCTATCGGAAAACCTAGTAGATGCAGTATTTACGTGTACCTTATCATGGTTACGACACGGTTACGATATGCGCGAGTCAATTTTTAACGCAACACCATATACATATAAAATACATACAAATTATCGCCTATCCCTGCAATGTGTTGGAGTTGAAGCCGAGTTAAAGACAACTAGATAACCGGTCCATGTATATTTCACATAAGTTCGTCTGTTAGGCAAACACTGGCGCAACAACGCAACTCCAAAATTCCGAATATCGATTAGCCCTTACTCTAAGGATTGGCCAATTGTCGAACGGGAGCGCAAACGAAAGCCGTACGAAGTTGGACGAAGCCGTACGAATGAACAGCTGGTGCTAGCGTCTAGTCTCTTATTGGTCTAGTTATTCGATCGATAATTCAAAATCCAGGCTTGCGCACTACGCTTGAGCACAGCTGACTGAGCGACTTATGCAAATTCCTTCAGAAGATTTATATACCCATTTCACCGGCTCGGCTTCACAGAATGCAGTTTGGAGTCAATATGGTTACTTTATAAATATATGCGCAACACCAGCTAACAACGTTACCGCCTGACGTAATTTGCGGATCAATTACACCAAGCGCTATTTCTAAATAACGTTTAAAAATTGCTTAAAATGGGCATGTGCGTGTATTTGACAACAGGGGCCGGCCGGCCAGATCTTTTATTTTAGGTTATGTTTGAATTGTTTTGAATTATTACTTTAGTTTTATTAGGTAATTTGATATTTAAGTAGCTGGGATTAGTTTTAATTAAATAAATATGGCCCAAAATATGGATTCCACCTCTTCCAATACTAAAGAACCTATAAAGAGTCTTTATAAAAATATTTAAAGGTTTACAGCAGATGACGACTTAGCCCTTCTAAGAGAATTTGTTGCTTGTTGCCCTAAACCCACTTGCAGAAGTTGAACAACAAAGCACTTTAGCCCTTTAGTTTTAAAATACCTAGTAAACAAAACAATTTCAAAGTTTTAAATTCAAAGTTAGGTTAAGTTTAAACAGCGGACGCGACGCGAACAGAATTAATTCTTTCCGATCCGATAACTATAAATGAAGAGAGTTAATACCACCTCACGTAAAGGAAATAACACCTGGCCTTATTAACGTCCATGCACGCTATTCGGTTTAGCGATATCTCTCTATTACGCTGTTTATTGTTATTTTACGCGAGTTTATTTTTGCGCACAGGAAATTTTACTCGTTTGCACATCGTCATAAAATACAATTTTCGTACCACGAATTAGGGACAAGATTTTTATCTGTATACTTATAGGATACCTAATCTGTGCTACTACATTCAAATACAAGCAGAAATAAACTTGTATTTTTTGACTTATTAACTCGTTAATGCACAAAAATAAACGTTTTTTTAATAAAATAAATTTATTAAATCTAAAATAGGCACGCCACTGCTTGCGCCGAGTGACGCGGAGGCAAATTTAAAGCGGCAGAGTTTTAAATTTCCCAAGAACACATTAATAGGTATTTAGTTGACAACGCTACTGACATATTTATGATGCTAGCTCTTACATATATGAATGTTTACTATACATTAAAGTAATTTATATCTATTCGTTTGGCATTTCTATTAGTCCATTACTACTTAAGCTACTGGCAGGCCAGATTTGTACAGGGTGTACCCAGCACGCTTAAAGGAAATTATGTTTTTGATACAGGGACGTATCAAGCAGTTTTATTTTATTTAATATACTCTAGTCTTTAGAAAAGACTATACCATAACATGGTATGCTGGTGCTTCTAAAACTAAAGCAGGAACAGGGATAGATAGGTAATAAAAATTACCTATCCAAAATTCCAAACACACGTGCTTTGATTAAGGCTTTATTAAGATTTGCAGAGTTTCAGCATTTGCCATAAAATATCGAGCAATTTCATCAAAATCTTGAAGATAAAGAAGTTGTTTAAAAATGTGCTACAATACGAATATAGTATAATCCTTTATCTTTAATTTCCTTCTTTATTTGTACCCCAGTACCCCAATTGTGTAAAAAATACCTAGCCAGATTGACATAAAACGTTAAATTCCGAACGCTTATTTCGCTACTTTTTCGGGCTGGTGAAATTTACTCTTAAGAAAGGGGGACATAATAGATCTATAAGGTCGTCTATATCTATATCTAAGAGTCTTTGCAACATTATAACACAATTTAACTTTTTTAAATGCTTTAATTAAATATATTTTTTAAATAAAAGTAGGTAATCTGAAATTATACAAAATTGATAGGTAAGTTTAATGTGGTTTTTATAATTAATTATATAAACCTATCATAATTTTTTATGCATCAAAAAAAGTCCACGTTTCTGTAATTAACTTAATGCTTAACAATATAACGATTTTTCATTTAAATGTCATCTATATTTTACTTGTATAGAGTGTCTAAATTTATTTTATTTATTATCAGACAAAAAAGAAATATTTCTTGAAATTCTTGGAGAAATCTTTTTTAAAAAATATATTTTTGCACCACGTAATCCAAGCTAGTAACTCGCTTGTGAGCCTAAAGGTATCGTCGAGACTCGTCTGGGAGACTGCCTGGTTGAACTGAGAGCTCTGGCAGAAAGGAACAAATATAAATTATTAACAAGGCAAGGATCGGAATCCAATCTAAAATAGTTTCGGACTACTATTGTCTTTATTTATTTTGCCTACACAACGTTTCGGTCAGAAGTATCGCTGACCGTTACCAAGTGTGAACTAAACTAAATCCTAAAACTACTTAGCTTATACAGGTTGTTAATTGGTTTATTACTCGCGGCAAGAGCTGTATGGTTGAAATATGGCAACCTCGACGCGACGGGACGAGTTGGCAGAAAACCCTATAAGTGCATTCGTTCTCAATAGGCAGTGTTGCCATTCTGTTCCCCTATAAGTAACTGTCCAGTTAACAACCTGTGTACTAGAGCCGAGCATTCACCCGTGAATTTGTTGGTGCAGTCAAGCATGATATTTTCCACCAAGAACACCTGCATTGGAGCGATTTATCAGTGGTTGCCATATTGTTGAAATTTCCATACTTAGATTGCTAAAGATTTTATTATTGTTAGAAATGAATACGGCCTCTTTTTAAATTTGCGCTTTTTCCAACGGGGTTCTTTGTGGACAACCCGGGCTTCCGACCATTTTATGTTGTGGTGCTTGGACCACACATGATCTGCAATGCCCGACTTCATTGTTTCACCGACTTCATTGTTGTATATTAAATACTAGACTTTTAACCAGTGTGTGAGTGATCAAAATTTTAAAATTCAAAATTGTTCATGATTAATCATCAACAAAAAAGTCGTTTACCGCATATAAGGCTCTCCAGTAAGTATGATTTCAGAGCTTTGCGAAATGCGGGAAAGAATGAAAGTGACTTGATATTCAAAGGCAGATGAGTGTACATTTTTTTGGCATTGAACCTTTAACTAGTTCTGAGCTCGGAGTTGGCAGATAAAGATCGTGCTCCGCGTTGCGAAGTAGATAGTTATGGGATGGCCTTTCGGGTATAGCAGATATGTGCTTGCGGATAAAGCAAACGGATTCGAAAATAAATAAACAATGAAGAGTCAGTATTTTGAAATTTTTAAAGAAATTCTAGCAGTGAGTTCTACTGTTCAATCCCAATAAATATCGAACTGCTCTATTTTGAAGTTTGAAAATACGATCAAATTTTGTCGCGCAGCAAGTACCCCAGAATGGAAGGGCATAACGAAGATGCGACTCAAAATGGGCATAATAGTCTATTCTAGAGGTTGATAAGTTAAGTTCTTTGGAAACTGATCTTAGCGCAAAACAGGCAGCGCTTAGTTTCTTTGATAAAGCTTCGATGTGCAAGTCCAATTTTAACGAGTTGTCTAACCTTTAGTTTTTGATAGGTTGAGGCATAGGAGATTAGAGTCGCACCGAGATTTAATTTTGCGTAAATCACTTCAATTGGATGTAATATTGTCACGCAATTGGATATAATATTGTCTAGTGATTTTGCAGAGTAACATTTTGCAGAGACTGTTCGTTGTTGTATCGCCCTGTATCGGCGGCCGTTCAAGATTTATGCTTCGAAAAGTTTCTATACTCGGCTCTCGAGCAAAAGGTTAGCCGTTTCGTATATTTTATAGGTTTTACGATGGCCGTAAATTACGATACGTGTCATAACTTATTTCAATAGTTATTTTCCTTCTTTTGCCCGAGCGAGCGCTGCGCGAAACATATTAAGCGTTTCGCAATGCCAGCCTTTTTTACGACAGAACTCTTTAACGAACTTACAGTCAGCTAGTTAATCTCTTCTTTGATCATATTTTTTCGGCACAGATTATCCTAATTATACCATGGGTATTTTTATTTTTTAAAAATTTTTATTATAGAAAACAATTTTTTTTTGGTTTTTCTTTGATCATATTTTCGCGAACCTACCATAAACTTTACTTTAGAAGTAAAGAGAGGTAATCGTTTGCCATTTCTTGATGTTTTAGTGTCAACATTTCAAAATAACCTAATTTTAGATGTTTACAGAAAACCCACAAACACAGAGAAATACTTAAATTTCACATCTAATCACAGTATAAGTTTAAAAAAGGTGAAATACAAACCCCAAATCATAGACACAATGGTAACAATACACAATATATACAACTTACAATTCCATACATATACGAGGCGTTTCGGAAAAAATAATAAGGATAGATTACTTAGATCCATTTTATCACATACTAAACCAATGAATACAGAACAACAAACAAAAAATGTAATATAGGTACCAAATACCATGTCAATGCGATAAATTTTACATTGGTGAAACATCTAGACCCTTAAATGTTAGAATTAAAGAACATAAAGATTATTTAAGAAAGGGAGATTTTCACAAATCTAATATTTGTCAGCATTCTTGGGACACAGGGCACAGAATAAATTTTAATAACGCCAAAATTATAATGAAAGAAGCGATAACCTCTAAAAGAAATACAATCTAATAAAAATAAATGTATCGATCATGCATCTGTAGATGTCAGTAATATATGGCAATCGCTTCTTTGATTTTAAGGAACATAACATAAATAAACAGAATATAAACATACCTAAAATTTAAAAATTATCATACAGAAAGTTTGAGGCTTTTTGGTTTTACCTTATGAAGTAATTGTTATCAGGTAGTACATAATTATTAATTTTGAAGTTTAACTTGATAGAATGTCATTTTAACAGAACGTCAACGGTTTCTTGTAGACGTATCTGTTTTAAAAAAGTAAAGTGTTCTCGAATAGTTGAATTTAAATATTTTAAATAGTTTTTTTCTTTATTCTTTGTATTTTTTTTGCTTCCGACAACGGAAAGAGATAAACTTTGCGAAACGTTAAGCATTTTTTCTTTGTTAGGCAAATTTGTATAACTGTAAACATAACTTCTGACACATAGTGTCCGATTAGGTTTAATGCAGAAGTGTTTACAAAAAATAACTATTTTATTTTGTAGATTTTCTTGCAGTGCAGTGGCGAAATAACCATATAGGATTTTCTTGGAGAGATGAATCTGCCACATGGGTATAGACATTTTTTAATATCTCTAAGTCTATCTATTTTAATAAATTTGAAGTTAGTTCTGTAGGTAGTTTGAAATAATATCCATTCTACTAAAAACAGTATCCATTTCCTTTTTAATGTGATTTCCTCTACAACTGGCTACGCCACTGGTAGTCTTACGTCTCCTTTATTTACATTTAGCACTGGTGAATCGACTGTCATCGCTAAGCCAGTGCTCTTAATGAGGCTTGACAGCGGCGTACATAAATAATGCCGAGTTTTCCCGTCGCACTAATACGCATATTTTTTCCCGAGAAAAAGGCATTTTTCTCCGGCCAAAATAGTTGTCTCCGCGCCGCGGAAAAACGATAATTTTCCGCTGCCAACAGATGCAAATGATTTCACGTGTCGCTTTGAACGGTTTTAAAGGAAGCGTAGATAAATGAGGAGCTGGTAATGAGGCCCCGGGACGATCAATCTTGAATGTAGTGCCGAACAGCTGTCGTTACTAAGTCACCTTCCATAGGCGTAACAAAAATAATTTTACTTCTTTAATTTTCGATTTATTAAATTCAAAAATCTATACTAATATACAGGGTGTTTCAAAACAGATGCGAAAAACTTCAGGGGGTGATTCCTTGTTCAAAATAAAGGGTAGTTGGCTTCATAAACGTTGGGTCAAAAGTCAACCATTAGGGAGATATCGCGGTACAAAGATGGCGGAAAAATAATGTTCTTATTTTTTATGTTGAAAACGAAAAGAGATAGACTAATGAAATTTTATGGAAGCATTACTGTTATGAAAACACACTTTCTGGTAATTTTTTCACTTTTTTAAAATGAGTGGAAGGGGTTGAAATAAACTACCCCAATCATTCTTGTTAACGAAATTTAAAGAAAAATCTTATCAAACACATGCAAAAAAATTAATTTTGATAGTCTAGTTTATTTAGAAACTTTTTTATCTCTTGTGTTTTTTTGATAAAACTCAACGATTTGAAATTAAAAAATAAAATGTAAAGCATTACATGTCAGGACTAAAAATATTTTTAGATCAAGAATCTTAATTGGAGAAAAAAAAAAGTTAATGGAACTTCTCGCTGGATTCATTTTAAGACCCACTTCTTTTCTCTGAGTTTACCTTGTGTTATTTCTTGTCTATTTAATAATTTGTTTTATGTAAAGTGTACAAATATGGAAACACATGTTGTGAGGTCTTGAATTATAGTGAGATTATTATGAATTTTATAACGAGTAACGAGGCTTCAAAAATAATTATTTGCAGTGTTTGCGCTGTGTGTAGTCATTGATAGACAAAACAACAGCACGAAAAATAATGAAACAATTTATCACTAGTAAGTAATTATAAGTCAGCCATGTTAAAGTTCCATCAAAGTCACGATAATTCTGTTTAAAAGCTTCTCCCTTAGTCATTTTATTCCATGGTCTCTTTAAAAAGTCTGGTTATGACGAAAAAAAAAAGGAAAATAATAAAACAAAATATATTCATAACAATAAAAATATATTTTTCGGTTTCAGTGAAATAGGTATACAATTATGATATGATTTATTTTTATATAATAATAAGTTTTTATTTGGTATAAGATTTTTAATAAAGAAAAAAACATATTTTTTAATATTAAATTAATTTAAAAACATAGATTAGATATCATTTTTTCGGTAAACTGTATGTACAATATGATACTCGTATTAGTGTTTAAAAGAACATTAAAAAAGTTTGTCATTGAGTATAGAAAAATTGAACAAAAAACAATACTTTTGTACATAGAACATTAAAACAAAATAACATTTTTTTTGAAATTGAAAATTATTAAATGCCTTGTAATATTAGTAGTTTTTTTTATTTAAAATTAAACAAAAATAATTTTGCAGAAAAGATTCCTGATACAAGATTATTTTGCCATGTGTAATTATTTAAAAATAAACAATGTTATTAACATTTTTGACCTCTTCAGATAAAGAAATTTAAAAATAACACTCTCTGATCTCTTCTCCAACATAAAAAAAACTATTACAATATATACAATACAAGTAAACTTATCGAGAAACAACTATACATTATGCACATTTATAACAGATACAATATTAAAAATAATATCACATATAATGCTGTCTCAGTGATGTGACTTAATTACGAAAACTACAAGAAGAGAATTTCTTTAACAACCATTTTCATTTTTCAGATAAAAAATAATAATAATAACCTCCGAGTTCATTCGATCACTAATGCACACGAAGACTAGCAAAACGCGTATATTCACAACACTAACCATCCTAGGGATGCATTCCAGGAGTTGCAGCTCCCAACCTAGGTCCGTAAAGGGAGTAAGGATTAAGATACTGAGGAAATCCCGGGTGTCCTAGAGGAAAACCGGCTAAAGATGGCGGTAAAAGGGACGGTTTTGAGTAAGGATGGTACCTAGCAGTTGCCAGAGGTGACAAAGGTGGTGTGGGGTATCTGTGAAGTAGGGGATGCCCAGGAGACAGTCCCGGAGGCGTGAGCAACGATAAATTCGCGCCCGCTTCACTCACCGCACTCGTGTGAGTCCGTAAATGTCCCAGGAGTTCTTCAGAGTTCGAAAACCTCTTCCCACAGTACGAGGCATCTCCAGAAATCCAGTTACACACGTATGGGAGGTGGCTAGCTGCTGCAAGCGCTGCTAACTGTGCATGGGCGTAAGCACTGTACGCTACAGTAGTTGGAACTTTCGCATGATCACACTGAGTACATCCAGCGGGACAAGGAGGCTTCTGAGTCGCTCCTAACAGATGGGAACTCATACTACAACCAGTACAGTAAGGATCCCGACATGCCGCTAAAGAATCCTGAGTTTTCAGTCGGCCATATGATAGATAAGGGTTCAGAGCACTGCTTCGTGATATTAAACTCGAAGTCATCAGGTCCATGCCCAAGGGAGAAAACCCTGGATAACTACTGGTGCTCAGGAACGCTGAACCCGGTGAAGGGGGTACTCCAGGCTTAAAGGTACCCAGCGGAAGGTCTTTGATGGCCGGATCTGAAGAACTGGTCAAGATGTTGGGAGTAAACGCCGTCTTGGAGATTGAAGATGGTGTATGTGGACTACTACCGGCTTCTGAGGCTTTGTCAGGTGTTTTTGTGAGACTATGCCTGTCGTCTCCTGGAGTTTTTCGTTCTGATGACACAGCAGGGCTTTCTCTAGTTGATGTGGCGCTCTGGTTACTCCCGCATCTACCGTTGACTTGTCCGTTCTTCAAAGAGCTTCCGCTGTTTGGTGTTCTGACCCTATTCCCTACAGAACTTGAGCGTTCCTCTGGAGTGGAACTCTTCTCCATTGAACTGGGGTCCAGTTGCATCTTGCCATAGTTTGATTTCGGTGCCAAGTCATTGGAGGGAGTGGACCGCAGTTTTTCCTTGTTGGATTCTGAAGATCTTTTGGAGGATTTCTCAGCGCTTTGGAGTAGCTTGGCGTTGGGAGCGTCCGCTCCTATTTGGGAACATGTCTGGGCGAGTAGAGCTAGAGGACTCTTCTTGGCATCCAGCTGAAAAAAGAAAAATAACATAAGTAATTTTTTATGACGTTTTAGTGTACTAGAATAGTAATTATATATTTTAAATAGTGTTCTTTCTGTTTTTTTTGTAAACCCCGTACTTGTTTTATAGATTTATGATACTTATTAATAAAAACATGATCAATTTGAGCTTGTTTTTGACACTAACTCAACAAATGCTAAAGTTAATCGTATTACAAAAAGTCTTTTGATGTTTTACAAGGGTATCCATTGTCGTAGACTATAAAATTATAAAATTGATTACAAACTCTTTGTTTTGTGCTAGTTGAAAAACAAGCCGGGGTTTTTTATTATTAAAAATAATTATCCGTAATGTCCCCGGTCTTTGTCTAGCATCAGCTTCGTCCTTTTTCAGTCCATGGTACACAACGCAGCTCGACGTTGATTAATAGCCCTTGCTGACAGTCTCATTTATCATTTTGAGCAACCGAAAAGCAATTGAAAAGAATTATTTATTATTTTATGCCAGCGCGGATGGAAGAATGGAAACATTATCTATTATTGATGGGCGATGAGTCTGAAAAGTTGCCCTAAATTGATTATACTATAAAAAGTTACCCAGGGTAGAAAAAACACAAGCAAACAAACAATAATAGTTATTTTTTATACGAGACGATAATGCAATTTTATCGTGGTGTATAAAACAATATTTTTTCCATAGCGAGTAACGTTTTAAAAAAAATCACAAATTATTATTTCAAGGAATTTATGACGAGTAGAAAAAATATTGTGCTGGGTTGGCCTTGGTTTCTATGTAATTTGACAAATAAATAGAACTGTCTTTTTAGTTGTCAGTTTTGAGTCAATATTTTTTAATTCTTTCATGTCGATTGCTGATTGAATTGGAGCCAGAAATGGCTCAAAACGAAATAAATAAATTACCAACAGATATTCAGGCTGAGGCGACAAACGCCATATCCCAACTACTTCCATTTAAATCCCGAACAACTTGTGAAAAGGAATACAAAAATTTTCAAAAATGGAAGCAATTAAAAAACGTGCGAGAAGAAATTGAGTTTTTAACCTATCCTCACTGTTAAAGTGTCATTTATGGAAAAAAAGATATTTTTCTAGCTAAGAATACCATTAAAAAGTGTTTTTTTTTATCAGGATGTAATTAAAAAATGATTTATTGTATTTTTCCTGACCGTTTACGTGACAAATTGCATACATTAAATGCATATAATATTTAAATGATATTTAAATTGTTTCTAAAGTTTTCGTTAATTGTGTAATTTATTTGTTATTAACGAGACAAATGTAAATGACATTATAGATACATTATTATCCTTGTACACAAAATACTCCATTTTCTACACTGACTAAGTTTGTTTTTCTAAGCCGACTTTGTAGGAAATCGCGTTTCGTGCTCATTTGTTTATAAATTTCCACATAGCAATTAATCATAGCCAATTACTTTTCCTTCTGTTAATTATTAACATTACGCGGCGCATAAATCTCTGTCGGAGTTCGCTTAATGCGGCCATTCATCATGCGCGCTTGGCATGACGTTTCTTTTTTTTCGCTTATTACGACGGCTTATTAATTTGGAAGAAATTATGCCGTTCCATTATCCGCCAAATGACTCACAGTCATTTGGAAATCTTTTTTGTTTGTTGATCAATGTCTTTTCATAAATTTACCTTATTTTTAAACAACGATTAGTTATATTGAAAATACTTCTGGGGTTTTCACCAGTAGACATTTTAATAATAAAAAACCCTGGTTTGTTTTTCAACTAGCAGAAAAGAAAGAGTTTGTAATCAATTTTGTAATTTTATAGTCAATACCCTTCTAAAACATCAAAAGATTTGTTGTAATATGATTAATTTTAATATTTGTTGAGTTAGTGTCAAAAACAAGCATTTATTCATGGTGTATACTTTAATTTGATCAAATTTTTGATGATAAGGTTCATGAATCATTGTAATAGGTACAGAAATCTCCTAAAATGTCTATAATCTAGATTTAAGCTTCAAATTCGGATGTATTTCTATGATTTGAATCAGATAATTCATTTTTTATACAGATAAATTATATTTTTCAGTATTTGGCTTCCTTTGCAATTACTTTCTTGATAAATCATCATAAATCAATAATAATTCAAGCTAAAAAACTACGAATTTCTATTGTTTTATTGGCTTGAATCCATTTTTTGGCTCTAATACTTTTAAATTTATGAACGTATGACTTCCTTGTTAATTATTAGGTAGTTACATCATCAGGATTTCAAAAATGTTCATTTAATTTGGCTAGGAGCTTAAAAATTATGGCTTGCTGTTGTTTTTATTTTTTTAATACAGTTTTTTGGCTTAAATACATTTAATTTTAGAAACATTTGATTTCCTATTCAATTTTTATGTAGTAAAATGATCATAATCCTATAAGAATCTTTCATAGCTTCTTCATTTCTGCTCTAAGCTTAAAAATTATGGCTTTCACTTGTTTGATTGGCTTTAATTCGTTTTTTTGGCTGAAATTCATTCAATTTACAGTTCTTAAATATGATTTGGTGGTGAAATCATTAAAAAACCCACCAGAATTTCTAAAAGATTTATTTAATTTAGTTCTAAGCTCTAGAAATTATGGCTTCTTTAAGTTTGATTGGCTTGAATCCATTTTTTAGCTCTAATACTTTTAAATTTATGAACGTATGACTTCCTTGTTAATTATTAGGTAGTTACATCATCAGGATTTCAAAAATGTTCATTTAATTTGGCTAGGAGCTTAAATATTATGGCTTGCTGTTGTTTTTATTTTTTTAATACAGTTTTTTGGCTTAAATACATTTAATTTTAGAAACATTTGATTTCCTATTCAATTTTTATGTAGTAAAATGATCATAATCCTATAAGAATCTTTCATAGCTTCTTCATTTTTGCTCTAAGTTTAAACATTATGACTTTCACTTGTTTGATTGGCTTTAATTCGTTTTTTTTGGCTGAAATTCATTCAATTTACAGTTCTTAAATACGATTTGGTGGTGAAATCATTAAAAAACCCACCAGAATTTCTAAAAGATTTATGTAATTTAGTTCTAAGCTCTAGAAATTATGGCTTCTTTAAGTTTGATTGGCTTGATAAGTTGATATTTGAGGTTCTTGCTCTTTAAGAAAAGTTCAGCTTTAGAAATAGAGAGTTTTGGTAGTTTCATTCATTTTAGTCCAAAATTTTGGCTGAAATAAATTTAGTTTCATCAATATTTGGCTTTCTTCCAAATTAATTTGTAGTAAAATCAGCACAACGTTAATAAAATCAGTCATAATCCTTCAAATTGTGATACCTATTTTATTAAAAAATTGGTTTGTAAGCTTCAAAATTACTGCTTTCTATGGTTTGATCCAAACTTTTACACGGAAACGACTGATTTCTATCAGTTTCACCCAATTTTAAAATTGAAGAATTTGAATTAAGTTGATTTTGGATTTTCTTCCTTGTTATAGAGTCTTGTAATTGTACTTTTTTTGATGCATGATGAATTTTGACTATTTCTAGATCCAAATTTACCAAACTGAAGATTATAACATCAATTTCAACAGAAATATTGAAGCTTTTTTGGACATTCGCCTTTTTTAAAGAATCTGCATATAATACAATATCCAAAAATTTGAAATTCATCCATATTTAATATCTTCAATCCATAACAAGTTTCCGTAAAATTTAACACAACATATGCAAGCTTTTTTAAGCTTTATTACTTTCACTCCAATCCGACAGCTTGTATTTTTGAAATAAATGGACGCAAATGAATCAGAGTATATCTCCAATCCAAGACAATGACCCAACCTACCGTTGTTGGTAAAGGTGTAAGGTATTCGGGCCTCAAATACTGATTGGACGAAGTCAACATCTTCCTTCACTACAAATCGTCTATTTTACTAATCACTTCGATCACCACTGTCATCTAGACCAACTAATCTCAATATCCTGACCACTTTCAATCACTGTTACCATATCCAGAACGCGTATACTGAAAAGCCTGATTCACGCTTCAACTACGTCAACAAAACTAAGACCGTGACTCGACTAACGCGCTTTACGATTTCGAACCGACTGAAACGCGAGGCTCTCTCTACACGTCGTTCGTGCGGCTGCTTTGTGACGTCACCGTTATCCAACCTTCTCCTTTCATCCCGTGCCTTTTCCTATCTCTTTTCTTGTCATCGAATGCACCCCCGACCCCGCCGCGTCTCCGGCTTGTTAGTTTGACACCCTCGGCCGACTTGATCGAGGTGTTGCGGCTGCGAATGTGTTTTGTTTTGATGGGCGATGACAGGCCGACAAGATTTTACTGTTTCGGGAGAGTTTTTGACGGTTGCGGGCGAATTGGAGACCGGAAAAAGGGTTTCTTTGGTGTTTAGGGTGGTTTTGGTGTAATTGGGAGATAATAGATTGACTGGTACAGGCGTGTCATTTCGTGATGAGTTAGTTAATTAGTCTAAAGAATTTTTGATAAGAAGCATAGTCAAATAGTTAGAGTTGGTAGTATTTTTAAGATACATGGATCCAGAAGATCAGTTTGTTAGTGATGAGCAAATCTCTTGGTCTTGGTTTGGGTTGGTATCACGTAAACTTGAAAAAATGCAAGACCGCAAGACTTCTTGTAGATCAAATGCCCGTCTCGGTCTTGGTCTTGCTTTTTGTTCAAAGTCTCGACCAGTCCGATATTATTTTTCTTTTGAGTGATACACGCATACTACATAGTACATTGTAGAAAACTCTGTGTTTTAATTTCCAGAATGCTCTTGAGACGCTGCTAATCCTGTGATGAATTTCAGACTCGATATTGGCCTTTTCCGAAATCAAACTGCCAAGGTAATTAAATTCCGCTACATATTCCAATAGTTCTTTTCCGATTTTTATAGCATTGTTGTAATCTTCCGGGGGAGTGCACATGATTTTAGTTTTATCGATGTTCAGCTTAAGGCTCAAAGCCTCGTATGACCAGGTATATGTGTTCAACATTTATTGTAATTACTGTAACGTTTTTGCAACTAGAACGCAGTCATCAGCGTATTGAAGTTCTATGATGAATTTTGTACGTGTTTTTACGTTGAAAAAACCTGTATCTAATGCTCAATCCTCTTTCCTGCAGTTTGCTGTCCACTATAATGGAGATCGCTGCCATGAATATGTTGAATAGGAGAGGCGCTAAGACACATCCCTGCCTAACTCCTGTATTTGTTAGGAATTGATCGCTCAGTGATCCATAATGTGACACTCTTGACTTGTTGTTGTTATGGAGGCTTTTACACACTGTAAGAAATTTGTTGGGTCCTCCGAACTTTTCCATAATTGCCCAAAGCGCATCTCTGTTCACAGGGTCGAAGGCTTTAGTTAGATCGATGAATGCAACATAAAGTTTAGACTGCTGCTCTTTTACTTTTTCCTGTATGATGTTAGGTGTGATGATGTCAGCTGATGATCAGCTGACTTACTAGATGTCTTTCGTTTATCTATTTAGTTCTTTTCAACATCAAGAACTTTGGTTTAGTTATAGTATGTGTGTAATAAGATGTGTTGAAAGATAAAAATGTATCTATTAATTTTTTTGTTAAATGCGTAAAAATCTTTCTAAAATTGCGGACTTTTTGACAGCAACATTGCTTTAAACTGAGGCGTGCTTAATTAAACACCATTAAAACGAAAAAATGAATGTAGGAAAAACAATAAATACTTCTACTACATATTTTAACAATTTTTATTGTGTTTTTGGATAAAAATCCTTCAACCTTTCATTCGACGAAAGTTGACTGTAAAATCCTTCATATTGAATGAAATCCTGACAACACTGTAGAGAACTATCCTAAGCCCCAAGACTGTATGATGAGTTATATCTCAAGAAATGTAGACATAATAGATCTATAAAGTCGTGGAAACCCTAGACTAGCGAACAAACTAATTTTTTGAACAGTTTCATTTATCAAAAAACAAACAAATTTTGTTCGAAACTCTCTTTTGAATTAGTTATAAATATATTTAATTTTCTGTCGGGCGATTTTTTCCAGTCTGACTGTAATTTATCACCGACTTATTTGTTTCTGAAATAACTGCCATAAATCACTTGAATTATTAATGGCCGTTCAGTTTGTCATGTCCGTTCGATTTAATTACTTTGTTGTCGATTGTAAAATGTGGAAAGAGCGCAATTTATAATCTGCGTTAGAGAGTAACTGGTCGCTAGTGAATAACGTGTCTCCAGTTACAACATTATCGAGAGATTCGTTATTATTTATTACTTTTATTTGTAAACTTGTGGTATTTTGTTGAAAAAATTCTGGCAATTTTCCCAAAGAAACAGAAATGTATACAGGGTAGTACGAACTGTATTCCGAAAAACTGTATTCGGCAGCATATTCTGTACATAAAAATAAGAAAAAAAAGTTCCTATAAATGTACGTCCTAAAATGCTTAGTTTCGGAGATACAGGGTGTAGAAGTTTCATTTTTATTTTAAATTTTTCCAAATAATTTCTGAAGTAACGTCAATATTTGGATGAAAATTGGTGCCTGAGATTTTTTGACACGAAGAATTTGATTTTGATGTCAATATGACTCCTACCTGTAGGGGGCGCCACCTACATATTTTTTACTGGTTTTAAGAGTAATAACTTTTCGCCCGTACGTGTATAAAACTATTGACTAAAAAAATATTCATTTCCATGAGTTTTTACGTAAAAAATGTCTCTTGGTAAAAATCGCTACGAGCAACCGTTCTCAAGATATTTAGAATGGAAATAGTCAGACAGCGGGGGTAACTTCGACATGTATATTATAATGCTTTTTTTGTTGTTTTTCAGGTTATCCAAATTTTTTCTATTGCTTTTGTTTTCTTTAATAAATTTTTTGTATTATAATTTTGTTTTATTTATTTACTTTTATTATTTTTTTTTGCTTTAGTTTTTCTCTTCAGGTTTGTTAATTTTTGTTGAAGATGCCGCACACCTACGTCAAAAAGTGGATTAAGTGTGTCACCTGTGGAAAGTGGATTTGTGGATATTGCAACGGTGGTTCCAAACAAGTGAGATACGAATGCCCTCCATGTTCCGACGATGCGATTAGAATTTCGTTCCTACTGTTTGCTTTGTTTTTTATGTTTTAAACTTGTTTTAAATGTTGTGTATTTATGTTTTTTACTTTGTTCAATGAGTTTTAGTTAAGTTAAAATAAAGTCTTTAAAGTTCTGTTAGTTCAGATGCAAAATGTGCTAGGTAGGTATACCAAAGTTTCTGAAAATAGATGACTGTATTTTTTTTGTTTCGTTTGTCTAATTTAGGCCTATAAACTATTCGCTAATGTTTTTAGTTAATAATTCATAATGAATTTTCTTTTTTTTGGTGTCGAAGTTGCACCGGTGACGTCTAACTTTGACTTCATGTAGAATTAAGTATGGTGTCGAAGTTACCCCAAATGCGGGGTAACTTCGACACCAAAAAAATAAAATAAAAAAAAAGTAGAAGGAGGGCTGAGGGGGAGTTGTTTGTTCGGCTATGAAGAACAAAGGCTTCAATTGTTACGACGACACATAAGTCACGGTTCTCAAGACAATAGTTTTCTTCACAGAGCACGAAATACAGCTGAAACCTGTCGAAGTTTTACGGTAGTTATTTGACTGAAATAATATATTTTTATTTTTTTTTAATTATTAATCATAATTTTTTCTGCGAAAGGAAGATGATTAAACAGTTTCTGTTGAACTTTTGACACAAAAATATTTCAAATTTATGATTTCAGTCTAATAACTATGTTTAATTTGATAATTTGATAATTTGATGACAGGTATTGATCATTTCAATTCTAAATATCTCGAGAACCATTAGTCGTAGCGATTTTTACCAAGAGACCTTATTTATGTAAAAAAAGTTGTAAATGTATATTTTTTTACTCAGTAGTTTTGTACAGGTGCGGACAAAAAGTTATTACTCTTCAAAACAGTTAAACACATGTAGGTGACGCCCCTTACAAATAGGAGTCATATTGACATCAAAATCAAATTTCTCATGCTAAAAAACTCCCAGATACCAATTTTCACCCAAATATTGACGGTACTTCAGAAATTACTTGGAAAAATTCAAAGTAAAAAAGAAACTTCTACACCCTGTATCTCCGAAACTAAGCAATTTAGGACATATACATTTATACGAACTTTTTTACTTATTTCTATCTGTAGAATATGCTGCCGAAGTTTCCGGAACAGAGTGCGGTCCACCCTGTAAAATAAACTAAAAAAAGCTACTTTTGTATAGTCGTACTTGGTTTTGGAAAATACTCCAGGTTAGTCCAGTGAATGAAGGTTGAAACCACGCGAAAGAGACTCTAAGAACAGCTATTAAAAAAAAATTGACAAATATGATTAATTTATATCGTTTTTCTCCGAATTTTAAATATTCAACCGTAGCTCTCTATGATTGCAAAAACAAGATCATTATTATGAATTATCTCTGTGTTTGATTTCGGTGTCATGCCGCTTAAAAATAGCGGGTGATTTATGCACGCTCTGTACTTTTACGATTATACACGTCTAGTAAATGAAAACTTATCAATGTATGTGTGTGCGAGCTGTGGTTATTTATACGTTTCCATATCATATTTTGATTGCTGCGCCTGTCTATTTTTAGAATTAATATGATTTATTTTGTTGTTTTGTCGGATCGCTATGAAATTCTGTGAAGTAACATGATTGTTAATGTTGTAATTAAAAAAAAAGAGATAATTGATAGGGTTTGTGTATTAACTTAATAAGGAAACAGGAAAAGATACAAGAAATCATTGATTAATGAGGTTTTTCGAATTCATTTCCTTGAGTCTGTAAAGCACCTGTAACTTACAGTGTTCACCCTGTCGTCGTCGAACTAGTCCCAACCCTGGAATCGGTCTCCAGAGACCTCTTAATCGTATCCAGACCCTTTCCAGACGTTTAACCTGCCGCTCCTTTGGGAATAATCCAGGAAATTTCATCTAAATTTACCAGAATACTCATTCTGAAATTAAATAGTTATTGCTGGAGGATTTTTCATGTTGCAACTTTTTTATAGAGGGCCTCTGTAGCTCATAGAATAAAAAACTTTGGAATTTTGTTTAAGTGCAGATCTAAAGTATGTACTAGGAAAATATTTTAACTGCTATAGGGTGGGCTCAAAAAAGTATGACTGGATCGGGATGATTTTTTTTTAAATGGAACAACCTGTATATTATTGCATTTTTGGTTTCCTTTCAGATCCATTTACATAATCCTAAGATATGAGTAAATAAACTGTCTGTACTTAACTTTGCTATAAATATGGTAATTGTAAATCATACAGGATGTTCCGAAAATTCTACGCCAAACTTTCTAAAATATAAAATAATTTTTCTTGGTTTTTTTAAATGGAACACCCTATATATTATTTTTTCAATAGATGAAGAATTGAAAAATGAACATTTTTTGTATTTAGAATATTTCAAAATTTTTAATGGTTTCGCAGATATTTGCGGTTTTAAGGGCTCGAACTCACTGACGACCAGGTCGCAACGACCTGGCCGTCGTGTCGGCTGGCCGGATGTATTGCGTTTATAGCTGCGGCCAGATGAACGACCAGTTTCAACAGAGTTGTCAGATCTAACGATTTTTTACGTTTTACCAATTAGAAAATATTGTTTCAGAAAGAATTAAGTTTCAGAAATGTTAAAATATCCGAGTTAACTAAAAAGCGAAGTTGCTCTTCATGAGCTTAATAAATTAAAATGTTAATAAATACTGGTGTGGTAAATGGAGTAAGTAAAATCTCCAACCCCGACTATACGATAACGTCGTTATTTCCATGTTTTTCAAATCCGCGATGCCTGCTATCCCATCAGTCGTTTCATAACAGAATATTCTACATCCTACGTCTATGTAATTTAATATGTGTAGAGTGAGACATGTAACTCGTGAAATTTTCAGCATTGTATCAATAAAGGACAAAAACAGTATTGTGCCTAAAGGTGCGTCCAGACTAGGGTATTTTAGCCCGAACGAACCGAGCGCGCACGAACAAGCAGAACAAATAGGCCGAACAAAAAGCATTGTGTACGCGCCGCGACCGACAAAAAGGGACATATTCTCTTTCTTTTTTCTACTGATATGGACTTCTACTGACGGCTCTTATCGACTTTAGAAGTAAACATATTAGGGCCATCGTAAAAAAAGGTCGTCAGACACTGGCTCTAAATATAAGCAGGTGGAAAGTTTAGTTTCCAGTTATTTCAATGTTTCCAATATAAATTCCTCTTTTTTATTGTTACTGAGAATCTACAACAGTAAATTGACCAGACCTGGTCGTCAGTGTGTTAGAGCTCTATTTCCTAATGATTTTTCTCTCGTATTTTACCGTTGAAAGAGCCATATGAAACAATACTGCGTGTATCTGTAAAATCATTAAACATTTTGAAATACTCTAAATACAAAAAATGTTCGTTTTTTACCTCTCCATCTATTGAAAAAATAATATACGGGGTGTTCCATTTAATAAAAATAATCTCGGTCGACTCACACTTTTTTAAGCCATCCCATAGAAGTTAAAATATTTTCCTGAAATACATCCTCAAACATAATTTAGGTTTGCACTTAAAAGTTAGTTTTTTATTCTAGGAGCTACAGATGCCCTGGCGCATTATGGCCAGACCATGAATACATTTTGAATTGATTATAAATATTTTAACAAATAATGTAAAACCCACGCTGTGGCGTCTTGGTACACTCTGGTACTATTCCTCAGATAATTACTCGATGTTTGGCGTTCTTTTTCCTATAATAATTAGGTGCTAAAAGACGGCTTGTCATGGCTTACACAATGCAGAAAGCGCGAAAACCGGCAGTTTTTGATGGGTCTAATTATCGGTTTCTTAATAAAGGAGATAAAAACGGCGTTTGTTTGGCAGCTAACCTTCGAAATAACCAAAAGACAAACGAGTTTGTTTAGTTAGAGTGGCGAATTTAGTCTTTGAAAGACATTTTTTAAGGAATCGGCAATTTAAAACCTGTTTTTGCATCCATAATAAATTTAATTTACGATTTTATATACGTTAAGTAATGTACAACGAACACTCCTTGTTTAGATGACTCCCAAAGAGAAAAACATATTTTGTAAAACATTTTTTTTTGCACTAACTTGCAAAAATATGTTATGAGTACCTTTTCATTTCCATAGTTATTGTATTTTTTTTTCGGTGCTCCATTTTTCAAACTTAGAGTATGTATATTCATATTTCTGTTTCGATCTTGCTGGAAGCAATCCAGAAATGGCTCTGAATGCCTCTTCTTCAATATCAGAGGGAATACCTTCCGAATCGCTCATTTTTTAAACTAGTGACATCAATATTATTTACTGTCATATTGACATTGGCATGCATGGTGTTATTTGAACGAAGGTATTAAGGTAATTGATTTTTAGGACAGGTGTATAGTTAAGTACAATAATTTTTAAAATTTATTGTGTGTTTTTATAGTTAGACGTAGATAAAATATTGTACCGGGTGTCCCACTAAGAATAGCTCTCGGCTGTATCTCGGAAAGTATTAGCCGTAGGGTTTACGGAAAAAAATATATATAACTAAAGAGGCTATGGGAAATTACTGGAAATTATTTTCAAGTTTGTAGAACGACCGCTAGGGGGCGCAACTGCAACAAAAAATAAGAAAATGGAGTTTTTACACAATTTTGCCTAGATAAGGTGTACTATAAGTAATAGCTTCATAATCTTCAGTAAATTTTGAATATTTTTTGTTAAAGCCATTTTCCCCTATCTACTAAAATAAAGTGGTGGGGGAAGGTTAGATCTGTTTTTATTTAAATATTAATAACTCTGGACTGGATGATCGGAATCCAACAAACGAGGGCTCGTTTAAAAGAGCGTTTCTTGCTCTATATTGCACCATATAAACAATAATAATAAGCTTTTGAACGTAGACGCTAGGGGGCGTTGTCTTACAACTTAACAAACATTGCGCGTTTTTTCAAAAAAATTAAATACAATAGTATATATAATTTTAGCTGATAGTAAAGAGTAGTAAAAGCTTAAAAAGTCAGCGAAAACCGCATTTTGATATCTTCTTCAAACCGAAGATATTAGCAAATTATGATAAATACCAAAATAAGCCCTTAATTACCTTATTTTTACAACACGGTATTAGTAGCCCTCTTAATTATGCCCATTCTAACAAAAAAATAAGATAGAAACAGTTAGTTTATTTTAAAATCGACGAAATACCAGAATACCATAATACCGGAGGTATTAATATCTAATAATTAAGATATAAATAACAGTGAACAAGAAACGATGATTCAGTGAAGTCATGGTAGGCTTTGGAAAAAAAGTTGCTTTTGACCTAATAGTATAAACGTCAAATTGTTATTAGATCAACATTTTGATAGTCTTATCAGCATGATGTAATAACAACTTGACGTTTATGCTATTACGTCAAAAGCAACTTTTTTCCAAAGCCTACCATGAGTTGACTGAATCATCGTTTCTTGTTCACTGTTATTAATATCTTAATTATTAGATATTAATACCTTTGGTATTATGGTATTCTGGTATTTCGTCGATTTTAAAACTAACTGTTTCTATCTTATTTTTTTGTTAGAATGGGCATAATTAAGAGGGCTACTAATACCGTGTTGTAAAAATAAGGTAATTAAGGGCTTATTTTTTGGTATTTATTATAATTTTGCTAATATCTTCGGTTTGAAAGAAGATATCAAAATGCAATTTTCGCTGACCTTTTAAGCTTTTACTACTCTTTACTATCAGCTAAAATTACATATACTATTGCATTTAATTTTTTTGAAAAAACGCGCCATGTTTGTTAAGTTGTAAGACAACGCCCCCTAGCGTCTACGTTCAAAAGCTTATTATTATTGTTTATATGGTGCAATATAGAGTAAGAAACGCTCTTTTAAAAGAGCTCTCGCTTGTTGGATTCCGGTCATCCAGTCCAGAGTTATTAATATTTAAATAAAAATAGATCTAACCTTCCCCCACCACTTTATTTTGGTAGATAGGGGAAAATGGCTTTAACAAAAAATATTCAAAATTTACTGAAGATTATGAAGCTATTACTTATAGTACACCTTATCTAGGCAAAATTGTGTAAAAACTCCATTTTCTTGTTTTTTGTTGCAGTTGCGCCCCCTAGCGGTCGTTCTACAAACTTGAAAATAATTTCCAGTAATTTCCCATAGCCTCTTTAGTTACAAATATTTTTTTCCGCAGCCCCTACGGATAATACTTTCCGAGATACAGCCGAGAGCTATTCTTAGTGGGACACTCTGTACAATACACGCGAGTTAACTCCATTAAGATACTTGTATGGTTACACAAGCGTAACTTAATGATGCTGTTAACTCTCTTTTGAACTAAAGTTAGTTAGAAGCTACGATTATGTACATTTTCGGTGTAAGACATACCTACAATAGGTACTACAGTTACTTCAGAGATAAACTTAATTTTCTCTCATTTTTTCGATTGCCTTCTGCTAAAATCTTCCTTGGCTCGTTTGAAAGACTTTAATATTAAAAAGAAACTATACCAAAACAAGAGATAAATGTTGCACACTCTAAATTTCCTGACCTCAACTGCCTCGACCCGTCACCTCCATGTAAATTAGTCTTAATCGTCACTCAGGACCCGAACCTTTTAGCTCCGAGCCGCTAAGTGGCTATCATATCGAAACTTTAACGCTCTTTAAGCCACGTAACATGATAATTTCCGTATAATAGCCGGTAAGTTACCGACGCGACGGTGGTAATCTCGGATTGGACGTTTATACCGGTGACAGCCGTGTGACAATCGCAGAGATATGTCCTGTTCGATTTGTAACAATCTTTGGCTAATAAAAGGAGAATCGAAGCATAATTTAATGTTTTTAGAGCCTTGGAGCTTTTTTTTGATCTCAATGGATAGAAAAACACAAATGCTGTACAGTAAGATTGTTATGTGTGATGTTTTTTTTTCCAAGTTTTACCCATACAGTTCTACTAGGTTCTGCAGAACTTCACTATTGACAGTCATTACTACTGCATCGTCAGCGTATCTGATATTGTTGATTCGTTGATCATTCATTTGATTCCCTCATCTCCCTCTTCCAACGCTTCTTGAAAGGTGGCCTCACCATATACAAATTGAAAAGGAGGCGACACAAGATGCATCCCCGACGTACCCCTCGTTGAATTAGTATATTTTCAGAAAAACCATCATCTACTCGTAATCTGATATCAGATTATATATCCTGAATTCAGGATAAGCTAAATAAAGGAAAATCTTTGATTTTTGTCTTAGACTGATGGACCCAAGTAGCATTTTCACGACTTGCGACCACATGTTCACTAAACACAACGTTGGATTAGTTACAAAAAATAGTTAGCTCCCTACCTTGGGTATTAAAATAAATTTAAACGTTTTTATAACGTTGTGCCGACGTTGGACTAGTACTACAGCAAAGTAGAAGCTTCTGCGACGTCGAATAAACGTTGTCTTGTAACCTTTTTTGCTTAAGTGATCTTTAGGTGATTCGGACAACGTAATTACAACGTTGGACAATATAGAGTTTTCCGACGTCAGTTTCAGGACCTATTCCAACGTTATGCAAACGTCGTCTGTTTTACTAATTCCAACGTTGTTTAGATTTCCTTACTCTTACGTTGGTAGGACGTCGAGTCACTACCTTTTTGCAACTGTATTGAACCATAACCTTAAATCTTAAATTTTCACTTCATTGTTCTGTTCAGTCAGACAGTTCAGTGCTGTTTTTATTTTTATAAAAAAAAACTTAATTAAAATGGGACATAAGAAAGGTACATATAAAACTAAATTTAAATATACAACGACATATATTACCGATAGTTTATCCACTCCCTCGTTTATTTAGATTATAGAGGGCGGCACAAACTAGACTCTAGGATGACTAAATTAGGCAATCTTGCGACTAGTATACTACCTGTTAAGGCCGAACTGCGTCTTTATTAGTCCAGTATGCGAGTACTCGAACTACTCCATCTTAATCAACAAAACAACAAAGAAAATGTTTCGTTCCTAAAATAGCAATTCCTGCTTTTTGAATACATTAACTTGAAATATTTGACCCTAAAAAACACGCGGAAACAATTTTTTCGACTGCGAATAAATTATTCTCATTTTACTAAAAAAAAATTCAAGAAAATTTTTAAAACTTCTTTAATTTTAAGGCCCATTAGTATTTTTCAAAGTAGAAACATTACATTTATCAATAAAGTTGTTTGCGTTTAACTTTTTTGCCTCGGGTAACGAGTTACAGAGTCGGTTAAAGTGTTTCAATAATTATGATCTTCAAACATCCTCCACACTTAAATACTTTTGTTTTGTTTTCCTTTACTGCCATCTGACATATGTCTGTAACTAAATCATAAAAATAATATTTTTACTATAATTATCCCAATTAAACGCCATATTAGTTTTGTATTTCTGTGAATTAGGATTTTAAACAACGTTGCAGTTTGCACTAAATTAGGCTTCTAGCCAACGTTGCTATCCAACGTCGTTTCGACCCAAAAATTATTCGCCAAACTAGTGCAGACTAGGGTTGGCACGAGGTTGTGCCGACGTTGCGCCCCGACGTTGGTCGCGTGACACAACGTTGTTCCAATGTCCAAATGCTGTTGGGTGATTTCCATACCAGATTACGGATGGAGTTTTCCAGGTTGTTCACACCATCTCTTCTCTGATATATCCTTGATTTATCGACAATATATTTTTTACGACACTATATTTTTGTTTCTTTTATACATTCATTTCTCCTGGTGTACTACCTCGAATCCCTAGACGAAAACCTACCCTCGTTTGATAGAAAGCTCATTTGTTAGGACATCTGCACGCTCACGCACATTAACGCACACACACAAGAAGCGACCGATGATATACAGGCGTCTTTATCCCCGGCGACAGCCCATTATTCTTGCTGTTGTTATTTTTTCCGAGGCACTAAATCAATTTGGGGCCCCATGCGGACCGATCTGCAGGTATTCCGGGGTCCCGGTGTCTTCGAATTACACGCAGGATCGAGCAAGGGGCCTGGGCGAAGTTCTAGTCGAAGAAAAATCGTTGATAGGTAACTGAGAGACATGATAATAAAAATATTGATAATTATTCCATTCCATCAAAAACGTAAAATTTTTTGTGTATTTTTGTCTGATTCTCCGTTTTTCTAGGGTTCTGTATTAATTTTTTTTAATCATCTGCCGGTTAGTGATGTTGATTTTCGTTACTTTTGATTACTTGTTAATTGATGCTCGTACAGCATTGATTTTTTCGATACGTCAAGAAAAATCGCTGATGTGTCACATTGAGTGGTCGAAGTTTTGCGTACTTACGAACTACATGTAAGACATTGATACCATCTATTGGCCCCTCAGTAATCGTAAACACTCTTGGAAAATGAGTTTTTGTATTCGGAATCTTCACACTAATAAATGACTGATAATCTTTAATGGCATCTACGGTCAAAAACGTGATTTCTTCCCTTCTACATGCTCCAAATACTCCAACGATTAAGACAACTTTAGCTAACAGGAATTCTTTGTCATCCGCTTCTTTCATAAAGCGTTCTATTTTCAGTTTTATAAATACTTTTGATTTCTTTGCCTGATATTTGGAAGCTTTTCTTTTCAAAAATGCAATAAGGTTTGTGAATTTGCTAATATCTACGTTTCTGGTCAGGTAAATCATGGTGAGGAGTATCGAATATTTACCTCAACAGAGTTGACGGCTTTAAGGTAGTGGATAACTTCAGGAAATAGGCTAGCAATACATTTTCTGTGAAATTCTCAACATGTTTTTCTTTGACTCAGGTTTCAAAGTTGTTCTAGGTGGTCTCGTATAAGTTTTTCGACTTCTCGGGTACTAACGTGGATAGCGCAGTTTCAGCAGCTTGTTGAATATCCAAAGACTCGTCATTATCACTCATTTTTTCACAAAACTTTGTAGGAAATACGGTGACGTTTCAACCTGACAGAACTTTGTCATTAAACAATGCACAAACAGTGCCTTAGAAATCGATTACCAGAACCTCAACCAGAACATTTTAAAAAATGTTTAAAAATAAATAATAATAATAGCATGAAAATCTCAAATTATCCGCGAAATTCGTTGCGAAAAGATTGTTTTAAGCATTCGACGCATTGTTCAACTAGGCTTTCGCCTCATTGGCCAATTTTGCGTCCCGTGCTTGAGTAAGTAGAACCTGTGCGACCTGAAAGATCTATCGACCTGAAAGATGTGAAAAAAGGTGTCATTAGTCTTGGTCTGTGTCCCTTCCGTTCAATCGGTGATTTATGGGTCGGCGCAATTGGTCAGAGACCTTTTTGTGTAAAAGTCTGTCCCAAGAACCGACAGCCAAGTGTTACACTACTTCATCATGTCGCTTTTATTCCTCCTTTTTCAGGTACTCCATCGTAATGCGTAGTAAAACTTGGGGTTTTGGTACTATACTTTATGGTGATCGATGTTTGGGAGAACGATAAGGCAGAATCTTAAAGGTACAAAGATAAGGAATGGTTTTATTGTGGTGTAATTTGTATATTGCTCTGTTATATCACTTAATATTCTTTGGAGTGTAAAAAGGAATTTTGGTGGTCCCTATTTTGTTAGTACTTTTCTAGAGGTCTCTCTATTACCCTGTCAGATATTTCTGTATTCAAATTTCTTCTTGCAAGTCCTGAGACACCTTCTACGAACTTACAAAATTAAAAATATATCATTCAACGTAAAACCTTTGATACAAATTATGTCTATTCTGTCGGAACCGACTCTATGTGGGACGACGATAAATGTTTTAGCGTGAAAAGCCAGAAACAACAGCTGTCTATTTATTGAAATATCTCCTGCATTATTTCATGCTACCGCAGTTAATTAAAAGTGATAAATAATGCTCATACAGGAAACAGTTATGTCTATCGAGTGTTGTACGTCTACAATTACCTGTGTTGAATTTAAATGGTATTTACAAGCTGTACGACGTACACTGTGGCACAAACAAATCGCCGGATTATAACTTTTAACTCTATTTTCGTTTAAACGTACCTTGTAGTACATGTCATGAATTATTAGGCTAAAATTGGCTTAAGTTATGAAGATTTTCTGAATTTATCATTAATTTACGGGAATGTAACTAAATTAAAAACATATTTTTTCCATAGCAACTGTTAAATTGCCTTTATATCTATCAAAAATAGTAGATAAAACAGTACTTTAACCACAAGGGTAGATTAAATGATACTTTATCAGCGAGAATAGGTTAAAAACTCTATTTCTTCCTTTGAATAAGAAGACTAAGGAAGGAGCATATCAAAAATCTTAGGTACACCGCGGTGGGCCTCAAATATGGCCGACTTAAATTCCGGTTTATCAGTGTCGTTCTAATTTTATTTAAAAAATGTAAAACTATGATGTAGGGTAGACGTGGGGTATACTAATTTGTTTTATTTTACGTTGTGAATAAATGTTGGTAGTTATTAAAATTGTTATAAAAATATATAATTCTAATAAAAATAGATGAGTTATAATAAGTATTTATTAACACAAACATCCGATACGCTACTGAAGCAGGTAAGTCAAATTAACGTATCTAAATTTTTTGACATCTAATCTTTGACAAGTAATAAATAAAAGCTAAAATGCAAGAAAAATATATAATTTAGTTAATTTAAGTGAATTTTATGAATGATCGGTTTACTACACGTATGTATATTATATAGTCACTTACTAGCGAAAAGTTGTTCCATTATTTCACTCAATTTTTGCCGAGATCTACCGCACGCTACACAACCAACTATTTTAGAGTCTTTTCGATAAATCGCGATAGTGTCACTGTTAATTTAAGTTCTGCCACAATTTCCATCTAGATTTACTACCTTTATACAACTATCAGTAGTAGAATAAATAATAAATTACATAAAATAAGCTCCGTAAAGACTGACAAATCCACAAAATTTCAAATCAAATTCAAATGTGTCAAATGAATCGTCAAACAGAACTGTCAAGGATCCCCACCGTAGAGCGCTTTTTCCGCCCACCATGCATGAATACATTGGATAGAATTATGCTCCTTCCTTAGTCTTCTTATTCAAAGATTTCTTATCGCACGTTTTTTAATTGCTTCCATTTTTGAAAATTTTTGTATTCCTTTTCATAAGTTATTCGGGATTTATTTGGAAGTAGTTTGGATATGGCGTTTGTCGTCTCAACCTGAATATCTGTTGGTAATTTACTTATTTCGTTTTGAGCCATTTCTGGCTCCAATTCAATCAGCAATCGACACGAAAGAGAATTAAAAAATATTGACTCAAAACTGACAACTAAAGAGACAGCTTTATTTATTTGTCAAATTACATAGAAACCAACGCAACGCCAACTCAGCACAATATTTTTTCTACTAGTAATGAATTCATTGAAATAATAATTTCTGAATATTTTTTAAAACGTAACTCTCTATGGAAAAAAATATTTACTATTAAACTTACTCAGAAAATCTTAAATCAATTATAAATGGTTCATTTTATATGTAAAACCAAAAAAAATATATAAAAATAGGCTTTATCGAGAAGAATACAAGATTCAGAATGGGCCATTTTATCCACTGGTATTAATAGCCATTCGAAAAATCCCACATATGTTTTCTAGAGCTGTCTCACTCTTGAATTAAGTCGTAACTTACCGGCTACGCTGTCGTAAAACTTTACGAAACAAATAAAAGCCGGGGAGAGTCACGCATTTTCGAAAACAACGCAGAAAGAGACACTTTGAGGAGCAGGAACAGCTGCTCACTATCGCTCAACATATAGAAGTCTATCGCTGTGAATAAATTCATGTACCGTAACGCTATTTTATGTTCTGTTTGAAACAGCAACCTTAAAAACGCTTTTTAAGCAGGAACAGAGATAGGAGTACTTAAAATAAAATTAGGATAGGAGTACGTAATATAAAATAATATTTTAAGCATTGTAGGTAATAATAAAATAGCACAAAATGTCATGGAGCAGTATTCAAGGAACCAACATGTCTTCAGATTAGTGATGTAAAAATTCTAAGTAATCGTTACAAAGTAACAGTTACTTTACGAGGACGTAAGTAACGCTTACTATTTGGATTTAGGACTCGTTACTCGTTACTAAGCTAATTCGTTACTTTTGCGCCGGCAGTAATCGTAATCCCTGGAAATGCACGAACCGAGGACTATTCTATTCTATTCTAAGTACCAAAGTAACGAGTAACTAAAGTAACTAAAGTACCGAGTCCAAAGTAACGAGTCCATAAAAGTAACTAAAGTTTACATCACTACTTCAGATATAGAGTGAATTCTTCTTGACACAGACAAAGATTTTTATTAAAAAAAGTTTACTGTAAACATAAAACTTTTTACATCCTGCAATACATCCCTAATACCCTGGATTGATACGACTTCCCTTCAAAGAAGTTGAAATATAGTCCAAGGGCTCTGAAAGATATTAAAACATCAAAAAGAAAAATCAAAAATTTTTCTTTTATGTACCTCCTAGAGGACCGGATTTATACACTCTCCATATTATTTTTTTTTCCTTTTCAAGCTAATGACGGATTCAGTATGGTCTAATAATTAATAATGCAGTCGGTTTGTTTATTTGTTTTAGATTTTCCGCTGTCAGTCACCAGTCACCGGATATTTTAGATTGGCAATAACACAGTCGTCGATATAATACACCTGGTGGTTTTGTTTTATTTTAAGGCCCACTTGTAAAAACGCTTCCTTGTCTATACAACTAAATAGAAAGATGGCTTAATATTTATCCTCGGTAGATCACAGATTTTTTACTAAATTTTCATAAAATATTCTTTTAGTTATTATCTAGACCCGGCAAATTGACCCTAAATCAATTAGCAGCCGTTAGCGTTAATCGTCAGTTACGCTTTCCTAAACAACACTTATCCCCCGGTTAATCTGACCGTGTCCCATCCCAGAGAAAGTCGGGAGGAAGAGAGAATCAGGAGAAGGTAGAGGGGTTCGACAAATGGGACCAAGGGGGACACGGGGAGGACTCCTGGAAGACCGGGACATCAATTATCGGCCGGTCTCATTCATCACGGGGGCTGGGGACCGAAGCCTTGCTCCCGTTCAAAAGTTAAGTGACTAATCTGGGAACTAAGCCTGGAAGTCTGCCTGGTTGTCAGGAGGTTTGAGATGTTTGCTAGGGCAGTGTCGTAGATGGATTATTTTTTTTTAATTTTCTCTTAAATAGGAAAAGAATGTTGTCACTTCAATCCACCACGTTTATTGGAGCAGAATCGTTTTGTAATTTGCAAAAATAGTTACAAAAATAGCAGCAAAACAGAGGGTGGCCAACAAATCTCCAGAATGCGACATTTTAAACATTTTTCTTTAGATTTGAAAGAGATTTGGCCAATCTGGTGAGGCTCCAACACAAAATTCAAGACCAAACCCAAGTAGCAAAATTACGTCGTTCAACGTAATCACAACGTCGCCAGGAGCAACCCAACGTTGCCGGACAACGTCGAAGCGACGTCTAAGCGACCCATATTTGCACCAAAATGGTGGGTGTTTTTAGGGTAGCTACAACTTAGTCGCCTCAAAGCTACAAGCTTTGAGGCGACTTAGTACGTTGTGTGCTAAAAGTTGTTTTTCATGCCGATTCGCGATATTTTGGTTTGGTTTGGTTTGGTCGCTGACATTAGATCAGTATTTCTATTTATTTATTGTTAAAAAAAGCCGTACAGGAAATATTGTTGATCTTACCACTCCACGTGCATCAATCAGCAGCCCTTTTATACCACAAGATGATAATCCTTTTAAAAGCTAGTTTACAGCTGAATGGGATATATTATTTTGTACATTCCACTGACTTAAAAATATTTTTATTTTTTGGTCGAAAGGACGTCAGGATGAATTTCAGTTGACTGCTCTTCTGGAGGATCATTATTCTCATAGTACTCTGTTGTATGGGTTTCAGATGTACTGTTATTTATTTCTATAGTATCCATTGATGATAAGCTACCACTAGTAGCACATTGCGAGGATGTGGATGACAAACCTAAATTCGTTATTTCCACTTCATTTTTCGGACACTGACTTGCTCGCTGACTTTCTTCTAAATACTTTTTCCTTTTTCTATAAAAAGTTGTAGATTATTTATATACTTTTTTCCTATACATCTTCTTTTTGCTTTACACAGTAAGTACCACAGAAAAAATACCTAACCAATTGCTCTGGGACAGTACAGTACAGAAATTTTTGAGGTTAGGTGTAGATAGTTCCGCTTCCACAACAAAAATCGATATCGGCGCGCTCGTCGCCGTAATCCAACGTAGTAATTGGTTATAATTTTGAAGTTGCTTTGGGTCGTTTAATGAAACGTTGTATTACGTTGTAGTTAGTATGTACTTACACTCGTAATTTAAAAGTGCGTTGCACAACGTTGTACTACGTTTGTTATTCTGTAGTACAATAAACATGCCTTCTGGCGGCTTAATGACAACGGTATAAAACACCACTTCTAACAACGTTGTGCCCTACAACGTTTACCAACGTTGTTAAGGGTCAAAATATACAACTGTTTAAGTGCAACGTCGTAGCGACGTTTCGGCTACGTAATTTGAGGTTTGGGTATGCATAGGGCAGGGAAAAGTACCAATTTCAACGTTGCGCGTAGTCAAAACTAGTCGGAAGTCGGAATTTTGTTACTTGGGAATCTACCCGGTACCTCGAGAGTGCGGTATATTGGAGAGACAAAACAGTCTTGGGTTTTTATTCCAGTAAGAGTCCATTTTATTTAATGAATTTTGGATTAGAAATGGAATCAGTCTTTGATACCCACATTTATGTTTGTGATGGTAACACGTAGTTTAAATTATTTGCTGATGAATATAATAGATTATTCCTTTACAAATATTAAACAATGATTTGTCAATAACATTTTTTACATGTTTTAGCACTTCAAATGATATATTAAGCCATAATATCTTTAGCAAATATTTATCTTGTACAACTATAATTATCACTTGTAACTTATTACCAGCATTTACAACATATGTACTTAATTTTTAGAACACATAAGTACTGAAATAAGAACTCGATATTATTATGAAAGTACGAGGCATGTTTTTTAAGTAAGTACCGTTTTGGAATTAAAAAAAACGTGCAAAGATACCGCAATAATTTTATTTTTACATGAAAGCCTGTACCTTAATCTACTTTTCTACATAATTTCCGTGAATATTGAGACACTTGTCATAACGTGGCACCAGTTTTTCAATACCCTCCTCATAAAATTCTGCCGCCTGACTGGTTAACCACTGTATCACAACTGTTTTGACTTCGTTATCGTCTTGAAGACGCTGACCGCCCAGGTGTTTCTTCAAGTGCAGGAATAAATGGTAGTCACTGGGCGCCAGATCAGGGCTGTATGGAGGATGATCTAGAGTTTCCCATTTAAAAGATTTGATGAGATCTTTGGTCCGATTAGCCACATCTGGACGGGCATTGTCATGCAGCAAAACAATACCCTTACTCAACTTGCCACGTCTTTTGTTTTGGATTGCACGGCGCAGATTGTTCAATGTCTCACAATAAGATGCTGCATTGATTGTCTCATTACGAGGCAGAAACACTAGCAATACTCCTTTTCTGTCCCAAAAACTGTGCACATGATTTTCCGGGCAGAAATTGTTTGCTTAAACTTCACTGTTTTGGGTGATGATGAATGTCGCCATTCCATGGACTGTTGTTTCGATTCTGGTGTGACGTAGGCCACCCATGTTTCGTCACCAGTAACAATTTTGTCTAAAAATCTTCACCTTCATTGTGGTACTGCTCAAGGAAAGCCAATGCACTGCCTAAACGTTGGGTTTTGTGCAAATCCGTCAACATTTTCGGAACCCAACGTGAACACAATTTCCGGTAATTCAAGTTCTCGGTCAGAATGCGATACAAAACACTACGAGAACATTGAGAAAAGTAGTCGCACAATGATGAAATTGTAAAGCGTCTGTTTTCTTTCACCTTTTCGTCCACTTTCTGCACCAAATCTTCATTAACGACTAGGGGACGACCACTTGGTTCTTCATCATGCACATTTGTGCGGCCATCTTTAAATGCTCTCACCCATTTCCTTACCATTCCATCACTCATAATGTTTTGTCCGTAAACTTCACAGATCTCACGATGAATATCGATCGGTTTTACGCCTTTAGCACTAAGAAATCGTATGATAGCCCGTACTTCACAATCGGCGGGGCTCACGATTGTCGGAGGCATCTTAAACACTCAATAAACAACGTATACAATGAAGAATCAGACTGTATTGGCGTCTGTGCATAGACAAGAGATGTAGGTAACCAGCGCGCATGCGCGGAATTCCGCCGCCGAGCGCTGCGGCGGCGGAATCGCAAAACGGTACTTACTTAAAAAACATGCATCGTATATTAACATCTAGTTATTCTGATAAATATTTTAGTAAATAGGAGATATTCAGGTCACTACAGATAAGCAAAAAGCAGGAAATCAGTTAAAGCCGTAGCGATCGAGTCTACTAAGAGAAAATCCAAATTCAAATGTGAGCATTTTCGGCTGCTCCGACGAGACGCCCATGCCTCCGGAAGAAAAACGACGCCCCAGCGATCCAATTGTCGGCGTCCCGACGCTCCTTATTGCCGGGAGGACGCGTCGCGACGTAATGCGTCGTGATGGAGTGCCTCGCTTTGTCATGTGCCCGTGACAGACGACGAGCTGTTCCGTCTTGTTTGACTCGCGGCAAGATCTACGATCGAAGTTCTTCGCCAATCGTTTACAGGGATTATGACGGAGGTTCGGAGAATCCAGAAAATATGCTTGTGCGTTGTTTTTATTGTAAGAATTATTTAAATATAGCGCCAAAAACTAGGTTGACAACTCCTTCCTGGAAGCATAGAATTATGGGTATACTCTGTTTTTTTTTCTCAGGTAAGATTTCGACAGACGATGACAGAAGAAAAGCAGATGACGTCCCATACCAATCTATTTATTTTACTAAAAAAAGTTTCTAATAATTTTTAAGTTAACTATGGATGGGTTTAAATATAAATTCGTCATGCGTCGTCACTTGTTGTTTTTAACCAGTTTTATTGGTTTATTTCAAAAATGACAGATCGTATTTCAATTTTATTGGTTTGGCGGAACGATGAACGACAAACGGACGCCGATGCGTATGAACCCGCCTTTAGATTTTTGACGTTTGTCAAAGTCTTGCCAAATTATAGGTTATAATTTTGTGACAATTTTTGTCAAATACCCTGCGTTTTGGAAGATGATGCATTTTGATTCGTGTTATTACGTGTGTTTTGTGTCTTTTGAAGTCAAGTGGAGGAAAAATTGAGTGAAAATTAACTGTAGAACCCAGAGCACAGTTTATGGTTAATACTCGCTGCCCAGGCAGAAAGTATTATACAGATACACCAATAAAGTTACTATCAATAAAGTTCGTATACCATCTCGTCGCAGATAAGTGCATCTCGAATATGGTAGAAGGACCATACTAAACACATACTAAAAACTGGAGTAGCTGTAAAATATCGACATCACACGATAGGTAAATAATGGATTTTAGTACTGCAGAAAAATAATGTCAAAAGGTACTGGTTTAAAAAAAATAAGATTAAAGTTAATTAATCAACCTGTGAGGTATAAAATTTGGTAAGTGTTATTCTTAATAAAGTAGTTTGTTTTATTTATGTTGTTTTATTTATTCCTGCGGAATATTACAAATTTGTATTTGTACATAAGTTATATAAGTTTAATTTTAAGTTAATAAAGCTTAGTTTCATAAAAAGTTTCATAAAGCTTGAAAGTAAGAAATAGTTCTTTTTTATATTTTTTGGTATGTGGTGTCTTGTTTTTGTTTGTTTTGTATTAACACATACCGTTTTTTTATTAAATAAAATAACTCGATTACATTTTTTCAGTTTTATACAGTTTTTTTCACAATATTTTGAAGTTACTTGTCAGTCAAATTTTAAATACATATATTAATTTCCTGCTATGCGTTCCAGTTGTACCAACTTATTTCTTTGTCAAATAAAATAAACTACTTTGAAATTAAAATGACAGACACATCTATCACTGTCAAGGATCTTCTCGTTGGACAGACTATAGTTTGTTGTTATGGTGTTGTTAGTTGTTATGTATTCAGAAATAAACAAAATTGGAGAATAAAGTATAAAAATTACTTGAAGTCATTTTTATTGTAAATACAATAAAAATTAAGGCTCCCCCTTTTATATTATGTACAGGGTGGTCCAAAGTGTATTCCGGAAACTTCGGCAGCATATTCTGCAGTAAAAATGTTCGTATAAATGCATGTCCTAAAATATTTAGTTTCGGAGATACAGGGTGTACAAGTTTTATTTTTATTTCGGTTTCTTCCGAATAAATTTTGAATTAACGTCAATATTTGAATAAAAATTGGTGTGACTTCTACTTGTCGAGGGCGCCACCTACATATTTTTTAACTGGTTTGAAGTTGAAGAGTAATAACTTTTCGTCCGTACCTGTATAAAACTACTGAGTAAAAAAATATACATTTACGACGTTTTTTGCGTAAAAAAGATCTTTCGGTAAAAATTGCTACCGAGTAATGGTTCTCGAGATATTTGGAATCAAAATTATCAATACCTGTCATCATTGACATAAATTAAACATGTTGACAAAATAGTTATTAGATTGAAATCATAAATTTGAAATGTTTTTTTGCCAAAATGTCAAAAGAAACTCTTTTCTCATAATTTTTTCGAAGAAAAATTTATGATAAATTAAAAAAAAATAAAATGTTCCGAAATTTATCATTTCAGTCCAATAACTATCTGCTCAACCTGTTTATTTTTTTGTCACTGATGACATGTATTGACTATTTCCATTCTAAATATCTTGAGAACGGTTGCTCGCAGCGATTTTCACCAGAAGACATTTTTTACGTAAAAAATCACCAAAATGTATATTTTTTCACTCATTAGTTTTATACAGGTACGGACAAAAAGTTATTACTCTTCAAACCGGTTAAAACACATGTAGGTGGCGCCCCCTACAAATAGGAGTTATATTGACATGAAAATCAAATTTATCATGTCAAAAAACTCCTAGATACCAATTTTTATCTAAATATTGACGTTACTTCAGAAATTATTTGGAAAAAATCGAAATAAAAATGAAATTTCTACATCCTGTATCTCCGAAACTAAGCAATTTCGGATATACATTTATACGAACTGTTTTACTTATTTTTATCTGTTGAATATTCTGCCGAAGTTTCCGGAATACAGTTCGGACCACCCTGTAAGTAGTTTAATATACAGGATGTCCCAGAAATAAGTGCAAGTATTTTAAGGGCTGGTAGATCTCGATAAAAGAAACATATTTACTCTTTATCGTTTGTCAAATAAGTCCAAAATAACGGAGTTATTTTACTTTGAAAATTTAAAAAAATAAATGATTTTTTTTGCTCAAATTTTGAGAATCACTGGATCTTTTCTGGATTTTCTTTCTTGTAAATTTAATCTAATACCTATGTTGCGGTGTTTTCAAGGGGAGTCTCCTGTATACTGATGGAAACTAATCACTCTCATAATTTAAAACCCTGAAATAGTATCTCCGGATTTATTTGGTGTTACGGGCCATTCTCTGGTCCCATCTTCACATAAATAACCAGAGCTAAAAGCCTCCTTCCTCCTCTAGTGCTCGAAAATCGTAAAAATTTTAACTGCCGAACCGGAGAGAGTTCATCGCTCGTCAAATCCTCTCGATCTCCGTCGCGTCACACGCACGTATCGCTCCATAAAAAACCTTTCAGAACGCGAACGGCGGACCCGTTTCACCGACCCCATTACCGTTTTATCACCGCTCGTAAAAAGTGCGAGTCTTCGGGCCTGAAAACGTGAAGAATGCGAGATTTTAAAGGATTTTTAGGAGGTTTGAAGAAAATTTGGACGATCTGGCAACGTTGCAGTATAGCTTTGAAGCTAGAATTAGGGTTTACGTATTTTTCTCTAATGATTTCCGTCCCTAAAGTATTGCACTGGCGCTGCTTGTCCCTTAAAACACGAATATTGAGAGATTTTAAATGTTTTTTACGAGGTTTGAAGAAATTTTAGTCAATCTGGCAACGTTGTCATACAAATTTAATTTTAGGATTAGGGTTTTACGGATATTTTCTAAAGATTTCCATGCTCACTCAAAGAATGTGAGATTTTTAAACATTTTTCAGGTGGTTTCAAGAAAACTTGGTCGGTCTGACAACGTTGAAATATAGTTTTGAAGCTAGAATTGAGTATTACAGATTTTTTTTAGAAATTTCCATCACTGCAATCCTCAGGCTTCAAAACTCGAAAAATGCAAATTTTTACATATTTTTCGGCAGATTTGAAGCAAATTTGGCCAATTTGGCAACTTTGCCAAACAAATTTATATCCGGACTTGGGGTACTATATATTTTGTTCTAGATATTTCCATCCCTGGATTTCCATCCCTGGATAATAGTGCGACTCCTTAAGTTTCCAGACTTAAGGAGAACTCGATATTTTAAACATTTTCTGTGGGTTAAAAAAAAATGTGATTGATCTGGCAACGTTAGAATACAGATTCAAAGCTAGAATTAGATTTTACAGATTGTTTCTAAAGATTTCCATTTCTAAAACATAGGAATGTATATATAAGTTTCAAAACTGGAAGAATGCAAAATTCTAAACTTTTTCAGTAAATTTAAAGAAAAACTGGCCAATCTGGCAATGTTGCGATACAAACTCGAGTCTAATTGGATTTTACGGATTTTCATAGAGATGTTTATCTGTAGAATTACATCTCTAAACATTTTTTGGCAAATTTGAAGAGAATTTGGTTAATCTGGCAATGGTTTCGATACAGATTCAAAGCTAAAAGGGAGTTTTTCTTCGAATCATTAGTTTACATATACACTTTTTAGCAATCCAAATGAGTTAACATGGCCAAGAATATGAATATATCCATATATTTTTCAGACAGCATTTTTATTTATGAACAACAATATTTCTGATACTGTTCAACAAAACAAAGACTAACATACTCTAACGAGACAGAAAAGACTACAATAAGGGTGCGAGCTGAAGAGAAGGGCAATATAGGGAAAACCCCAGCACTAAGAGAGAGGAACAGAAGAAAAAACCATAAATTCAAAGGCAACGTTTAACGGGGGTAAAGTCGCGCATTAACACCATAAAGCAGCCTTAGTGTAATGGCTACGAGTCGTTGAGAGACTCGTGAGAGGGTAATATGTTTCTATTATCGAGGCGAAGCCCTATAGGGAGCTCTTGCAGACCTTAGCAAACAGCCAAAACCTTAAACTTTATGCTATATTTTTATACAATGATTTCTAGATTATTCTAGGGTATTTCCCATCCATATTTCTTGCAGACCACTGTAATAATTTCTACCTAAGAAATAATACAATACCTATTATAATTTTATTGCGGTTAAGGGATGTTAAACCCTGAAAGTATATTTTTAAACCCATTTAAACTTAAATAATAATTCTAACCGTTTTACCTAGATAATAAGCCTCTCAAACGAAGATTAACTAACCATCCTCTTTGAATTAAATTGATTTACAACGGATTTAAATCTCGTTTTTATGGCGGGTAAAAGTAAAGAGATTATGACAATAATTTCGAGAATAAGGATCTCAACAGTGAACTAAGAGATTATATTCTTAAGCTGTATTAGAAAATGACGACTTAGACAGTTTATGTACTTAAGTATCTGTTTAGTTTATGGATACCCTATAGATATAATCTATTAGTTTGTTGTCGTCTAGGTAATTTCAATAATATCTTTCGGGGAACCGTTTTTCTGGCTTTTCAGGTGAGATTTCGGTGGTAAGTAAGTGATTTATATTTATGGCTGTGGTTCTTGTAACTAGAGAATCGAAATACAATGCAATCGAAAAAAAACGGCTTCAGAGATGGCTTTGAAATGAAGATCGCTCTCATTTTAACTCCCTCCAAGCTAACTGGACGCCGTATTTTTTCTACCATACGGCGTTTGAGTTCTCCGTACTTCTTCATACCAGACAATTCTATTGTCTGATTCCCTTACTTCTCGACTTGACTAAAAGATGGCGCCTGAAAAAGTCTTTTAATTTCTGGCGGATACGTTGCGGTTGTGCAGGCAACCAGTAATACATTTTTAATTTCTGGCGGATAGGCCATTTTTCTTGACAATATGTATGTCCTAATATGCTTGTAGTTTCGGAGATACAACGTGTAGAAGTTTCATTTTTATTTGGATTTTTTCCAAATAATTTCTCAAGTAACGTCAATATTTGGATGAAAATTGGTGTCTGGTAGTTTTTAGATATGATAAATTTGATTTTGATGTCAATATGACTCCTATTTGTAGGTAGTGCCACTTGCATGTGTTTTAACAGATTTAAAGAGTAATAACTTTTTGTCCGTACCTGTATAACACTACTGAGTGAAAAAATATAGGTTTCCGTAATATTTTACGTAAAAAATGTCTCAGTAAAAATAGCTACAAGTAACCGTTCTCAAGATATTTAGAATGGAATTCCAGAAAAATACCGCGACAAAATACCGCGATTTTGTAACCGAGGTTCCGTCTTCCAAAGAGTTGCGGTCCTCACTAAAAATATATCTAACTTATCTATATTATTTGTAGATTAATGTAACTTTTATCCGCCACTCATTTTCCAAATATTGAGTTTATAATTGTGTATAGCCAATCTATCTCATTTTTAGAAAAACGATGACATTCCTTGATATTTTTTTTCTTTATCAATTTTCGTTTAAATAAAATGAATGCCTCATATTTATGTGTATTGCAATATAATATATTTAATGTTAAAATCAAGAACAAAGTCCAAACCACTGTCAAAAAAAATTGTTTATTGGTCTAACCTAACCTTATAAAAATATGGCAAATGTCATCGGTCGTCATTTTTCAGCCAACTGGAGGCCGTTTTTTTCCAATCATACGGTAGTTATTTCACTGAAATAAATAAATTTGTGAAATTTTTATTTTTTCTTAAATTAATCATAAATTTTTCTGCGAAAAAATAACGATAAAACAGTTTCTGTTGAACTTTTGGCACAAAAACATTTCAAATTTGTGATTTCAGTCACTATTTGGTCAACATGTTTAATTTATGTCAATGATGACAGATATTGATAATTTCGATTCCAAATATCTCGAAAACCATTACTCGTAGCGATTTTTACCAAAAGACATTTCTTACTTAAAAAATGTGGTAAATGTATATTTTTTTACTCATTACTTTTATACAGGTACGGACAAAAAGTTATTACTCTTTAAATCTGTTAAAACACATGCAAGTGGCACTACCTACAAATTGGAGTCATATTGACATCAAAATCAAATTTCTCATGTCAAAAAACTCCCAGACACCAATTTTCATCCAAATATTGATGTTACTTTATAAATTATTTAAAAAAAATCAAAATAAAAATAAAACTTCTACACCCTGTATCTCCGAAATTAAGCATTTTACGATATACATTTACACGAACTTTTTTACTTATTTTTATCTGCAGAATATGCTGAAAGAAAAAGTTTATTAAATATATAAAAAAAATATATAAAAAACTATTCGGTATTCCACGTCATTAATCATATCCATTAATTCGCATGGTCCTTCTCACGATGACTCTAGCTTCGGAGATAATCCACGACGTCTTTGAATAGTGTATAGCCATACCAAAGTCCAAATTAAGGTAAACCCATATTTTTATTGTTTCAAAATAATCCAGATAAACTTGGATACACTTTAGACCAAAATTAACGCCTTTTGACGTCATTTCGTTGGACGACAACACCTCCCTATATTTTCTCGCGTATTCGGGAAGAACAGAGAGGAACAGGCGAGAGAGCATCGCGCCCGAGACGAAATTGCCTTCCATATAAATATATTGAAGTCGTAAATCCCGAAAAACGGTTCAGCATAAAAGGAACGTTTATTTTATACAGTCGGGGGCTTGATATACGGCATATTGGCAGGCGAGGGGCAGAGGGGGGGGACGTAGCCCCGTTCTTTATTCCCCGCTTTTCTCGATAATTGGCGACAAATGTCTTGTGAAAAAGTCGAAGAAACGTAAATTTTCTTTTTTCGTGCTTTATAGAAGTTTTTTGGATGATTTGGATCACTGGGAATTTGGATCAGGATGTAGAGGTTAAAGTCAGGATAGAGCAGGCCCGTGTAGCACATTTCTCAAAATAAAGCAATTTTTTTGTAATAATATTAAGATCTACATACTGTCATTACTCGCTGTCGTGTATTTGACACGCATCAGAAGATGGTTCGCAAGGCGTTGTCTTTCATGACCTTTACTGTGACTGAACAACCCGATATGTGATGTTATCTCTTTATCGCACTCCAGACATTCAAAAATGTCATTCCTTTGATGCCTCTTTACTTTTTGGTTGTCGCTGTTAACTGCGTTTACCTTCTCCATTGCGTCCTCTTGTGCGTTGCTTCTTTCCACTTACTCTGCTTGTTAAATCTGGAAAGGAAATCCTCTACGCAACGGTCTAAGGCAATGGAAGAAATTTCTCAGGATTTAATGAATATGACTCTATTATAACAGACCCAGCAAATAATTTCAATCGCTTTTAGGTCACGATAACTATAACAATCCGCCACAATCATCTATCATTCTCTCTATAACTTGCGATGACATGTAAAGATGATATATGGGCCACCCCTACGCTATCCATCATCATTAACGCTACGAACAAGCCAATCCGGCACTGTACGTCGCATATGGCAAGAAAAAAGCCCCGTATCAATCAAAAATACAGAGCGTCGCAAAGATATCTCTCTTGTTTATTACACGTTAATGTTATTTCGTGGAAAAAACTGAAGTTTCCCTCCGGCACGCCAATGATCGCGGGTGCGCTATTAAAATCCAATTATCGCCGTTCTGTCACTTATACGTGACATCTCGGGCGTTGCTCGACTGGTGAAATGACGGACATTAAGCCTCGTTAAGTAGTTGCGACTCGGAAAGGTTTTTTCGATAAAAAATTTCGCCTCTAATGACAACGGCAATTAGAATTCCTCTTCTGTTAACAATGCTTCGCTGATGTTTTTTTTTCGTCAGTACAAAACGGTTGGTGAGCATTAAGGGACGCTTATGTTTCAACAATATCATTATTTGTATTAATAGTTCCAAAATAAGTACTGTATGATCGAAAAAAACGGCGTCAAAGATGGTTGGAGAAAGCTGGGAGGATGGTTAATTACCGCGACCTTACAGATCAATTGTGTCTTCTTTCTTTAATGATAACTCATCATACAGGCTCAGGTCTTTGACAAAAGCCAGTATCTGAGACGGCTTTACAGAGTTAGTTCTCCATCTGCGGTATTAGTCGTTTTAAAATTTATGGCAGGAATGTTTGTCGTCTCGGTGCACTCATCAGAGATGTTCTGATGTTTCCCTATTCTTCTTCAATCTGTCTAAGATAAATTATACGCATCTTTTGATAGCGTAGATTTTTGCCTAAACGATTCTGGGGTAGGTAGCTGCAGCACAGTAGTTAATAAATGAGTGTCAAAATAAAGCTAAACATAACTGTTTTATTTACGTGTATCTATTTGGATGTTTTAAGCTCTTCCCAAATTTAATAATAACTTAGAAATTGGCAAACCTTGTGAACCTTTTACCTTGCACGTACTTAAACCATTATTTAATTGGTTAATAATCATCCAAAAACCATTCTCCAATTCACCGCAACAAAAAAAAACTATTATATACCAATTAGAAAGAAAATAGAAAATAATAGGTGGTTTTTGGAAAGAGATTATAGGTGGTTGCGTAAGTCTATAATGCCGTCGTCTTTTCTTTGAAGAAAAAAACGAAAATTGGCTTTGTGGCGCCGGATATAAAATTAATCTGCCAAATCTGCTGAATGGGTGTTAATAATAGAGCGGAACAGGTACTACATAGAGTTTTGGGGCAGAACTGATTGAAGGTAAATAGGTTGGAGCCAAGAAGAAGATGACTATTCTGATTTATTATTTCCGGTTTATCTCGGTCTCCTTTACTTAAATAAATTGTTTTTCTTAAAAAATAATTATACATCGGTTCATCGGAACACGGGACACAGGAAATCCCTGTCTGTCTTCCAAGTTTCAGTCAGTTTTCAAGTTGACAATCAAGAATGTTGTGTCTGTCCACTAGGGTAATTAAAAAAAAAATTCTTGCAAACAAGCTCAAAAGTTTTAATTTGACATTAATATTAAGACTGCGCACATCACGTTTTCCTATTTTCCATAAGAACACCATGGAGAAATTTTGTTCTGCACCTTATGAATTTTATTGCTAGCCTATCGTGTGTCATAAAAAATATTCTTTTACCTACTTTTGTAGAGAATTGAACGTTTTACAAAAAAGGTCTCTTATAATTTTTCGAAAAACCTAATAGTTTAAGAGTTATTTGAGGCCAAACTTCAATTCATCGCAAATTTTAAGGTTTTTCACCCCAAAAAATTCAGGTTTATCTTAAATTTAGATTCTTAGACAATAATTGTTAATATTTTTTGCAATAATGAGACCAGAGAAACTCTTTGAGATCATTTTTAGCACCAATTGTCTTCGAAATCATAGTTTATCTCGTTTTTGTTTAACCTAAAAACAAAAAAAAATCTTCAGTAATTTAAAATACCTACATAAGGAATAATAACTTCTCACCTATAATTTTGGGAATTCAAAACAGCTACAATGACTTTTAAAACATTTACAGACTATTGGATGAACAGAAAAACAATGCAACGTAATTTTTGTTTTCATAAAAAAAAATTATAATAAATCTTCAAACTATTTGATTTTTCTTTGGAAGACTACCGTAAATTATTAACAATTAATGTCTAAGACACTAAATTTAACATAGACATGAATTTTTTGGGTGATTTGTTCCAATAAAACCATCAAATTTGCTGTAATGCATCAAAAACCTTAAAATTTGCGAGGAATTGAACTTTGGCCTCAAATAACGCTTAAACTATTGGGTTTCTCGAAAAATCATAAGAAACCTTTTTTGTAGAACGTTCAATTCTCTAAATAGGTAAAAGGATCTTTTTTATGACACACGAAAATAGAAAAACGTGATGTGGGCAGTCTTAATACAAATATTAAGGGCTCAAATTTTAACTGGTATTTTTTTACGTCAAATTGAAACTTTTGAGTCTGTTTGAAAGAAAAAAAAAATAATCAACCTACTGTCCACATTCCTCGATCGATTTTAGTTACCTCGAATACCTTGTGTTACTTAACACATCCTTTTTTCTCTCATAACCATATAATATGACACACCAGCGAAAAAAGAAATTTTATTAAACAAAAAAACGACTCAATTTTCCCCAAGGTATCAATAAATCTCCTTCTCTACGAGCCACCGAGGCCGTTTTGGCTAAAAGCAGGACCATCTCCACTTTTACTGTTCCCCTTTTAGCATCACGTCGCCCCCTATGAACCCCCCTTCCTCCCAACGGGAGACGAGAAAGACTTGGATGGTCCCCCTCTTAAATTTGTATAAACCGCCGTGCTTAAATTTAATCCAAAAAGATATGACGACTACTGTCGAGGTCTTAAGCCTTTTGGGTCCGATTTACGGCTTATTGCTAGCCAGGACCGTAATATCGTAATTCTTGCAGTTCATTTGCATGTAGGATTGGGCTGGAGTGGAGTTGAACCGTTTTTGGTAATGGGTGTAATAAAGTTTCAAAAGTTTCTAAAAGTCTTTACCATAAACTGTGAAACTGTGAATGTATTAAATACCTTCTGTATTGTGTTTTATAGATAAAACACTAAAATGTTTACCCATTTTTTTTTGTTGCTTTTAATTTTTTATTTTAGTAATTTTAGTAAATTCTTAATTATTTCCTTCTCAAAATTTTGATTTTTTTAATTCCTTTTCTAAGTAAATTTATTTAAAAAAATAAATCTAATGCAAAAGCTATACCTATTCTCGTTATATTCTAATCATTGAAATTTTGATTGAAATCGAATTATACAGGGTGGCGCGTCATATACGACGCGGTTTTTGCAAGGAGAACAAAAGTTTGTATTGAAGTGATATCTTCTGAGCTTATGTAAGTCAATTTAAAGTATTTTCTAAAATTATTCAGAGTTCTACAGGGTGTCCCCAAAAAAAGTTACTCATCAAAGTTATGTTTTTTGTAATGGAACACCCTATATATTAATTGATTTTTGGATTCGAGTAAAAAAATAACGGTTTGTTTCATTAGAAAAGTATATGACTAAAATGTATAGTTTTTGAAATACATTGACCGGCACGAAAAATGGGCACCTTAAACTTTGATGTATTTTAAAGGTTAATATATTTTATTTTAATGGGCCGATTTTGATGATTTTTTAAGGAGTGTGTTGCCAAATTATTTGACTTCTTAGTATCTTTTTCTAAATTAAAAATGAAACTCCCCATCTGTTAATTATACGAGGGAAAACAAAATGTTGATGTTTTTGATGAAAGTTTGAAAAACCCTGTGAAATATGTTAAAACAGCAAGAAATTTAAAAATTATTTTATCGTCTAGATACATCCTTTCTCGATGGCTTTTTTTTTTGGTTCATCTCATTAGCTTTATTTTTGATGGAAATATTCGGTTTTAAAGAAGGCACTAACATTTTTCGTAATTTTTACATTAAGACCATGCCTTTGCTTTTGGGCCTAGTCAACACATCTAGTAAGTTCTGGTCCCGAAGCAGGCCTTCTTGACATAAGATTTGCTTCATTTAATTTTTTTCTTGTAGTCCGTTTGTTAATATGTACGGTTCTGAAGTGCAATTCATTATCAGTTTGAAAAGCTGGCAAACGGCGGTTTCTTAGCGATAAACTTACAAGTCTTATTTCCGTTGATACGGTCCTGTAATGTGACAGAGAGAGACTGCGTTTCTTCCGAAAGATTAGACAAGGACAGAGGAGGAGGTTTCTCGAAGACCAAACGGCTGTATATAATACGAATAAGAATATTAACTGTTCTTTTATGCCGTATATGTTCCATGATCACATTAAGCGATTTCATAATCGTAAATCTTGCCGACCCAGCGGGTATTAAAGAGGATGATACCACACCAACAAAAATTCTTTCTCTATATCTTCTCTCCAAAGTATTTTCATTTCATTTTTTACAACAGTGCTTTCCACATTCGTCACCAATGTCATTTATCATTCTTGTGCGATTATTGTAAAAGCAATACCATAGACGGCCACAAAACAGTGATTGGCTAGGTAATAAGAGCCAGGACAAAACATTTCATAGAAAAACATTAGCCAAAATTAAAAAAGTAAGTAAACTGTCAAGACTGTTGTATTGGCTCTACTAAATGCGCATTGCAAGCTCAAGAACATCTGAAGTTGATGGGATTGACAGACAAAGATATGTGCAGATTCGGTCATTCAGAAGAAGAAAAGCCAGTTTGGTTTGGTGGAAATTTGCTGTTCATTGTTCCAGGAGATGATAGGCCATTCGTAAAGAGTTCAGATTCTTAAGATTCTAAAGATTCGTCACTAAAAGCAAAACTTCTCGCTCGGTAGTGCCCCCATCGCCGTAGCGGGCATTACAGACCGACTTATCCGGCTACTGGTTTATATATCTCATAATTTCGATTTTAAAAGAGATAAAATAAATTGCGGACAACTTTATTTTGATATAAATCTGAAATTTACGAGCGTGGAACGGCGCGGCGCGGCGGCCAAGCGGGGTTTATTTTTCATTAGGAGCGACGTAAATTAACATTTTAAAACGTCGCGTCGGGGCCTTAATTCCGACGCGGGAGTGCCCAAGGATGGGTTCTTTACGACCCATCGGTAGCCTCAGGGCTCGTATGATATGGCCCCATCCAAATAAAAAAATCTGAAAATGGTCAATTTTATTTTTTTTGCACCATATAGATAGTTAAAATTGGTAAATATCGTCACAAAAAATTGCTATGCGAGCACACCCAAAAAAAACACTTTTGGGGTTATCAAACCGTCACTCTAAAGATACAGATTAAAGGTTTTTATTAAAAAAAAAATGGAAATCTAAAATACTCGAAGTTTCCTATTTAATTTATCCCAAACTGTTCATTTTGGACCAACAATCCACATTCCGGCCATCTTTAACATTCTACATTCTACATACTACATTCTACATTCTACATTCTACATTCTACATTCTACATTCTACATTCTACATTCTACATTCTACATTCTACATTCTACATTCTACATTCTACATTCTACATTCTACATTCTACATTCTACATTCTACATTCTACATTCTATATTCTACATTCTACATTCTACATTCTACATTCTACATTCTACATTCTACATTCTACATTTTACAGTCTACATTCTACAGTCTACAGTCTACAGTCTACAGTCTACAGTCTGCAGTCTACAGTCTACAGTCTACAGTCTACAGTCTACAGTCTACATTCTACATTCTACATTCTACATTCTACATTCTACATTCTACATTCTACATTCTACATTCTACATTCTACATTCTACATTCTACATTCTACATTCTACATTCTACGTTCTACGTTCTAGTACTACATCCTACTTTCTACTCTCTACTTTCTACATCCTACATTCTACATTCTACATCCTACATCCTACTTTCTACACTCTACATAAACCTTTCCTATCTAATATGGGATAGTAAAACTTCGTATAAGTGAACCCCGGCAAAATAAGTCACTGGAGTCAAAAATGCAAATGCGTATTAGTCAGACCTGTACTTTGACAACAATATTAACTACTGTACCACAACTGTCACTCTTTCGCTGCCTTTCTTCCAAAACCTTATCAAGATCCTCGACATTTCCCACCGAATTTACCCCAAACCATTCATTCAGACCACCAAAACTCAAATCCCGGCCATCTTTAACGTGTTTACGTGACTCTGGGGACCAGACAACATCACCTGCACTCGATAGATTTACTGTACATGGCCGCGCCTATATCTCCGCCAGCTCGTTTACAGCAGTCTGGCAAAGAGGCACGGCGACGGGTTTATAGTCACTTCCGTTGACGTATCTGCGCGGCTAATGAGCCTACAAGTTTGCGCGAGGAAAGATATTTGACAGGCGGCTGATGCATCGATGGGCATCGAGACGATTTATGTCATAAAACGGGAAAGAGATAAATTAGGAGAAGAGTTTTTTAAGGAAGATCTCCCATGATGTAACGTAATAATTTTGTTGCGGCGGAGTGTAAGGAGATTTATTAGTTATACAGGGTGTCATTGAATTGGTGTAAAAAAAATCGGGGGGTGATAGTACTCCTAAAAATAGTAAAAAACGGGAGTTAGTTAAGGGAGTTAGGGGTACCGAAAGGGTGAATTTAAAAAACGGTTGTTTTGAAATTGTAGGCTTAAAAAACGAGATAAAATTTCGAAAAAAAAATTCCCTGCCATAAATTTTGACTCTAAATCAAATGCATATACTGAAAAATTATTTGGAAAAGCGGAAAGGGTGGTTTTTGCAAGGGTGGGGAGTTGTTTCGTGAATAACTTCTTAGAGGTTATTTTTTTACAACGTGGGTTCATTTTTTACACCATTTCAATGACACCCTGTATTTTAAAGCTAAAAAAGTGTCAATAAATTTATCAGGGACGTGCATCATATGTGTTATCACTGGAATATTTTTCTAAAAAAAGCATGTACGACACTTATTTTCTTTACACTAATAGAAATTTTTCATTTTGCTGCACTACTTATAAATAAATACACAAAAACTAAACATCAACATAGAAAAAACTACAATAAATTCAATATCATCGAAATTATTCCATTACTTAAATATCAAATCTTCTAGCCAAGAAAAAATGATTTAAAAGAACATGACCTGCAACAAGAGAAGAACCATTGACATTTCTAAACCAACACAAGGAAAAAAAAACAGCTTGATAACTAGAGTAAATGGAAAGTCATGAAAATAATTCTTATTTTTTGTATATTTCCAAACTTCTAAGGCACCCAAAAAAAGCAATTATTTGTCGTCGAATTCGCCGAAAAGAATAAAAAACCATTAGCCAGTCCCGTCACCCGTGAAGACCAAATAATGCGATTCAAAAAGCGCCGAAAATTTAAAATTCAAATATTCGTTCCCTCTATATATTCGTGGGGGTCCTCTATCGACCACAGAATAAATATCAGCTACGTGACAGTCGATATTGTCGTAGTAAGTCTTTTGTCGGTGTGTCTGTCGTATATGCATGAAGGCGGTGAGTACTTTACTTCAAGTACCACTTTGAATTTAATGAGGTACTTACTAGAAGAAGGAACGAACCACCTATTTGAATGTTTTTTCGGGCCTTAGAGATCGTATGTTTTATAGTACCGCAACGTGTAGAATTTTGAGGAAGTGATAATAAAAATATTGAAGAGTTTGTATCAACTATTTAAATAAAACTCCCTGTAACTCCCTGAGATAATATTAAATAAGTTTCACCCCCTTAGAATTCGAGTTTCGAAAAATCCCTTCTTATCAAACCCCTACACCCTAAAGTCAATCTGTTTTCCAAAAATCAGCTTTTTACGTCAAGCGCTTTAAGCAGGATCGTGATTAATCTATGACCAGCTTTTTCGAAACACCCTGTATACATTTTTAAAAAATCTTAAAATATGTAAAAAAACAATTTTGTTTTAAAAATATAGGTGTTTAAGCGTTTTTTCGGAAACTTGACCGTTTTTCTAAATAAAAAATTTTGTAGTATTTGAGGGGTGGTTTCACCCTCTTGGATCTCGAATTTCGAAAAATCTCTTCTTATCGAACCTCTACACCCTAGAATCAACCTGTATGCCAAACTTGAGCTTCTTACGTTGAGTGGTTTGAGCAGGATCGTGATTAATCAGTATGTCAGTCACTTAAGGGTTTTATATATTAGTATAGATTTGTCTTCGTTTTTTCTTAATCGGAAAACCTTGTATATTATTTCTTTGCTAGATGAATAATTAAAAAATGAACATTTTTCGTATTTAAAGTAAATTAATTTTTTAGTGGTTTCAACGGTAAATATCAGACAAAAATTATTAGCTGGCTTTGCTAAAAAATTACTGTTAAAAAACTCATATGTAATGTATATATTGTTATAATATTTGTAATATACAGGGTATTCCATTAAAAAAAAACAAAGAAAAACTATTTTATATTTTAGAAAGTTTGGCATAAAATTTCGAACACCCTGTATGGTTTAAGATTACAATATTTATAGGAAAATAAGTATAGACCAACTACAGGAAACACCTAGTATAGTTTTGATTTCAGGATATTTCTTGGATTTTCAATAATTTTTTTAAAAAAGGCTGAAAAAATATAATTTTTATTCCCATCTTTGAATCTAACAAAACATATTTAATAATATATTAGGATTATGTAAAGTGATCAGAAAGAAAGCCAAAAATGCAAAATATATAGGGAGTTCTATTTAAAAAAGATTCGTCGCGATCCACTCATACTTTTTTGAGCCACCCTGTAGAAGTTAAAATAATTTTCTAAAATAACATCTATTAGATCTGCACTTAAACAAAATTCCTAAGTTTTTTTTTTATTATAGGAGCTATAGATGCCCGACGCACTGTTGCCAAACCCTGTAGAGCATTCTCTTATAATCCTACACCTCACAATGACTCTAAACGTTCTCAAACGTTTTCTCATCACGCGAATGGGAACATTCTCTTTATAATAAAACTCTTTATAAGTACTATAAAAGTACGATACCCAAAAACAACTATACAAAATCCATTGAGGAAACATCAGAGCTGTAAAAAAGACCACCCAGAAGAGAACTTTTAGTAAGCAATAGAAAAAAACCTTCTATTTGACGTCTTTGCCGACAAAAACATCCAAAAAAAATATGCTGGAAGTGATTATTCTCACATGAACACTGTTTCCGAAAGAAAATATATTGGCTCCAGCATCTTCAAAGAAAAAATATTTATCTTCTTTACGTTTATGTACGTTGACGCTACCTGTATTCTTCGTTTCTTCTTTGATCTTCCTCTGAAACCTTCGCCGGCGCCGTACTTTACCACCCCCTGTCTGGCGGTTTCGACCAACAACAACCCGGTAATCTCGCTGTCATAAATCCATCCATTTCGATGCCGTCAATTAGCGTGACTCTGTCAAAAATAGCCCTGCATGGCCAGTTTTAGCACTTGTAAATCGTACCGGTACAGCTTGAAAGGGATATAAAGTGTGTTTGGGTTCGGTATAATTATTTTATTGGTAGGGGAGGGTCCGATCGGTACTATCGGGCAGTTCCTTTGTATTTTTATGATTTTTATTGGAGTGGGAACTGTCATAAAATGTTACAGAAACGTGTTTAGTGAATGGTGCAGTTTTACTACTAACAGTTACCTAGAAGTGGTTCAAGTTTTACTCACACAGAGTATTGGGGCAGTTTGTTCATTATTTGTACTGAAATGTAGACTTATAAAATTATAAAAATGTCAGAATTTGTAGGAAAGTTTATGTAGATTCAGAATAAATACACCTTTGGATGCTTAGATATCTTATCTTTGTGAGAAAATGATTTTTTGAACCCTTGTTTTTGAGTTATTTTTGATGAGGTTTAAAACGTTCCCTACATCCATTATTGTTCTCTCTAGATTACAATGGCCTATATTTTCTTATTCTACACCTTTTACTTAGTAAATAACAACAGTTTTAATAAAATCGGTGACAAAAATCTCCAATTATCATGAGTATATGTATGGAAAAAAGTCGAAAAATTGATCATTTTTGGCTATTTTTTATCACCTTTTGAAAGGCTCTGGAAGAATAGTAAATATAGTCATAAAATTATGAAAATGATAGCATTTGTAGAAAATTTTATGTAGATTCAGAATATATACACCTTTAAAGGCTTAGATACCTTGGTTTTGTGAGTAAAATTAGTTCTTGAACTCTTGTTTTTGAGTTATTTTTGATGAGGTTTAAAATGTTCTCTACATCCATTACTGTTCTGGCAAGACTAAAATGGCCTATATTTTCTTATTCTACACCGTTTACTTAGTAAATAACAACAGTTTTAGCAAAATCAGTGACAAAAATCGCCAATTTTCATGACTATATGTATGGAAAAAACTCGAAAAATTGTCCATTTTTGGCAATTTTTTTACATATATTCAGTGGTCTCAGAAAAATACTAAACAGAGTCATAAAATTATAAAAATTTCAGAATTTGTAGAAAATTTTATGTAGATTCAGAATATGTACACCTTCAAAGGCTTTGATACCTTGATTTTATTAAAAAAATATTTTTTTGAACTCTTGTTTTTGAGCTATTTTTGTTGAGGATTAAAACGTCCTCTACATCCATTCCTGTTCTTGCAAGACTACAATGGCTCATATTTTCTTATTCTACACCTTTTACTTAGTAAATAACAACAATAATTTAAAAAAAATTCGGCGACATGAGGAAAATTGCCAATTTTCATGACTATATGTATGAAAAAAAGTTGAAAAATTGCCTATTTTGGGATATTTTTATCACATATTCAAAGGCCTTGGAAGAATAGTAAACATACTCATAAAATTATGAAAATTGCAGAATTTGTAGTAGGTTTCGATACCTTGGTGTTGTAAGAAAATCACTTTTTTTGGACCTTTGTTTTTGAGCTATCTTTGATGATGGCTAAAACGTCCCCTACATCCATTACTGTTCTTGTTAGACTACAAAGGCTTATATTTTCTTATTCTAAAATTTCAATAAGTAAATAACAGTAATTTTAACAAAAAAAACAGAGTAAAATCAATAATTTCTAAAAGCATTAGTTTACTCATTTTATATCCATCCAATAACAGCAATATCTTCTCCATTACAATAATAAATACATCGACAACAGCCATATGTCTCTTATTATGTGACAAATTGCCACTTCGACAGGCGCAGCGATAAACTACCTACGATGGCAGATAAAAATAAAATAAAGACAATGGAAATTATACACGACAGGGGACTTTATCGCCCAGTATAAGTCTTGAAAGAATAATACAGGCTGTTATAATGCATCAGCCACTCCTTTTCTCGCAGGCTGGAATAATTAATTTGACAGGCCGATCAAAGAGATTATAAATAAATTGACAATTGAGTGTGTTAACACGGCATATCATTAGGCTTCTCTTAAGATTTTCTACAGCTGCACAGTAAATCTATGCGAAATTTGTTTTCATAAATGTATAGCTATCATAAAAATATTCTATAAAAAATATTTAAGGAACAAAACTCTCAGTATCTTTAGAGAATTTTATGTAGATTTTTGTGAAATACAGCTAAGTTAGTGAAAATGCTTAGATTTTTATTGGGGACAGTTTATCTAGAGCTGTACAGAAAACTACTGCAAAATTTGTTATATCTAAAATTCAAAGATATCTTAAAAATACTACAAAAAATATTTATGAGTCCAAACACTCAGTATCTATAGAAAATTTCATGTAGATTTCTGTCAAACATTACTAAGTTAGTGAAAATGCTTTGAATTTTATTGGGGCAGTTTTTCTAGATCCGTCCAGGAAGCTACTGCAAACTTTGTTATGCACAAAATTCGTAGCTATCTTAAAAATACTATAAAAACTATTTAAAATGCCAAACTCTCAGTATCTATAGGGAATTTTATGTAGATTCATATGAAATATAGCTAAATTAGTGAAAATGCTTAGAATTTTATTGGGGGCAGTTTTTCTAGAGCCGTTCAGAAAGCTACTGCAAAATTTGTTATGCACAAAATTCATAGCTATCTTAAAAATACTATAAAAAATATTTAAAGGACCAAAGTCTCAGTATCTGTAGAAAATTTTATGTAAATTTCTGTCAAATAGAGATAATTTAGTGAAAATGCTTAGAATTTTATTGGCGACAGTTTTTCGAGAGCCGTACAGAAAAATGCTGCAAAATTTGTTATACCCTAGATTCATAGCTATCTGAAAAATACTATAAAATATATTTAAAGGACCAAACTTTCAGTATCTATAGAAAATTTTATGTTGATTTCTGTGAAATATAGTTAAGGTAGTGAAAAGGCCTGGGAATTTTATTAGCGACAGTTTTTCTATAATATTAAAAACAAACTTAACAAAAATTCTTTTCTATAATCTACTCAATACATAATGAAATAAATAAAGGTTTACTGTACGTTCCTCTTGTTTAAACAATTATTATTTCTCAATTAACAATATTTTTTTGCCTATTTATTACACTAACATCCGAGGTCACCAATGAATAGTGCAAATGACGTGGGATGGAATATCTGACGCGTTGTTTTATTTGAATATGAATATAAGTATTGAAAAATTGACCGTTTTCGAGTAAATAACAAATATATTTAGCGCTTTTAATAGTCATGTGATCGTGCTAATTTTTTCCGCACTAAAAACGTTCAAATTGGTTCAGTTAGCGAATCTGAGTTGTAAATTAACGAGGATTATCACGTAGAATTGATATGGATCAATATTTGTTCATGTAAATTAAAAACATGTTATCCAGTAGTCAAGCAGAGTCACTTAAGAGCGATCAACTCAGTAACCATCATTTCAAAAGTTGGTCAAAGAATTCCTAGATAACGAAAAAAGATAATGAAAAAATTAGGCGAAGAAAATAACGTCCTCCTACTCTGGGTGCCAGCCCACCAAGAGAGAGTATAATCAAAAAGCATACGATCTAGCTAGAAGCTCAATGAACATCTCAGTAGATTGAACTCAGAGGACTTTGACAAAAGCCAGTATCTGAGACGGTGTTGCAGATGTGCCAGAGTGTCTTGGAGAATTCCCATTCTTTAAGCGATAAAGTTACCGATCATTGTCACATTACTTGAAACTATAAAGGACCAGTCTTGCTCCTCCTCCTCCTTCCTATTACTCTATAAGAGTATGGTGACATTATGATATCGCATTTATGGTGTCTCTCCATGTTGTTTTGTCTTGCGCAGCAGTACTGGCTTCGTGCAGACTATGACCTATTATTGTCTTCATTTGGTCCACCCAACGGTTTGGAGATCTCCCTCTAGGACGTTTGCAATTCACTTTTTCCTCCACAATTAGTTTTTCTAGGCCATTGGTGTTCCTGAATATGTGGCCAAAGTATCTTAAGTATGACTGATTTATTGATATCGACATACTAGATTCGATATTCAGTTGTTCCAGTATTGCAATATTTGTACGGTGAGCTGTGTACGGTATTCGCAGCATCCGTTTATAACACCACATTTTAAAAGCATCGATTTTACGTTTCATTGCAAACTTCAATGTCCAGATCTCTGAGGCATAAGTGGCAATGGGGAAAATTAGGGCTCTTAGTAATCTGAGTTTGTTGCTAATTGAAATGGCTAAATCTTTCCATATTTTATTGAGTTTGGTTATGGAATTACGTGCTATACACAGTCTTCTCTTGATTTCTGCATCATATCTTCCTTTGATTGATATCAAGGAGCCGATATATACATATATATTGATCTACAACTTCGAAGCCTGCTATTTCTGTTGTATTCGTGGGTTCTCGATCGATAATCATTAATTTTGTTTTTCTTTTATTTAGTTTTGACCCATATAATCTCGCTGACTACCTCTAATTTGTGCATAATGGATTTTAATTCATTAGACCAGTCTTATGTAACATAAAATATAAAATTACTAATTATATTCCCGTTGTAATGCACAACTTAAAAAACTATGATTTACACCTATTTATAAAAAAACATATTTAAAGAGCGACTAACATTTTTCTCGGTCGTAAGTTTTCACCAAATATATTATAAGAATATATAGAAGAAAATAATTAGAAATATCAATCTTGCATAAGTCTATTCTTTTCGTTCAACAGAATTTTCGTGGGCACGCACCAAATAAAACCATCTGATTTCCTTATTTTTGAAAGCTGTCACTTGCCCGCGCACAAACTCTAAATATTAATAATGTATAATATATTTTATTGGTAATGGTATTATTTTAACCCCTTATTTTAGGTATTCATCATATCTATCTTTTTCTTGTTTTCGTTTAAATATGTCAGAGATTAAATTTAAATTTATAAGTAAAGGCGCGAATAGTCAGACGCTAAATTGATTTACGTGGTGGATAGAAACTTAGAAAACTACTTCTATTGGTTAGTATGAAATAAATCAACTAATCGAGAAGCACTTCTCCCGTTTGCGTAGTTCAAAGCTGTTGAACGAAAAGGACCGACTTATGTGGATTTTGTATAGCTCCATCTCAAAAATTTGGCTTCAATTTCTATTCCTCATTCCCATTCCAGGTTCTTGAGATTTTAACTTTTCTTTTTTAACTTAGCTCACTATTTTATTTACAACCCTGTATAATAACAATCAACTTTATTTTATTATAGAAGAATTATTGAAAAAAAATCTAGAACCATCAGTATCGTTTTATCTTAATTATTATCGATAAAAAAGATCGTTAAAAACACCGCTTCCTACGACTGTAATCTCTTTATCTGCCTCTCACTCATTCATCTCATTCCCTCTCTTTCTACATTCTCGATTTTCGATGGTTAATAACTAATCATTTTTAACAAAGTAAAAGGCAACCGTATCGAAATCGTAATTGATGAAGCGTCAACGAGAACAACAGATCGAAGAATAACATCGGGAATCATCAATTAAGTTGAAACGTAGAGCCGGGAGGTTGTATCGATATTTTTCTTATCGATACAGACACAACCAAAAATAGTTCGATAACTTTTATATATCGTCTTTTATCCGATTAGAAAGTCTTAATTTAAAAATTTAAGATAAAGAATTATACTATATCCGTATTGTAGCACATTTTTAGACAACTTCTTTATTTTTAAGATTTTGATGGTCAAAAATCAACAAAATATTCTTTCTGAGCCTTAGGCAGTTTTCTGAAATTTAATACATATTTCCTTCGGGCACACACCCGCTTTACCCGACCCCTGAGAGCGACCTGAACAGTACAGCGTAATAGATTCTTAAGAAGTATTACAATATCGATATAATAGAAATTCGACTTCCAGACCCATCCCTAGCGGTCGGTTCCCATCAATTATATTGCCTCGACGTCCGACGTATAAAAGTTAACAATGAGGCCGTTATTTGAAGTTAATAACTTGTTTAATTTACAAAATGAATCGGCATCTTTCCGATCTCGATAGCGGTGCTACTCAGATGTGGCTTCCGTAGGTACGGCGATGGAATGAAGCATGACTATCCCGTTCGCTTCACTTCTATGCGTGCCTTGATTATCTTCAAACAGCAGTCAGCTTTCTTAATGTCATTTCTTATCTCTTCATCTTTACTGTGTAGCTTTTTTCTGTACGAAGGTTTTCATTACAGGCCATTCTTTTTTTTGTTGCACCACAGTAAGTTTTATAAGAAGCAGATATAATGTAGCCAATAAAAATATAAAAACTCTACTGAGATATAGTTAAGTTGAACTGAAAATGCTTGGAATTTTATTGGTGACAGTTTTTCTAGAGCTGTACAGAAAACTACTGCAAAATTTGTTATACCTAAAATTCATAGCCCTCTTAAAAAAACTATAAAAAATATTTATGAGTCCTAACTCACAGTATCTATAGAAAAATCTTATGTAGACTTCTGTGAAATATAGCTAAGTTAGTGAAAATGCTTGGAATTTTATTGGCGACAGTTTATCTAGAGCTGTACAGGAAACTACTGCAACATTTGCTATACCTGAAATTCTATCTTAAAAATACTATATAAAAATATTTAAAAGTCCAAACTGTCAGTATCTATAGTGAATTTTATGTAGATTTTTGTGAAATGGAGCTAAGTTAGTGAAAATGCTTAGATTTTTATTGGTGATAATTTTTCTAGAGCAGTAAAAAAAACTACTGCAAAATTGTTTATATCCAATATTCATAGCTAACTTAAAAATACTAAAAAAAATATTTAAGAGTCGAAACTCTCAGTATCTTTAGGGAATTTTATGTAGATTTTTGTGAAATGGAGCTAAGTTAGTGAAAATGCTTAGATTTTTATTGGTGACAGTTTTTCTAGAGCCGTATACAAAACTACCTCAAAATTTGTTATATACAATATTCATTGCTATCTTAAAAATACTATAAAAATATTTAAGAGTCCAAACAATCAGTATCTATAGGGAATTTTATGTAGATTTTTGTAAAATAAAGCTAAGTTAGCGAAAATGCTTAGATTTTTATTGGTGACAGTTTTTCTACAGCTCTACAGAAAACTACTGCAAAATTTGTCATACCTAAAATTCATAGCTATTTTAAAAATACTATAAAAAATATTTAAAAGTCCAAACTATCAGTATATATAGGGAATTTTATGTAGATTTTTGTGAAATGGAGCTAAGTTAGTGAAAATGCTTAGATTTTTATTGGCGACAGTTTTTCTAGAGCTGTACAGAAAACTACTGCAAAATTTGTTATATCTAAAATTCATAGCTATCTTAAAAATACTATAAAAAATATTTAACAGTCCAAACTCCCAGTATCTATAGGGAATTTTATGTAGATTTCTGTGAAATAAAGTTAAGTTTGTGAAAATGCTTAGATTTTTATTGGTGACAGTTTTTCTAGAGCCGTATAGAAAATTACCTCAAAATTTGTTATATACAATATTCATAGCTATCTTAAAAATAGTATAAAAAATATTTAAGAGTCCAAATAATCAGTATCTATAGGGAATTTTATGTAGATTTTTGTAAAATAAAGCTAAGTTAGCGAAAATGCTTAGATTTTTATTGGTGACAGTTTTTCTACAGCTCTACAGAAAACTACTGCAAAATTTGTCATACCTAAAATTCATAGCTATTTTAAAAATACTATAAAAAATATTTAAAAGTCCAAACTATCAGTATCTATAGGGAATTTTATGTAGATTTTTGTGAAATGGAGCTAAGTTAGTGAAAATGCTTAGATTTTTATTGGTGACAGTTTTTCTAGAGCTGTACAGAAAACTACTGCAAAATTTGTTATATCTAAAATTCATAGCTATCTTAAAAATACTATAAAAAATATTTAACAGTCCAAACTCCCAGTATCTATAGGGAATTTTATGTAGATTTCTGTGAAATAAAGTTAAGTTTGTGAAAATGCTTAGATTTTTATTGGTGTCAGTTTTTCTAGACCTGTACAGAAAACTACTGCAAAATTTGTTATACCTAAAATTCATAGCTATCTTAAAAATACTATAAAAAATATTTAACAGTCCAAACTCCCAGTATGTATAGAGAATTTTATGTAGATTTCTGTGAAATATAGTTAAGTTTGTGAAAATGCTTAAAATTTTATATGTAACAGTTTTTCTAGAGCCGCACTGGTATTTCATAATTCAGATATCACAATTTTCCTGTATATTTCTATCCAATTTCAACCTAAACGTCCCCCCTCGTTTCACAGCAATACGTCATTGCGTACCAATTCCGACGCATGTACAAATCCATTCGGATGAGTTATGCGCCGTAAATTGCAACCCAGCCACGTTACACATATCTTAGGATTAGCGCTATGGCTGCGCGGTCTGGCCGCTCGTTCCTAAAAATGATACATTTTTTCATTTGGAGCGGCGTGATTTGTGGGACCCGCACTGACGGGGCCCCCTTTTTGCCGAAGCCCCGTGATATACGGACCGATAAATTAAAAACGTGAAACCAGGCCCCCGGCTCGAAGCTTTGTTGCCGGATCTCTTTGTTGTAGAGGTTTGAAGATGTCAAAATCTTTGTATTGTGTCTGATTCATTATCTTCTAGCTTTATTTTACTGAAATCTACATAAAATTGTCTATAGATTGTGGAAGTTTCGTTCTTTTAATATTTTTCATAGTATTTTTATGATACTATGAAATTATGTAGGTATATACAGGGTGGTCCGAACTGTATTCCGGAAACTTCGGCAGCATGTTCTGCAGATAAAAATAAGTAAAAAAGTTCGTATAAATGTATATCCTAAAATGCTTAGTTTCAGAGATATAGGGTGTAGAAGTTTCATTTTTATTTCGATTTTTTCCTAATAATTTATGAAGAAACGTCAATATTTGGATGAAAATAGGAGTCTCGGAGTTTTCGGAGAAGGATATAAGTAGTCAGTAGGTAGATTTGGCAACGTTGCTAGTCAAGAGTCCCACGTCCCGTCGAGTTATGAAATCGAAACATGGCCATAAACATCGAGAAACAATAATGCCGGGCCAGACCGAATATAACTGTTCCTTTTGGCCGTTTCCGCCGTCATAACCGTAATTTTTCGAGGGCTAGCGGAGCCAATATCCGACAAAAACGCCGATCGCCTTATGCAAACGGCGCCATTTTGACGTGTAGGGGTGCACTTTACGAGGCCTACTTTGCCCTTATTTATTGCTCCCTATCTTGTACCTACGTGATTCCTCATCTGGGATTCGTGCCGAAGTAGATTCCCTTTTTGGTATAAAGTAAAGTGTAGTCTTAATATACAAAAATCAAAAATATGTTAGTTGTTTTAAGAGAGATTTTGTCTAAAGTTAAAGACACAGTACCAATATAAATACATATTATTATAATAACGCTTTTTCGGGAACAGAAAAATTCGAGGATAAAGAATAATCTTATTATTTCCCACAATTGTCAAACTATAACTACTTATAGAAAAAATATATTCTATCGGAAATCCTTTGATGTGGCTTTTTTTCCCGCTTTCCTATAATTCTTCAGATAATCTACGATATCTCTAGACAAGCTGTTTAACATAAGAGTGGCTGTTTATAGAGGGCACGCTCAGTATTTTACCTTTATTGTCTCTTCGATAAAAAATGGAAATTTATTTGTCAGTGGCGTCGGTTAGAAAAATTGATTCTTTACATAAAAATAGTTTAATTTAATTAATATTTGATTTTACTATATTGTGCCTAAAATTTTAATTCTGTTGTAGTATAAGGTATTAATGGTAAATTTAGTTATGTTGATTTTATGACTTTTTTAGTTCAACAATAGATTTTTGAAGATTATTTTATATTTTAGAAAGTTTGGCGTAGAATTTTGAACATCCTGTATGATTTAAGATGACGATATTTATAGCAAAATAAGTACAGACCAACAATAGTAAATACCTAGTATAGTTTTGGTTTCAAGACAGTTCCTGTACCGTGTGATCGAAAAAAAACGGCGTCCAGTTGGCTGGGAAATGACGATGGATGACATTTCCCATATAAATTTACATATAAAATGACTGCGATCTTCATTTCATAGCCGTCGCTGACGCCGTTTTTTTCCGATCATACGGTATTTTCAATATTTTTTTTAAGAAAGAGTGAAAAATATGTAATTATTATTTATTTATTAATATCTCTGAAACTATTTAAATATTTTTACTCATATCTTATGATTATGTAAAGTGATCTTAAAAGAAGCCAGAAATGCAATAATATACAGGGTGTTTTATTTAAAAAAAAATCATCCCGATACAGTCACACTTTTTTGAGCCACCCTGTAGAAGTTAAAATATTTTCCTGAAATACATCCGAGTACATACTTTAGGCTTGAATTTAAACAAAGTTCCCAGGTTGTTATTCTACGAGCTACAAATGCCTGACTATAAAACTGATTTTAATGATTTTCTGATTTTCTACCGACGCCTCTGACTATCCTAGTCCACCACGACAATTCTTCATGTCCGAAAAACCAGTAGCCGGGACCCATTCATCAAGCATTCTTTTCGGTCGAAATCTCTAGACCCGATCGCCACAAAAAACAACAAATCCCCGAACCAATGGTTCTAAAAACAACCTACGTCTACCTTCAGTCCTTCCATCTTCTTCTAGACCTTCTCCTGCTTCTTTTTCTTCGTTCGATTCTTCACCGTTTTCAGTTTTATAATCTTTTGCTTCGTTTTTGGGAGCCAATGCGTGTCCTCGGGCAATTGTCACCGATAATGTTGCGATTGCGTGTCTGCGAAGACAGAAACAATGATAGTAATTATATGTTGTTGTGGATCGGCACCCCCTAAAGCAGTTATTAGAGGACGGCTGGTTAAAGCAGTTATTAGAGGCTTTTGTGGTGTTTCTTTTGTTTTGAGACTTGTTCGGGGTTGGTATTGTAGTAGGTGAAGATTCGGTTGGACTTGAAAAATAATGCGACACCTTTTTGGATGGTCGAATTAGTGATATTCATGACAGCTGTGGATTATTAATAAGCCTAGATATGGAAGATGCCGTCTCTTTTGGATATGGAAGACGTTTCTTTTTTGCTGCTAACTGCTAATCCAAATGGCAGTCTTTGGTCATATCATCATTAGTACTGATTTGGCGAGTGTCTAAAAAATAAAAAAAATACAGGGTGGTCCAAACTGTATTCCGGAAACTTCGGCAGCATATTCTGCAGATAAAAATAACTAAAAATGTTCGTATAAATGTATGTCCTAAAATGCTTAGTTCCAGAAATACAGGGTGTAGAAGTTTCATTTATATTTCGATTTTTTCCAAATAATTTCTGAAGTAACGTCAATATTTGGACGAAAATTGGGGTCTAGGAGTTTTTTGACATGAGAAATTTGATTTTGATGTCAATATGACTCCTACCGGTAGAGGGCGCCACCTACATGTGTTTTAACTGTTTTGAAGCGTAATAACTTTTTGTCCTTACCTGTATAAAACTACTGAGGGAAAAAATATACATCTCTGTGGCTTCTTACGTAAAAAATATCTTACATAAAAGAAATAGTCAATACATGTCATTATTGAGGAAAAATAAAGACACCAAAAATAAATTTAGGAAATTTTTATTTTTTTAAATCAATCATAAATTTTTCTGCAAAAAGAATGATGATAAAACAGTTTCTGTTGAACTTTTGGCACAAAAACATTTCAAATTTATGATCTCAGTCTAACAACTATTTTTTTTCGTAACAAGGGGCCGTCCTCTGCCGGAAACACTGCGACCTATAAGGTCTATTGTGTTTGTCCCCCTTCTATATCTGCACCCATTCTCCTATCCACGTGCCCTGCACTAGCTTATGCAGGTCCTTGATAGGATGGGAGCATAGTTCCTCCGGTTCTAGCCTAGCTTTCCCAAATAAAAGGTGTCGCTTGCGATCCAGAGCCTCGCAATGACATATTATGTGCTCCGCTGTTTCAGGATCTTTATCGCAGAGTCTGCAGCAAAGACTTCCTTGATACAGGTTGAGCTTGTTCAGGTAACAGTTGACAACCATGTGTCCTGTCAAGAGGCCTGTTGTAATCCGCACTTTATTCCTGCTAAACATTAGCAGTTCTTGGGTCCTTGGATAAAAGCCTTGCTGTGCATGTGCCCCTGTCCGTTTCTCCAATGGATATTGTGCTTTTCCCTGATCCAGAGTTTTAGTGCACTACGGGCCATATATTTGGGTATTCCCAGTACTGGCTCTGGACCAAAATAGGATGCCGATGATCCCTGCCTAGCTAGCTCATCGGCTTTTTCGTTGCCTTGGATGCCGCTGTGGCCCGGCACCCAGAATAATTTAATTCTGTTCCTTCGTGCCAGAGTTCCCAGTTCACTCAGGCATTCCCAGACGAGTCTCGACGATACCTTTGGGGTCATAAGCGCCCCAAGTGCCGCCTGACTGTCTGAGCATATATTGATGAGCTTACCTGAATAAGCTCTTCTATTGTTTTCTCTCGTACATTGTAGAATGGCGAAGGTTTCTGTCTGGAATACGGTTGAGTGTTTACCCAAGGAAAAGGATAAGCTTGCTCTTGGTCTTTCCCCATATACTCCAGCTCCTGTTCCTTCAGCGGTCTTAGACCCGTCTGTATACCAGGTTAGTCCATCCTGAAGGAATGTTATACCTGTCCACATTCCTCGATCCATTTTGTTCACCTCGAGTGGTTTGTGGTAGTGATAAAAAGGGGTCATTTGGTCCGATCTCATTTGGAGTAGAGATCCTCCGATAGAATCTCCAATCTTTAAGTGTCCTGTTTCTGTCCTATTTCCCAGAGACAACTATTTAGTCAACATGTTTAATTTATGTCAATGATGACAGGTATTGATAATTTCGATTCCAAATATCTCGAAAACCATTACTCGTAGCGATTTTTACCGATTTGGACGAAAAATTATTACTCTTCAAATCAGTTAAAAATATGTAGGTGGCGCCTTCTACAAGCAGGAGTCATAATGACATCAAAATCAAATTTCTCATGTCAAAAAACACCCCAGACACCAATTTTCATCCAAATATTGACGTTACTGTAGAAATTATTTGGAAAAAATCGAAATAAAACCAAACTTCTACACCCTGTATCTCCGAAACTAAGCATTATAGGACATACATTTATACGAACATTTTTACTTATTTTTATCTGCAGAATATGCTGCCGAAATTTACGGAATACAGTTCGGATCACCCTGTATAATAAAAAATTGAAAAGAAACCTACATGCTTTAAGACCTGCCGCTAAATCGACTTTAAACTGAATCTTCCACATTACACTGTGTCAACGGCAAAGAAACGCACATTTGCCAAGCTATCGCCCTGACATAAAGTGTGTTGCAGTCGTTTCTTCTTTTAATTGACAAAATCTGCACATAGATATAGGTAGATCATCCTTTCTTATTAGTTAACAAGCTATTACGAACAAACTTATTCACTATACATAATCAACCGGACATTAGTTAGTTCATTAAGGCTGCATTGATAAAGCACCGCCTCTATGACACACAATGGAAATAAATAACCTGGCCAGAGGGGCAGATGCGTGATGCGTCTGTGTGTGCGCTGCTACGCGCCACTAACCTATAAATTTTCCGGATTAAGAATCCATTGTGCGCGGCGATATTTATGGACGCCATTACTGTCGCGCTAGTTGTCCTTCAAAGGAGCATATTTTACCGGGGGGCAGGCTCTGCAGTTGACAGAGGTCCTAGTTATGGCCCCGCGCTGCTAGTGGAATCACAAAAGGCATTGGCGAAACTCGAACGGGGCAAAAAAGATAGACGTCAAAAAGTTTTCACGGTTTGCTTGCTCGATTGGGTTTATTTACGATCATGTTATATATTATGGTCGAAGGGTATTTGTTTAGGAAGGATACGTATGGTGAATGTGTCGTATATCGAGGCAATTCAGGACATTATTTGGTTTAAAGGATTTTCTTTAACCAGGTGAAAGGAGAATGAACCTAAACTTGGATGGAATTCAGCTTACTTTCAAGGATATTTATTGCTTTAAAGATATTATTACTTTTAGGGTCCAGTACTAGGCCCTATTTTGTTTCTGGTGTTTATCAATGATATTGCAAATCTAGACATTAGCGGTAAAATCTACCTCTTGCGGACGATACTAGTTTCACTTGGAGCGGCCCAGATGTTACGACACTGTATAATACTATATCCAGTGACTTACGCACCATTATATCTTGGTGCGATTCTAATCTCCTATGCCTCAACCTATCAAAAATTAAAGTTTTGTCATATAAAAGTTATATAATAACCTTCTGTACTTAATAACACCACTATTGACGTCGTGGACTCTGTGAAATTCTTAGGACTTGTTGTTTGTTGTAGACAACTCGTTAAAATGGAACTTGCACATTGGAGCTTTATCAATGAAACTAAGCGCTGCCTGTTTTGCGCTAAGATCAGTTTCTAATCAACCTCTAGAATAGTCAATTATGCCCTTTTTGATTAGCATCTTCGTTATGCTCTTCCATGCTGGGGTACTTGCTGCGCGACAAAATTTGATCGTATTTTCAAACTTCAAAAGAGAGCAGTTCGATATTTATTGGGACTGAACTGTAGAACTCACTGTCAGAATTTCGTTAAAAATTTCAAAATACTGACTCTTCCTTCTTTATTCATTTTTGAATCCGTTTGCTTAATCCGCAAGCACATATCTGCTATTCCAGAAAGGCCACCTCACAACTATCCACTTAGGAATGCGGAGCACGATCTTTATCTGCCATCCCCGAGCTCAGAACTAGTTAAAGGCTCAATACTGTACAATGCCAAAAAAAATGTACCTACAATCATCTGCCTTTGAATATCAAGTCGGTTTCATTCTTTCCCGCATTTCGCAAAGCTCTGAAATCATACTTACTGGAGAGAGAACCTATATGCGGTAAACGACTTTTTTGTTGATGTTTAATCTTCAATAATTGTGAATTTTAAAATTTTGATCATCTCACACACTGGTTAAAAGTCTAGTATTTAATATTTTATAATATCTATTAAGTGATTATATGGATGTATATTCTATTTGTGATTTTAATGACGTAAATTTTTTTGAATTGTATGATTTGTATTGTATGATATTTTTTATTATTTGTATATTTTTTGTGCTTTTTTTGTTTTTTAAATGCTTTGTCGATGAAGCTATTTTGGCTTTTTGTACAATAAAGCTTTATTTATTCATTTATTATTTTAACAAAATATTTTAGCCTATCGTCATAGAACACAAAAGGTACAAAGGTCAGCTAGTGAGAATTTATTTCTCATAGAATAAAATGACGTTAATTTAAACGCTTTAAGCCAGACACTGTGGTAGCAGAAATCTCCCTTAAAATTATGATATTGCACGTTACTATTTTAACAAAAGACCTCTAAAGCTAGTGAAATTCGCCGACGAAGTGCATGGCTAATTCCCGTGCTTTAAAAGCAATTTCGCAGGTAATTTGGCATCAAGTACCAAGCGAGACGCGCAAGGCTCTATATCAAATCGGACTTACTCAGCAAGATTTAAATTGAAACATGATGAACGGAAGATTTATCTTCTGGTTATATTGGTGTTTCACCAGGCATCGACCAGAGAAACCAAAGAAAAAAACTACCAGAAAAAAACATTCTTAAAAGACTGAATCAACTGTAGGTGTGTATAACAGTGATACAATAAAGAAGATTTAATAGAAGTGTTGAAATGTAGCCCAAAATATTGTATACGCCACTGTGTTGGATAGTATTTATGGGTGACCCTCAACCCTTGTCTTCTAAGGGAAAGTTGGACCATATGTTTTTTACTGTTTCTTTTATGGTCTTTTAGTTGTAAGATGTTTTTGAAAATAAAGTTAGTCTGTGTTGAGAATCCAACGAATTAGTTTTATTTCGCGACGGCTCCTTTTTTAACAAGAAGTACAAATTTAAAACCGGTTTTTACAGTTTTTGTTACTTTAAGAAGTGTTTTTTTTTAGAAGATGTCGGATGCGTCTCGTCAAAAAAATTCTAATGGTTGATTTCTTTCTGATAAAGACAACATCAGTCCAAGAACTCTTCTCTTATTCCGTAAAATCCTTGATGCCTGATCGGCCACCAACATACCCAAACTCGAGACTCATTGTTAAGAGCCGCAGGCCTGGCCTATTGACGTGAAAAAGAGTATATTACCGGCCAACAAAGGAGATTGTTTTGCCGGCCTCCTTCTTCTCCTAGTCATTTATCCGCCGGATAACAATGGCTGTCGGCCAGTTTGACACGTCTATCAGAAGATGAAAGATCGCCTACCAGCCGACCCAGGTACCTGACGAGGCTCGGGATGACGTACCGACCCACCAGTGTCTGTAAAAAGACTGTAGACCGTGAAAAATGGCCTTATTCGTCCCCCGAAGTAATAGAAACAATTTTACAAGACCTGGTGCATCAGCTTCGTAAAGAAAATTAGAGATTATAATTCATATTGAAGAAAATCCTTCCATTCTGACTAACACTGCTTTGCTATAAAGATCCTGAAACAGCATAGCACATAATATGTCAGTGCATATGGTCACTACAAGGCTCTGTCTTTGTATCACAAGCAACAATTTCCATTTGGGACAGCAAAGCTTGAATCTTAGGAACTATGCTCCTATTTTATCAAAAACCTGCACGCGCTGGTTCAGGGTACTGAGATAGGTACAATAAATATATTAATAGAGTTTTAATGGTTTAAAAAAATAATATCAACGATTTCAAATCTTTGGCTTCTTGGATAATTATTTACATTTTTGCGGTTCTGGTGATATTTTTATTGCTGATGGGTATTTACATTTAATTTGTATGTATGGTATAATTTTGTTCTTCCAGTAGTAAATAGATAGTTTGGACTCAATCTACTGACAAGTGACTGACAGCAAAAATAAGTACACGGTCAGAGAGATCATTATATCAAGTTTATTTTCAATCTTTCCCTGTTCAAATTAATGATAATTATAACGGACTTGTTGATTATTTAATAACTTCCACATTGTAATTAACAATTCTTTTAGCTCGTTTAAAAGTCTTTAGACATGACAGGTAGCAGATATCTTAATCATTATTTGTAATTATTTTTTTTTAAATCACGTGCTGTGACGTCTATGATTTTTATACTTAACATTTTGCATATATTTGTAATTTTAATAAGTTTAATTATCGTATATGTCTGAATTTATTTACACAGTTTTATTTAGTATATTATTAAAATAAATAGAATATTTAACGTAAATCAAAAATAAATCACGAGATTTTCTATCAAAGACCTGTCAAGAAATATTGTTAAATATTAGCACGGGTGTAATTTTCGTGTGATTGCTAATTAATATTGTACAGTGGTACGGATTATCACAGAAACATGTCAAAAGGTACCCTATTAGTGCAATATCCGGCTGAAATTTCAAAAAATGTCAACAGTTTTAAGCATCTACTGATGTAGCTGGAAAACGTTTCTAACATGTATCAGAGTAATTTAATTTCTAAAAAAAATAAACCAGACTAAGGAAACCCCAAGTATATCATTTGAATGTTTTTTAACGTTCCCAAATTTCGCAGGATAGCAGGAAAACCTTTGTAACAAATATCAGAGTAATTTTAATTCAACAAAAATTAAACCAGACATTGGGAAAGCCAAGTATATCAAGTATATAGTTTCAGTAACATTCTCAAGCCTGCAAGACAGCAGGAAAACCGTCTGATTATTTTTGTAACTAATGAACAGTGCTTTCCATAAAATCAATAAAATGAAAAATATACGAAATAATATACATGTACTGATTTCTTTCGAAAATCGACAACTATGAAACTATGAACCCTTCCCGGACACAAACGGTACATTGTGAAACAGGAAATTGTAGAAAAAAATAAGCCCTATAACATAGGATACAACATTTTAATGAACAGTGCTTTCCATAAAATCAATAAAATGAAAAATATACGGAATAATATACATGTACTGATTTCTTTCGAAAATCGACAACTATGAAACTATGAACCCTTCCCGAACACAAACGGTACATTGTGAAACAGGAAATTGTAGAGAGAAACAAGCCCTATAACATAGGATACAACATTTTAATGAACAGTGCTTTCCATATAATCAATAAAATGAAAAATATACGAAATAATATACATGTACTGATTTCTTTGGAAAATCGACAACTATGAACCCTTCCCGGGCACAAACGGTACATTGTGAGACTGGAAATTGTAGAGAGAAACAAGTATAAATGTAATTTAACTATAAAAGTCAAAGAAAATTAAGGAAAATTGAAGTATATCAGCTCTATGGATTTTCTAACGTTCCAATATTTGCAGGACAGCAGAAAAACCTTTGTAACAAGCACCAGAGTAATTTCAGTACTATAAAAAGGAAAGCAGACTATTGAAAATTGAACTATACCAAATATACGAGTTTTCTGAATTTGCGGGATAGCAGGAAATCCTTTGTAACAAGCATCACAGAGTAATTTTAGTTCTATAAAAACTCAAATAATCAAGAGAAAAATTAATTATATCAAACTCTGAAGCTTCCTGACGTTATGAAATCCAGCAGGACAGCAGGAAAATGTCATATAATCCTCGTTACCAGCATTAAAACCCTCGTGATTCTCCGAAAACCACACTCTATCTGCGACGACGCCCGATTGTTGCAGGAACCAGCAACAGGCATCTATAAACAATCCCATTACGGCCCGATAAGGAACGCGATAGCCAGCCATCTTGCTCGCAGACTCGAAAAAGGCGTGGTTTAAGCTGCAGGAAACGCCTACCGGAGGCCCATCTTGCCCGCGCCAGATAGAGACAACGCTAATACTGGCTATGTGAGTTGGAGAGAGATGGGGAAATGTTTATAGCCGATTCCTGCTGAAAAAGAGGAAATAGTAGGGAAAGACGTTGATGGTGAGAGAGACGGGGATATTGGCGTGGATAAATTGTTTTTGAAGGTGTTTTAAGAGGATGATGATGATGTGTGGAGATAATAAGCCAGATCTGATGGGGATTAAACGTCGTTGTTTAACAGGATTTATTGAGCGGTGCTTTATAACAAGAAAAACTAAGAAATGGGCTTAAAAGACATGCCAAGTCTTGCTTTCCTAGAGTAGAGTTTGTCTAATTTGAGAATTATGTCAGTGAGAAGTCGATTGAAATCGTTGATATTCTTTTTTTAAACCATTTGATCTTAAGTCTGTATTAATAACTATTATGGTATTTATTTTATCTAGTGCCCTGCACCAGATTGTGCTAGGTCCTCGATTGGATGGGAGCATAGTTCCTCTGGTTTTAGCCTTGCTTTTAGAAATAGACAGTGCCAGCCCTACGTTCTATGAAGAGATATTTTGTAAAGTTTTATACAGGGTTGTTCACCACATACGACACGGAGTATTGTAGCTAAACGATGAGATTTTTACAAATTGTAGGTTTTGGGTTCGATGAAGGACTATTAGAGGTACAATTTAAAAATTATTTTACAAGATACAGAGTGTCCCAAATAAGTAAAAAATATCGAAGTTGTATTTTTTTAAATGGAACACCCTCTATATTATTACATTTTTAGTTTCTACGATTAAAATAAAGGTAAATTTGATTAAGATTTATTATACTTAAACCTTACCGTTTTTGAAATATTTTCAATTTTGTGAAATTGCAGTAAAAATTTTAAGGCTTCATTTCTCCAAGGGTATCAAAGTTTTTAATACTAAATATTTACTGAAGTTTATTTACTGATCAGTTATTGTGTTGCAATAATAAAATAATACTACCTTATACAGAGTGTCTAAAAATTTATTTTAAATAATTATTAGCTTCAAACGGCAATAACTTGTTTAATTTAAATGGAACACCCTGTATATTTTACGAGAATCAGATGCACAATTTAATTGTCTATCAAATTATATTATACCATTTTTTACCTATCTCTTTAAGTTTCCGTAGAAAATGCATTTTCTTGTAATTTAGAACTTATTTATCAATATACCCATGGACTATTGACATTTTAGATTATTTTTAAAGATGTACCAAATTTTTAAAGAGTACAGATACATGACAGATACTAATATTGTCTATATAATTCGTTTATTTCATTAAAAAATAAAAAAAAACTGTTTAAATATTTGTTAAAGAGGACCAATTAATATGATTCCAGTATTCAAACTACATTAACTGACTGTTTGCGTTGATTAATAATAATTGCTCCAAATACTAAAAAACTGAATTTTGCATGGGCATTAGACAGTGTGATAAAAAGTAACATCTTAAAAATGATATTTCATTTTTTAATAAATGCTTATTTATAACAACAAAGGCTTTAATTTGATAACTTATTATTATATTGATTTCTGACTCAAAAATCCACATTTATTTATAATAATTTATTAGCGAACACAATTAAGTATGTCATTAATTAGTATATGGGCGGAAATAATGGTGTTATATTTAATTAATGGTATACCCTTTTATAAAGATTTAAATAGTTTTCTTTTTGCATACAAATGGGCTAGTAATATTATCGTTTTGCTAAAAACGATAATATTACTAGTCTGTACATTTTGTACATTTGTTGCTTTAAAAACAATCTAAAATGTCAATATTCCATAGATATATTGATAAATGAGGTCTAATTTAGAAGAAAATGCATTTTCTACGAAAACTTGAAGGGATAGGTAAAAAATGGTATAATACAATTTGATAGACAATTTAATTGTGCATCTGATTCTCCTAAAATATATAGGGCATTCCATTTAAATTAAAGAAGTTATTGCCGTTTGAAGCTAATAATTATTTAAAATAAATTTTTAGACACTGTGTATAAGGTACTATTATTTTTATTATTGCAACACAATAACTGATCAATAAATAAACTTCATTAAATATTTAGTATTAAAAACATTGATACCCTTGGAGAAATGAAGCTTTAAAATTTTGACTACAATTTCACAAAATTGAAAATATTTCAAAAACGGTAAAGTTTAAGTATAATAAACCTTAATCAAATTTACCTTTATTTTAATCGTAGAAACTAAAAATGTAATAATATACAGGGTGTTCCATTTAAAAAAATACAACTTTAATATTTTTTATTTATTTGAGACACTCTGTATCTTGTAAAAATATTTTTAAATTGTAGCTCTAATAGTCCTTCAACGAACCCCAAACTTACAATTTGTAAAAATCTCATCGTTTAGTACAATACTCCGTGTCGTATGTGGTTAACGACCCTGTATATTGTGTTCTAGTCGACCGATTTTGATGAATTTTAAGCAATTTGCAGCTAAATTATTTGACTTTTTAATATTTCTTTCTAAATTGAAAATGAAAGTTGTCATATGGTAATTATACGAGGAAAAACAAAATGTTGATATTTTGGTGAAAGTTTGAAACACCCTGTGGAGCACGATAACAAAGGAAGGAATTTAAAATTATTTTGTCATTTAGGTGTATCTTTTTCGATAGTTTGTTTCTTGGTTCATTTTAATATCTTTATTTTTCTGGAGCAAACAATAAACACTATTTTATAAGTGTGTTGATAAGAATCCAAAATCAATGCTAAAATTGCTGTAAATCATTACTGCCTTATTCAAAAGCGAATATATCCAATAAAAATACAGCTATTGAGATGAACCATAAAACGAACTATCGGGAAAAAGACGTGCCTAGATAATAAAATTATTTTTAAATTCCTTGCTTTGTTAACATATTCCGCAGGGTGTTTCAAACTTTCATAAAAATATCAATATATTGTTTTCTTCCGGATAATTGACAGATGGAAACTTTCAGTTTTAATTTAGAATGAGACAACAAAATATATTAAACTTTAAACTACATCAATATTTTAAAATGCCAAGATACTAAGTTACTATTTCAAGAAGTGTACATTGGTCAAAATCTATTTCTCATGTCCATCGTGAAACTCCAAACTCCAAGGGAGTTACTGTCTCCAGACGTTGAGACTGTATAAACCTTCCCAAACATCTTAATCGTTGTCGCACGTGTGCGAGTGTCATTGCCTGCCCTGTACCGTCTAATTACCCGCTGAAATGTTAATGCGTAACACGACAAGCCCATCAACTGGCCGCAGGAGCAATTGCGCTCCTGCAACCATGTAAATCAGATCGAGAAGGCCTCGAAGAGGCGCTTGGACCATGTGTGAATCGACTAGACACCTTCCTGTCTCTTGATATCTGTAACTTGAAGCCAGGACAATCTATTTTATTATGAGAGAAGTACTCATCAATTTAGTTTATTATTTCTCTCGTGGAGAGATTCCTCACGTCAAAAAAGGATTTATTTTTCATAACAACATAGGTCCGATTCTGCTTTGTTTCGTAGATACATGGTGTTCAAGTTTTAATATTTTTTCGATTTGTTATAATTTTTTTCCAAGTATATACTTTCAGCATTTCGAATGATTTTTTGACGGTAAAAGTTAGTATAAATGTGACATATTTTGAAGTTAAAAAAGTGTCTACATATTCACCAGGGTCTTGCATATGTGTTATCACTGGAATATTTTTCTAAAAAAAAGCATGTACGCCGCTGAATTTTTTTCTCTTGTTAGCGAAATAGTGTAAGCAGTTTAATGCCGATTAAAAGTTGTCTGTTGATATTTTATCGATTTCGGCCTCCTTGATGAGATAAACGCAATTTTATTAATCTGCCTTGATCCAAGTCTAATAGCAACCTTTAAAAAAATGAAAATCATTAACTTGCGAAAGTTTTAAATAAGTACTCATTGGTTCAGGGGCGTAGATAGGTGTATGCTATGGGGTGGTACTATGATTAAGTCGCAAAAAAAAATCACCGTCGGAATTTTTGTCGAATTAAAACGACGGCGATTTTTTGTCTTCAAAAGATATAAAACATAACACAAAAATTAAAATATAGATTTGTAAATAAAATAAACAAAAATGAAACAACGACGTTTATTAGTTAATTTTCTATAAACTATAAATAAAAAACTCTAAACTATGAAAAAAAAACTATAAAAACTATAAACTATAAATAAAACTACAAAACAAAATCAAGTTTTCAGTACGCTGTTTGGAAAACCTATCAATAACAGCATCAACATTTTTTCAATATCTTTATGGATATTGATTAGAGTTAACCCCACTAATCTGTCCTGGCCAATAAGAACACTTTGTGTGCTTTTAATTAGGTCGAACATATTATAAACGATAAATCAACATAATTAAAAGCATACAAAGTGTTCTTATATGTCGGATATTAATTTAAAAAAATCCTTTCATAGTCAATGACTATTTCAATTCTCGTATCTCGTCAAGCGTCAGGGGGGGGGTACTGTCCCCCAGTACCCCCCTTTATCTACGCCCTTGCATTGGTTCCCCATCAAAAAATATGAAAAAAGTTCCTATAAACATGGGTATGGAAATGCATCGTTTTAGAGTTACAGGTAGTGTTGCACAAGAGTCTTGAAAAAGTCTTGCAAGACCAACACTCTTGCAAGAAATTCAAGACAAGACTTTCAAAATTTCTTGTCTTGAATGTCGAGGCAAGACAAGATTTTAATATGCAAGATATTTCAAGAGTCTGGCAAGATTTCTTGAAAGTTAGAAACGATACATTTTTTTAAGTCATAATTAGGTCTTTGCGCAAGTTATGCCGGTTTTATACAACATTTATATAGTCGTAATCATAATCATAGTCATAATCATAAAAGTTGAACTATCCACTTCTTATAAACCTGTTGACATCTACCATGAACTTAGTCTTTAATTATGTTACCAAACTTTACTGATATAAAAATTATGATTATGAAAATGTTCTATAAACGCACATTAAAATTGCGTTGTGATTATGACGATGATTAAGACTGTGATTATGATTACGACTTATGCAAATGTTTTATAAACCCAGCATTAATATTGACCAGTGTTCATTTTTTTTCTATCATAGCCAGTGTTTTAGAGTTGAGAATGAAATAAAATAAAGTCGAGGCAATAACAAACCGCATTATACACATAATTATATTGGTATAATGGTATCATAAACAAAAATAACGGTATATAGTTGAAACTAATGGTGGGTTCGTGGAGCACGCTATTTGCGCTATTTGGTACTACTTTTCATGCACGAAATTGCTCCGCGGACAAAAAGTAGTATCAAATAGCGCAAATAGTATACTCTAGCATGACCTTTCCGTACACCATGTGTCCAAACTTTTCCAAATTGTGTTCAAATTTTTCAAGACAAGACAAGACTTTGCTATTCAAGAAATCTGCAAGACAAGACTGACAATTTCTTGTCTTGAATTTCAAGCCAAGACAAGAAATTGAGTTACTAGTTACAGGTGTTAAAACTTTTTAAAATTGGGATAGCCAAGGCTGGCCAAGCCTACACTTGGCGAGTGTACGAATAATTGTGATCCTTTGACTCGGGCTATATTTCGAGTCGTGAGACATGACACGAGTCGCGAGAATGCGCCTTTATGTTTACGAGATTCCTCATCTCCCTACGAGAGATGGGTTTGTTTTTTGAAACACCCTGTATTGTAAGAAGGATACTTATAGAAAGTGCAATCTAAAGATCAGAGGAAGGTCACAACAGATCTGAAAAATTCGTAGCAGAATAGACCGATAGCACGAAAACCGTATCCGTGTGTTTGATGGTTTAGGGTCGGCTTGATGAGAGAAACCTGTTGATGGATCGGTTCGTTCGGCCTTGTCTCTGTCAAAGGCGTTAATTAGAAGCGATTGAGCTGGTCGGCCCCGCTTCTTGTACCTAATTAACGCTGGAACCGATCGATACCGACTGAAGGAACGACTTTTTTAAACGGTACCGACACACATCTCGTTAAAGGTTCGGAAAAATGCAGTCGGAAGGCTTCAATTAGCCGTTTGTAGTTCGGATTTGGCGACCAGTGACGATGGTAGAAATGGGAAAAACTAGTCGAAGAGAAAAACCGTCGGGACAAGTCGCTTTCAATTAAATAATTTTCCCAGTGGAAACATTAAACTTAAACGAGTTTGGATTAATAGATTTTTTGTTCTTTCGAATGGAATTGAAAGAAATAATTATTTAATGATATTTTACTTAATGAAGCTTTTTCTGTGTGTTAGTTTAAAGATTTGTGTTTGTAACAAGCATCAAGAGTAATACAAGAGTAATTCCTTACTCCTTACTCCTATAAAACTAAGCCTGACTTAAGGAAAAGTAAATTATATCAAATATATGAATTTTCTTAGGTATCATATATACTGGGTGCGTCTCAAAAGTGGCCAAACCCTATCACTTTTTTATTTTTCCAGATAGAGATTTGGTATGTTAGTATATGACATAAATTAGGATTGATTGACGTATTTGATTGTTTTTGGTCACTTCCTGTTTCACCGGAAATTACTATAACTTTTGATTTTTAGGGTTCCGTACCCAAAGGGTAAAAACGGGAACCCTATTACTAAGACTTCGCTATCCGTCCGTCCGTCCGTTTGTCACAAAGGTCTATGTTATGAACCGTTATATCTAGACAGTTGAAATTTTTACAGATAATGTATCTATGTTGCCGCTAAGAACAAATATTAAAAACAGAATAATAACTTATTTTGTGTTTTGCGATGTTTTGTTATGATTTTTATAAATAAATATTTCAGTTTTTCTTATTTATTAAAATATTTCATATATTTCCATATATTTCCAATGTTTCAGGAAATATTTCCGGAAATTTTACATCACAATACCTGTAGCAACGCAGCATAGAAATGCGCAGTTTGACGCTTAAATTCTCGGCTGGAGAAAATTCTACTTTGCCAAAATCTCAGTTATTGGGGTCTCAGTCTTAATTACGGATCAAGAAATATTAAATAATAGTAATTTTAGGAAAATGTTACAAAATGTCTGCTCTATTTTTCAAATTTTCTCCAAATATTCCATTAACAACTATCCAAACAGAGAACACATACAGTTTGTTTCTCCTGCACCGTCTCCATTATTTCCCATAACTCATTGCCCGGGCCATACATCACTGTCCGGCCGGTCAGCTTTCATAATAAACTGCGGTAACGAGACTCGGGCTACTGCCGATGGGGTCGCTGCTGCCTGTCCTGCGACGCGTCCATCCATCAGCCGGTTGCTGTCCTGCCGCCGAGGAGCGGTCAACGCTGCCTCTGATGCCCCGTCGCGGCCGGCAGGAATCAATCAGGAGACGTCACGTGCCCGGGCACTGACCGTAATCAGGGCATTAGTAAGTCGGGAGTGCGTTCAGAATGGAGCTGAAGAAGTAGTAAGGTTAAAGAAGTTGGTTTTGTTACCTTCATTGAAAAGCATTCTAATCCACATGAACACCCTACGAAACCATTCTACAAAGAAAAAAATATTTGATTTTTTTCTTGGAAAATCCATTCGTTAAGTGATAAAGTTGCTGATAATTGTTACATTACTGGAAACTATAAAGGACCAGCTCATTCTTTATATAACATAAAATATAAAATTCCTAATTATATTCAAGTTGAAATGCACAACTTAAAAAACTATGACTTACACCTATTTATAAAAAACATACAGTACCGGCCAAAAGTGGAGAAACATTTATGATTTCTTTCTTACTTGCGATTGTGTATAATAAAATTCTTCATTAGATTTTTTATTGGCATGCTTGCTAATAGTTACATTAAATAATGCACACAAAAAACTTAAATAATTGTTTTTATTGTATAAAATAAATAATTATTACTTTCCTAGAGGACCTAAGTGGAGAAACTTTGTTACTGACAATTAACAAAAACTATTTTTTTAATATTTAGTTGAAAATCCTTTGTTCTTGATCACCTCTGAACATCTTCGGGGCATCGATTCCAACAAAGACCTAATTTGATTTTCTGAATCCTCAGACCAAGCTTGTGACAGAGCAGCAAATAATTGATCTTTATTTGTAAATTTTTCCGGCTGTTTCTGCCTGACTTCGCGTTCTAGTTGCTCCCAAGTATTTTCTATGGGATTCAAATCCGGGCTCTGAGCTGGCCATTTTATAAAAGGCACTTGTTCTGCTTCAACAAATTCTTTAACGATTTTTGCAGTATGCTTTGGATCATTATCATGCTGAAACTTCCAAACAAGAGGTAACGATTCCTCAGCAAATGGCAACATTGCATTTCTTAAAATGTCCAGATACTGATACCGATCCATAATTCCTTCTATTCTTCTTTCTTAGTCGTCCCATCCCATGGCCAGAGAAGCACCCCCCCACACAAGCACGTTGACCCAGACCATAGTTTACAGTTAATATTCGGTGCCCAGAGACCGCCAGAGACAGTTTCCCAGAGATTATGGCCAGAGAGTTGTATTAGCCACAAATAAGTTAGTATACCATCTCGTTTATGGTATCAAAAACTTGAGTATCTGTAAAATAGCAGCATACGATAGAGAATAATAAAAAAAATTAGTACTGCAGAAAGATAATGTTAAAAGGTACTGGTTTACAAAAATTAAAATTAAAGTTAATTAACCATCTTTTAAGGTATAAAATTCAGTGAGTGATATTATTAATTAAATATTTTGTTTTATTTATGTTGTGTTTTATTTATTCCTTTGCAATATTATTTTCTTTATTTTTACATAAGTTATATTGATAAATAAATAAATGCAGGAAGTTGCTTGAGCTTGAAACACCGCTTAAAAGCAGAAAATCTTTTTTATATCTTTTTTTGGTATGTGGTGTTTTTTTTAAATACACCCTTGGCTTGTTTTGTATTAGCACATACTGTAATTGTTTTTAAATACAATAACTTGATTAGATTTTTTCAATTTTATACAGTTTTTACACAATATTTTGAAGTAATCACTTATTGTCACACAAATTTTAAATATATTAATATTCTGCTATGCGTTCCAATTATACCAACTTATTTCTTTGTAAAATAAAATACACTAGTTTGAAAATAAAATGACAGACACATCTATCACTGTCAAGGATCTTGTCTTTGGACAGACTATACACCTGGCTTAAAAAAATATTTATATCACTCTCTTACAGTTATTTCTCGATTCTTTCTACTTAACCCTTCAAAAACCCTCAATATCGACCGTTCCTATCGATATTTCACCATCAGGCAAATTCCTCGATGTAGCATCACCCATCACCACTCGCCCTCAGGTCTTGCAATTTCCGTGCTGTTTCCTGCCCGGGGGTGATTAATCACCCCTCCGAATCCATTATGTCCGTTTTTGTTTCGGGCGATATTTTGTCTCGTGGGGGGGGGGAGGGGTGGCCGGAGCCCCCCAGGGGGCGCAGTGACTCATTGTTAGCGGTTCAAAGCGAGATGCCGCCCGACATAATGCGATATGACGTGTAATATTAAGAGGGCGGTGTTGATCGTTTTGTAATTTAATAGGTTTAGGGAGCACAGCCTGTATACAGGGTGTCTCGTTTTTCTGTTTTTATTTCATGGATTTTCACGTTTATGAGTAGGTATAGAGGTACGAATAATGTATAGTTTTCACATTACTAAGTTACTTTTTTATGTTTGCACGTAGAATCCAGTACCGTCACTAGTTTTTCGTTGGAAGCTGTCAATTTGAAAATATGACTCAAACTTCACACGGTCATATTTCAAGAATGACAGCTTCCAGCGAGGAACTAGTTAACTACTGAGGCTGTATTTCGTTGCAAAACCAGGCGAACCAGACCGGTAAAAAAAGAGGGGTTCCTGTAAAACATCGGTTTGATACGGAACAGTTCGGTAAAATACTGGAAACGTCAAATGTTGACGTTTCCTAAATTTCAATACCTCAATTATAAAGTTTATCTTTTATGCATTTTTAATGTACCTGTTCTCTGTTTTTACGTTTGTTTCTTCTTTTCAATCGAGTTTAATATTGAAAAGTACTGTATTAATAAACTGTTAAAATCGTTAGACAGCTCAAGTGAAGATTTGCAGGTCCAATATTAAAATAGATCAATAATAAATAAACAAATCTAATTAATATTTAAATTTTTATAGCTTGCAAAACATTCACGACTACTTGTTGTCTCGTTGTTCATGTTTTCTCTAAATGTTCCTGACTTTAAGAAACAATGGCTGCATGATAAGTTTAAACGGTCCTAAAAAGTCATTCTATTTAGTTAATGAAATTTATTTACCCTTACTACCTATCTCCATTGCTTTTGGATGTAAATACAAAATATTCTTACAAATTTTAGAAATTAAATGAGAGTTTCACTGGAACTTCCAATATTTGCTTGATTTCTTTCACATAAATAACATTGATTGACAATCAAAACCAGAAAAACCAGCCTTCTCGCGCTGGTTAGTTTGGTGACAGTTATAACCGAATTTTTCAGGAACCGTGTTCCGTAATAAGAAAACTTTCAGAAAACCGATAGAAACGGAACATAAAACCATAACCAAGGGAAGCAACGGAATACACCCATGACATAGTACTGAGACAATTTACGGGACTTCATTTTTTTACCTTTTCGATAATAAGTTATAAGGTGCGTCATCTATAAAGTAAATAAAGGTGCGTATTCAGTCGGCAGGTACGAGATATAATACAAGGCCACGACGATGGATTCGGCCTCGTCTATTACCACAGCCGGCGTAATTACATATAATATTGTCGTGGATACTGTTTGATTTTTTACCTTGTTTTTTTTTTACATTCTATGTTTTTCATACAACATTTTTTAGGGTCCTAAAATTAAGAAATTATTTATAAAAATTTTTTTTTTTTTTTTTTTTTAGTTTTAAGACAAAAAACAAAAACCTTGAGTTGAGGAAAAATGTAATTCGTAGTTATTTGCTCCAATTGATTTGTGATAATAGTTTTTTTTTAAACCGATTCTGATTTGAAGTTTCTGTTTGTTTTTTTTATCTGCAATAAAACTTACCAATATGTTTTTAACATACAATTACACGTCTCGTTATATTTCGTACATTAAATAAATTAAGCTAGATCATCATACTGTGAATATTTCTGACTGACAACGAAATCCATTAGCAAGCAACGGGAATATCAATATTACTCGGGAACTATTGTGAACCTAGTTCAAGGAACTAATTCCTCCCAAGGAACTAGAATTCCCAACTCTATGATGAGTTATAGCTCAAAAAACAGGGACACAATAGACTTATAATGTCGCGGTGAATCAATCAGCGGGTGATATAATTCAATGTAGAATAGAAGCTCTGCTTTCAGAAAATGTGAAAAATAATAGTACAGGATAAAACTGAGATCGAAATTAAAACGCTGACAGCCAGCGCGAACGAGACGTATATCGTCGCCCCCTCTAGCGGCGGCATTAGCATGAAAAAGAGCCGGGCTCTCGCGTGTCACCGCGCTAATATTATGCTAATTAAACGACGACGCGGCCGACGCTGATGCTATTTGTCACCGAAGGGAGTGAGGCAGTCAGTGACGGCGTAGGACGGAGGGCGTAGGGGAAACGACAGCACCTAATTTAATGCCGTTCGCCGACGACGACGGGAGAGAGCGCAAATCAGCGCCGACGTTAATGCCTCGACATGACAACCCGCATTACCGATTAATCCGGAACGAAGGGCGCCTCCTGACGTCGCCGCGACGCGACTCTAATCGAATTAGACGTCCCGGCGGCGATACGGCCTCGATTTTGACAGGTGCGTATCGGTCGGGCGTTGTTCCGGAGATTTGAAAATTTTCCCTAGATTTAGGAAAGTTTTGTTTACAGTTGGCAACACCGCTTTTCCGTTAGGTGCCCTGTTTTTAAATATCTGAAATCGCATAAATATTTTTTTGAGCGGTACAAGAACTCGTACAGTACTAATTATTTTATTTTTAATTACATATATGTGTTTTATATATGGGGGGTTCCGGAAACTGTCTGGATCTTGTCTTGAAATCAAGACAGATCAAGAAGTTTGTTGAAGAAAACTACGCGACCCTATTTATATAAGTATAACGGTAAAAACGAAAACCCATGACAAAAGCGACTATTTTTCGAAGAAAAATACCCCGCTGAAAAATATCTATAGACGACGATATCAACAGCGATCGAAGGCCTTCCCTGCCTTGGTCCCCCCCATTAATCATACTCCAGCGGCGTGCGGAGCGTCAGCGTCGAAAGAAGACGTCAGCTAAACGAATGGGGTCAAGTCGGGCTGAAACAACATCCTGCCGAGGGCCTAGCAGAGGCGGAGATTGTGGGAGCACGGGGGGGGGAAGGAGAAGAGACCCCGACCAGCTGATAAATGAGGCTATAAATCTTGTCGCGAGCGATCCCCCCTCCGTTGCGAGTGGGCAAATATCTATCGGAGCGGCAATTTAAAAGATCTCTTGTCGAGATACTCGCGCGGGGAACGCTCACTAGAGGCGCCGCTATCGTTGTCATGCTGGATTAATATTCAAGTTGGTTTGGATTAAGGCTCAGTGGATTTTTATAGTATTTCTATAAATGACATACTTAATATGGAGTGGTCAAGAATAAAAACTTTTTCTATAACTAATTTATAAAATCCTTAAGTGCCTGACTCACTGATTAATCACGATCCTAGCTCAAAACCACCTCAACGTGAGAACTATTTGGCATACAGGTCATCTCTAGGGTGTAGAGTGCGATACAGAGGGATTTTTCGAAATTCCAATTCCAAAGGGGGTGAAACCACCATTTTTTATATTTTTTTTTGGTTTTTTTACATATTTTAAGATTTTTTAAAAATGTATATGTAAGAACTCTATTTTTCTATGCTACGTTTTCTTTATCTGACGTAATAAAAAACAGACATTTCAAAAGCCGGAGCGCAATGGAATTTCGAATGTAAACAAAAACAAGCCCAAAATAGCTTTATTATTTTCTACAGTTAGCCTTTGTGGCGCATTTGCCTGTGTGGCGCAATTAGCAGGTGTAGCGTAGTTGGCCTTGAAGAGTAGTTAGCCCCGTAGTGTAGTTTGACTAATTAACTTGTATATTTTATTAGCCTTGGGCCATGTTTTTTTAGCCTGTGTGGCATTCTTGTTAGCCTGTGTGGCTTTTTTTAGCTTGTGTGGCATTTGATAGCCTGTGTGCATGTTTTTTTTAGCCTGTGTGGCATTTTGATAGCCTGGGTGGCTTGTTTTTTTAGCCTGTGTGGCATTTTGATAGCCGGTGTGGCATTTTTTTAGCCTGAGTGGGCATTTGATGCTGTTGGCTTGTTTTTAGCCTGGGTGGCATTTGATAGCCTGTGTGGCATTTTTTTAAATAGTCTGTGTGACTAGCCTGTGTGGCATTTTTTTAGCCTGTGTGGCATATTCTTTGTGTGAGAACAGTCTTTGTGGCATATTCTCTGTGTGTTAACAGTCTTTGTGACTAGTCTGTGTGGCATGTTTTTTTAGCCTGTGTGGCATTTTGATAGCCTGTGTGGCTTGTTTTTTTAGCCTGTGTGGCATTTGATAGCCTGTGTGGCATTTTATTATTTTATTTAAACTTGTATTTTTAAGTTGGACTATTGATAAATCATTCAAGTACCTGTTTAATTTTAAATTCGCCCAGCGCCCAGCGCCCAGATCAAAGTTGGCTATTACCATTAGTAACGTACCGTCTATTAGTATTATTTTTATTTTATATTATTAGTTGTATTTTATTATAAACATTTACGCCCTTTAATTTGTTTTATGGTTTAATTTTAATTTGAGTTGACCGCCTGAAAATAAAAAAAAAAATTGGTTTTTTTTTTTTTTTTGTTTTTTTGAAAAATCTGGTCATTCACATCAATCACGATCCTGCTTACAGCGCTGGACGTAAAAAAAAAAGCCCCGATTTTTTTGAAGAGATTGACTTTAGGGTGTAGAGGTTCGATAAGGAGGGATTTTTTCGAAAACTTCGAATTCTAGGGGGTGAAACCACCCCAAAAATATTGAAACATTTTTTATAAAAAAAAGGTTTTTCCTCTTGTAATCGGGGACATACTTAATTTTATTTTGCTGTTTACATATTTTAAAGATTTTGAAAAATTTATACATGGGTGTTTTAAAATATGATTAAAATAAAAAAAAATATTTTTTTTTTTTTTTTTTTTTTTTTTTACATTACATTATTTCTGATGGGGAACCACCCCAGAAGAAGGCAATGCATTTTTCTAACTCCCTGTATACTGAAACAGATTTGAATCTCAACTGAACTCGACAAAGAGAAGGCTCGAAGGACCATTCAACGTACTCGACGTTGCCACATCTCTCTCGAGCTCGCAGTAATACACATGGAGTGAGGCTACAATTACGCCACCTATCGTATGATTAAGTGTTATAAAGCCGAGCATTACCTGGGCAATTACCCGAGTCATTTTTATGCGGCGTTGATGGCCGGGAGTGTCGGTGCCGTCAGAGCCATGTTGCCGCTAAAACGCTAATTGAACATCGAGTTGCAGAAACACGATAATTGGCCATCATCGGTGTCGGTTTTTTTTTCGTTTTCTACTTAACGGTTGTCTTTATTGTATTACGCGTAATTTGATTGAACTTTTAATTAAGGAGAGATATTTATTATTCGTTTATGGCAAGGAACGTTTTGATGTGTGTACGAGATAAAAGAGAAAGTCTTTGAAGTTTTGTTTGAAAGTGGTGTAAATCTACCGGGTTGGCCACCACATACGACCGGAGTATTGTAAGCTAAACGATTAGACTTTTACAAACTGTAAGTTTTGGGTTCGTTGAAGGACCATTAAAGCTACAATTTAAGGTATGTGTCACAAATAAATAAAAATATGAAAGTCGTATTTTTTAATGTCTTAAGTCGTAATCTGAGCAACAGAAGTCAACTTGTAAGGGTGGATACCACGTTGTCTTCTAGCAAGTCAATAGAATGTGGAGTACACAAGGCTCAGTACAGGCCATTTTGTTTCTTCTTTTATTAACGACATTTGCTAACATAAACATCAGAGGTGGCAAATATGTCTTTTGCGGACGACACTAACTTCACTTGGAGCAACAAAAGGACATCACGGCACTTCATGGGATTATATCAAATAACTTAATCACCATTAAATCTGGGTACGATTCGAACCTCCTGAGTCTCAACATTTCTAAAACTAAATCTTTGTCGTATAAAAACTCGTTGCAGCCTTTTGTATTTAACAACACCACCATTGACGTCGTCAAATCCGTAAAATTCTTAGAGCTTGTTGTGGACAATTCTCTGAAATGGGACATACATATCTTTGTCGAAGCTTTGTCGAAAAATTGAGCTCTGCCTGTTTTGCATTAAGGTCTGTTTCTAAGGAGCTTAACTTGTCGGTGGCTAGAACTGTTTATTATGCACTTTTTGAGTCGCACCTCAGGTATACCCTTCCATTCTGGGGTACGTGTTTGTACCGACTCAATTTGACCGCATTTTCAAGCTCCAGAAGAGAGCTATTCGATATTCACTAGGACTAAACAACAGAACTCACTGCTAGGACTTTTTTAAAGAATTTAGAATATTGACTCTTCCTGCCTTATTTATATTTGAATCTGTTTGCCTAATACGTAAACTTGTATCAGCTTCTCAAGAAGACCATCTCCACACTTATCCCACTCCAGGAGTTTTAAAATATCTTTATCTACCTACCCACGCTCAGAGTTGGTTAAAGTTCAATGTTAGCCACAACTCGAAAAATGCACAATCATCTGCCATTTGAAATCAAATCCATAACATCCTTTTTTTCATTTCGCAAAACATTGAACTCTTATTTACTGAACAAGGCTTTCTACGCCATTAAATGATTATAATATTTGAATTGAGAAAATCGAATTTGATCTTGAAGACATTTGGTCCACAATGTGTTTGCTATTCCTATATTTACTAATGACATCGAAATTAATTTATTTAGAGGGTCATTGATATTTTATAAACTGGCTAAATGTTACTTTGAATATTATTTTAGATTTTGTTCTTTGACATTTGTAAGCATTTATAAATGTTATTTTAACAATAAGACTGACAATATTATTTATATAATGTTTTGTATTATCTTTTGTTTGTTTCTTTGTGTACCTTGTTTTTTTCTACTTTGTTTGTTAGTTTACCTTTGTCTACAAATTGAAAAATTTTTTGACAATAAAGGCATTTATTATTTATTATTGAATTTTTTAAACACCCTGTATATAATTATATTTTTAGTTTCTACGTTTAAAATAAAGGTAAATTTGAATAAGGTTTATCACACTTAAACCTTACCGTTGTTGAAATATTTCCAATTTTTATTGAAATTGCAACTAAAAATTTTAAGGCTTCATTTCTCAGAGGATATCAAAGTTTTTTAATACCTAAATATTTCTGGGGTTTATTTATTGATCAGTTATTGTGTTGCAATATACAAATAATACTAACTCATACAGAGTGTCAAAATGTATTTTAAATGAATTTCTAGCTTTAAACCTTGATAGCATTTAATTTAAATTAAAAAAAAAAAAACCCTGTATATTTTAGGAAAATCGTTTAGCTTCACAATACTCCGTGTCATGTGGTGAACAACCCTGTATTATTCTGTAAAGTGTTCCTTTATCAATTAAGAAATACACTGTCAGAAGCTGGTTTCTGTATGGAACTTAGGTACGATTGATATCGGAGATGGAGGAATATGCTAAAACCGTCTCAGATGGTGGCTCTTGTTTTGTCAAATTGTAAACCGTTTTATTATTTATATTTCGAAGTGTTGGATTCATAGATGACCAATATTTCTTTAATTTATTTTGAATATACAGCACTTCCAAGCTGTCGCTTTCGTACTTCTTCTATCTCCATTTATTTTTTAATTGGTCGCTCGAATTCCAATGAGTAAAACCAACTACACAGAGATGTTAACAAGCTTTTTGGGGTTTCTGTCAGATCGAAGGTAATTACGCACGGAAACTGATTATTAATGAAACAGACCAGATCATTTGCATTCTAACTATTTCAAAACGTTTTATCTAGCTGACAGTTTGTTATTGAGTCAAGAAATAATTTATTCGTTATTTATTTGCTGTAAGGACAACTGACGAGAAAATATAACTGTATATTAACAGCAAAACATGTGCAAGTTCTGTTCGGGTTTCTTGAATCAAACAAGACAAATTGTTGTTTTATGCGATGTAATCATTTATAAAACTAATTGCCTTATATTTCACATAACTATTTACACGATGGCACATTTAATTTGGTTAATCGTTATTAACTCACAAAACTCATTATTAGAAAATAAAATCGTTTAAGTATTAATCATTTAAAATTAATAAACTGTTTGCAAAATTACGTTTTTTTTTTTTTTTTTTAAATTTTGTTAATTTTTCGAGTTTTTTATAAAAAATGCTCTAATCAAAGGATCTAATAAGAGCAGATAACTTTGAATTTGACAGTTCCCGCGGGCTTTCTAGTGTTAATTTTTATTAGGTTAGCAACTTGCGACCATGCTGACGCAATACCGTCTCTAATAGAACAACCTCGGAGCGAGATTTATGACGCCACGCTAGTTAGATACTACTGATTAATTAAATATGTTGTAGAATACATGGAAAACATAATTATTCCCCTCGTATTTTTGGTTTTATATTTTAAAATGATATAGTTTACAGAGTATACATAATATACATAATATACAGTTAATAAATACAATATATATATGCCTATTTATAGTAATACATACTTTTAGCAGATGAAACTATGAATCATACTAATGCAGCAAATGTTTCACAATATGGCTGAAATCGTACTCCATAGTCAATGTTGATAGTTTTTGTGTTAAGAATAATAATTTAAAAATATGTAGTCATCTTTTGACAAGTTTATATTAGTTTATTAATTGCAGTAAACATTATAATATATAAAATAAATAAATTTTGTGAATGCAAATAATAATACATCACTATTAGTAGATATTGAATGTTTTTTGTTAAATTAGATCGTTTTCAAACCAAAATTTAAAATATATTTTTACATTTTACTGTTATCTTATGTACTACCTATTCATTATTTGTATATTGTAAAACATTTGCTGCATTTGTATGGTTCATAGTTTATTTGCAAAGTATTTATTACTGCTCCATGTAATCCATTGGTTAGTTCTAGTTTTTTGAAGTTCGTGTAATCTTTCTCAGTTGTTCTCCAAATTTATCATTTTCCGGTGATCTCATATCGGGTTTTCTCTTCTTGTCGGCGTTATTATATTGGCTAGTTGACTCCCTATTTATTATGTTGCTTGCATCATATACCTTATCGTTATAATTAGTTTATTTATTTATCTAAGTTGTGCTTTTCGCCCTTTTTTCCATTACTTCTTATTTTCGGACCTGGGAATTTTTCTTTCTTCTTGTATTTCCTTTGGGTAATCCTCATCAATCCATATGTTTGATCCTCTTAATCCTTTAGTTTTTCCTAGTATTTCGAATTTCTTATTTGTAGTTGTAAGTTGTAGTAATATTGGTCTCGGTTTACCTGGGATTTGTTTGCCTATTCTTCTTACCTGGTCTACATCAAATTCTGGTTTCATAGGCACTCCCAAGGATTCACAAATTTTAATTGTCTTGTGTTTGGTTAGTTCGAAGTCCTCTTTTTTATCTTCCATAATACCTTTAAAAATCAGATTTTTCTTTCTAATCGCCCTTTCCAAATTGGCAATCTTTATTCCTTGCGCTTTAATTTCTGTCTTTATCGCCGCATTTTCTAGCTTAGTATCTCTCAGCTCCTTTATAACATCGGATAGTTTACCATCCATTACTTGCATATTTTCTCTAATAAAATCAAACATTTCTTTTATTTCGTTCATATCGGATTGTTTATGTTTTTGCTCCATATTATTTTCCCTTTTAATTATAGGGAGTTGCGGAAAGAACAGACTCTCCTCAACGGATCGGAAGTCCTTTGCTCTTATCAGTAG
>NW_022147483.1:0-22736 GCF_002938485.1 Sitophilus oryzae | reverse complement strand
ATTTTTATTAAATATTCATAGTGCAGCATCGGCCTAACTTTGTACATTCCCGATCCAAATCGATACTGACCATTATTCCAGCTCTTTTCCAACGATGTTTCGTCCAATATGAAATATAAATTTGACTGGAATTCGACTATTCGTGTTTTAAAACATGTGTTCATTTTGTTGAGTTGCATGAAATTATTTGCTTTATTGAATTGTATTTGTCAAAAATGTCGAAACGTAGACACAAGCATATTAATAGATACAGGGCGTTATTGAGTTTCACAAACGTTTATTTAATTTGTAATGTTTGTGTGTAAGTTATTCATTTTTAAATTTGAAAACTATTTTTCAGCTACTCTGGGACGCACAATACACCATCAACATTTTGATAGTCTTATAAGCGTGTTTTATCTTTTGATTGCTTTTTAAAAATGCCTCTATTCTTTGAGGCAGTTGAAGTTGTTTTGTTTTGGTTTGGTTAGGCATTTCTAAGACTATCAAAATGTTGATCTAATAACAATTTGACATTTATACTATTACGTCAAAAGCCTTTAATAACCTAACCAAACCAAACCAAACTGTTTTCCAAAGCCTACCATGACTTCACTGAGGTATCGTTTCTTGTACACTGTTATTAATATCTTAATTATTATATTAATACATCTGGTATATCGTCGATTTTAAAATAAACTGTACCGTGATGATGATGATACCGTGTTGTAAAAATAATGAAATTAAGGTCTTATTTTGTGGTATTTATTATAATTTTCCTAATATCTTCGGTTTGAAAGAAGATTCCATGCGCTTTTTGCTGACTTTTACTACTCTTTACTATCAGGTAAAATTACATATACTATTGTATTTAATTTTTTTGAAAAAACGCGTAATGTTTGTTAAACTGAAAGACAGCGACCCCCTGGCGTCTACGTTCAAAAGCTTATTATTATTTTTATGGTATAATATAGAGTAAGGAACGCTTTTTTAAACGAGCTCTGTTTGTTGGATTCTGATTATCCAGAGTCCAGAATTATTAACATTTAAATAAAGATAGATCTAACCTTCCCCCATCACTTTATTTTAGCAGATAGGAAAAAATGGTTCTAACAAAAAAAATTCAAAATTTACTGAGTATTATGGAGCTTTATTCATACCCATTATCTAGGCAAAATTCTGTAAAAATCCCATTTTTCTTATTTTCCATAGAAGTTGCGGCCTCTAGCGGCCGTTTTACAAACTTGAAAATAACTTACAGCAATTTCTCATAGCCCCTTTAGTTATTAATATTTTTCCTGTAGGCCCTACGGCTAATACTTTCCGAGATACAGCCGAGAGCTATTCTTAGTGGGATACCCTGTACATAAGAGGAACAAAATGTAACTAGACGACAAAGTAAAAAAATAAAAATTGAATGACATATTGTCAAAAAAGAACAAAAATGGTGGACGGGTATAATTTTTATGTTGGCTTTTAAAATATCAAGTTTCAAAATTATGTAAATGCTGCCTCGCTTGTCTCAAAGACCTACGACAAAAAAACAACGCCTCGTAGGACCTGAATGAAACGCTTTATACCTGAATGAAAATCGGCCCATAAAAGCCTCGCAGCCATGGCCGACTTAAACCAGAAATCTTTACTCCCCTAATTATAAAAAACGGTAAGAATCTCCGAATAGACATTAATTAAAGGGAAGATTTATATTAACAACAAAAATAGCCCACACTGAAAAAAAAGAGGGCTTTAACTCAAAGTCAACAACGCTCTTGAGTGGTTTTTTAGCGTCACTTTTTGTAAATAAGAGAAAATATTTTCGTTTAAGGGAATGTTGTTTAAATCAAGAGAATTTATGTTACCATAAGAAAAATGGTTCTCTTGAAATACGAACGATTTTCTCTTAGATGTTTTTTACTACAGACAAAATCCAAAGGACTTGTTTTAAAAGGCCTGAAAATTAAGCATTTTGTTCAAGAGATAATGTTTTGAATTCATATCTAAAGAATTTGCGTCAAACTCCTAGACGTTTTGGGGAAAGAGCACCGTGTCTTGGAAGATGTTTTTCAAGATAACGGCAATCGATGCACAATAATTTTTTTGGGCGCAAGATAAATAGTTTAGATTTGGCAAGCGTCCGGTTTTGCCGCTATAGAAAAATAATCCCCCACCACAAAACATGGTGTGACGCGACATAAACCGACGCCGCGCCCGCCGCGCCGGCGCGGCTCGAGCCCGTACCGGTCATCCAGTAGTTCGAATATCTAGTCGGAATCAACAGGTGTGTTGTTCGATGTGATTTTTGTTAAGAGCAACAGAAGTGTGTTAAAATGGCGACACCCATCAAAGATTTTTTGGAAAGTTGTCGTTTAAGCCATTTGCTGCCTAAATTTGAAGGTAAGTATATATTATATATATGTATATTTAAATTTCTGTACAATTGGCTTGAGGTATACCTACTGGTTAAACATGCATGAATAATACAGAATATTTCCATTATCAGGAAAATGTAAAGGTTTATAGAGTAGTGATTCTATAACATCAGTATAATTCACGGTATTATGTACCCCTTGTTGAGTTGTGTACAAACCTGAGTAGCCGAGCTTAATTCCACAACAAAAAATTAAGTGTTGCAATTTTTTTTTTCGGTTCGGTTTCTTTGAAAACTCGACTGGTCAGGTGTGTATAATATAATATGCTACTACAAAAGTTTGTTTATCATTTCTATCGAGGCCATATACTTGATTGAAGCTACAAGAAGATACAAGTTTAGTGTGAATTATTCATGGTATAACTTCTATAGTTTCGAGAGGATATACAGCAAAATGGCGGCTTGAATGTCAACTTTCTCCAGAGAAGAGAAATTCTTTTGGCCGAAGATCTTGTGAATTTGGTGCCAATCTTAATGGTTTTGAATTTGACACAATGGCTATTAAACTGAAATAATTATTTCTGACGCAAACTCTATGGATTTCGTGTCAAATGCTATAGATTTTAACGCGAGTTTGTCAAGAATTATGTTATGCATGAAAACTTAAGCATTTTCATTTGACAATATTAAATTTTATTTATTCCCTGCCTGAAAATTCTTCTTATACACGGCGGCGGAGTCCCAAAAAGCTAGGACATAAAACATAATTTAAACCAAAAAATTAAATTATCGTACTATAACTATTCCAGAGTATTTTCGTTTCAGAACAGAATATTGACGAACTTGAAATTTTGAAAGAACTGAGCCAAGATCAAATCTCTTTTTTGGCCCCCAATATAGGAGATAAGATTAAACTCGAAAGAGGTCTAGCCAGGTTAAATGTGAGTACCTGGTAACTTTTCTATTGACTGGTTTTATGTTTTGAATCTTAAGTACATACATATCTTAAGGTGTTTCTTAATGTCAATATTCAAAAGTGTTATTCCACAGGTCATTTAATGAAAAAGTCCATAGTCCATTTATCATAAACATCATGTCCCGGAAATACATTGTTTCCAAGCTACAGAGGATGTTTAAATTTAAGAAAAAAAACGGTTTTTACTCAGCGCTGAAGTGCTCTGCTTCGCTGAATGCAGTTCCCGCGGACTTATGTTTATATGAACTTTTTTTCATGAAATGACTTGACAAATAAATAATCTCCTTGAATATTGCCACATCATTAAGGTACACCATGTTTAGAAAACTTATTATGCGCATATTTTTTAGGAATCAGAACACCAGGCAGAAGAGCCTCCGAAGAAAATACAAAAGTGTAACGAGGAAACAATAATTAATACTACCAGCAACCAGGTTTTAAACGAGACAAACGACCAGGCCTATTCAATACTGTTTGTTGAAGACCTGTTACCATCAGTGACAACGCCGGCGCCGGTGACCCCGAAGGACATTATCGAGGACAGCATTAGCCTCGCCACTACCGAAACAATATCCTGTTCATCACAGGCAGCATCTTCCTCAACAAGTGTTGAGAGGGAAAATACATTCCAAAAAACGTCGATTGGCAATTTTGACCTTATAGATTTCTTAAAAAATGACCTTCTTGGCGATGCCATTTTATACAAAAGTACCAAGTTTAAACTAGACAACACCGACAGAGACCGACTATGTGAAATCTTGATTAAACACCTAATCCATCATTATGGCAAATTGAATGCTGAAGACTTCTTAGTACTGTCAAAGAAAATTGTCAATGCTTTTCCACGAGAACTTTGTTCTACCTACATACTACGTGGCTGCTATTCCAAAAACCCTTTCCACCAAACATGAACATGAGAAAGCAAGGGGAAAACTCAATGACAAGCAGCGAAATTTACTTTACCTCATCAAAAGACTTAAACAAAGCGAGTCCATCAAAGAAAATCTAAAGGAGACTATAGAGGTAGCTATTTATGACTGGTATTACTTTATTTTATTTTATCATTTAATAATATTATATATATTTTTATATTTATAATTAAATATTCTTTTAGAAGTTGCCGAGGAAATTTCTCAAGGAGCAAAGGATAATAAATATGGCTCAAGAAGAAAAATACTGAACCAGCTGGTGAGGTGACCCACACTGAAACAGGCATATCCGATTAGAAAAGTGTCCCAATCTGCAGGGACAATATCTGATTTTTGATGTGGCCAATTTTGAAAACCAATATCGCCACTGAACTGGTAAGTAGAAATACATTTTATTCATGTTAGTTAAATAATGTACAGCGTATGTTGCTTTGTTGGCAAACCTGTCTGTACTTTTAGTGTTCCCTAAGCATTATTCAGAGATTAAAAGGGTGGGAAGGGGAGAATTTATAATCAACAACCCTGAACCGGGTGTCCAAATAAGAAAGGATTCCGGCTATATCTCAGGAACTATTAGTCCTAGAGTTTTCAAAATATTTTTATACAGAGTGATTCAAAAGCAAGCGGCATCCTTTCGGGGGCGTAATCCTTGCACAAAAATAACTTACAAAAGTTCCTATTAACATGGGCCCGCAAATGCCGTTCCAAGATACAAGACGTTGAAAGTGAAAAACTGGCTCTATTGTTATTCGACAAAAAAAATTGCTACGCCACTGCTTTTTCAAAATAAAAATCATTTTTGTAATCTTTCACTATACTCTCTGGAACAAAAAGGGCCTGACATTTTTCAATCAGACCACCGGTTTTGGTAAAAAAATAAAAATAAATTCGTTTGTATTGAATATGCATCTTTTGAAATTAGGCAGATGCTGTTAAATTTATTTATTTTTACTCCAAAAGCTCGATAAATCTGATAGAAAAAGAATTAAGAGGCCATTTTGATGGGAATATAGTGAAAGATTACAGTAATATTTTTATTTTGAAAAAATGGCGTATCAATTACGATCGGATAAAATGTAGCGTTTTTCACTTTAACACCCTGATGTATCTTGGAAACCGACCATTGCGGACCTTCGTTAATAGGAACTTTTTGTCTTATTTTTTGTGCAAGGATTACACCAGAAGATGCCGCTTGAATGCCCTGTAAAAAATTTGAAAAACTCTGGGACAACTGAAATCCCTGAGATATGGCCAGAATCTGTTGAACACCCAGCCAATCAACAATAAGGTGAATAATGTTTTTTATAATTTGATTGACTACGATTTTGCTCAAATCCACAACACTAGATCGAATTTCGATATTGAAATTGAATTTAACACATTCTTTAATAATGTTCTAAAAACAACGAAAAACATTATTAAGCCCCGGCTGACAATACAATTCTAAGTCTCTTGGGGAAAGTGAAATAGACAACAGGTATGTTAAATCTAGTAATACCGCTATATATTTTAACATAAATTTGGGTTTCCAAACAAAAGATTAGTTATTAATAATACAAACGGTTTTCTAAACTTATCCTGCATATCTAAAGGCAAATTACAGTTGAAGGTGAATAGGAACCATATTTATTGTCTTAAAAGACAAACAAACATGAAATATTCTTTGTTTGGAAGCCCAATATGTCAGATATTTGTCAAATTACGTCACCACTAATCTACCGTATAGACTAAACTTAATATAGTAATTAAAAATACTCAGGTGCTTGAAAAGAATAAAACACTGCAATCATTGCAAGTCAACATAAATTTGGTACCTTTTGAGAACGACATCAACAATAACTCCGTGCATATTCTTATAAGATTTACTGGTAGTTAAAGGTACTTGTTTTGCGCCAGCCGAGTTTAGAGAATAATAAGCCCTTCTTAGTATTTTTAAAACTATTATTTAAAGTTTTCCGTTTGTCTGTTTCTTTGTTGTGTACCAAAATTTGTATCAACTTAACATTATGCGAAATGTAATACTTTTTGTCATAGACTCGAGACGAGCCATTCAGCTCTGCTATTGGCGGCGCTTATTCCGCCGAAAACTAGAACGAAAATCAGAAAATTGCAGTGGAAACCTTCAGCAGAAGCCAGAGAGGATATTTGGTGCATGTGCCGTCCGGCAGACATTGAAATCGCCAAAAAAAAATAAAATATTATTTTTGTAGTTCGTGAAATTTCCTACGAGTTGGCATCACTCGGAATTTTTGACTCACGATAATATCACACAAGCACTAGTAATCATTAATGAACATACATACCCTTGCCAATCCGTTTTGGAAGCTTACTAGATTTTTTGTTTTAAAGCATATATTGTGGTTGGATGCCAAATATCCATTCAGTGCCAGCATATTTGGTATGTAATACAATGGGTTATACAAAATCACATCCCAAAAAGATCCAAAAATTCTTATTCGTGATATGAGCTGTTAAAATTAATAATAACTGATTTTGTTACCATTTTTGATAAAGAAATAAGTATTTTATTTTAAACTTTAAATACTTTCAAATTATTGCTTATCCAGGTACACAAATTAAGATGAACTCAGAAAAAGTTATTGCACGGATATACGTGTTTCAAATGCATGGAGCAGTTTTCATTACATAAAATATCATTAAAGATATAAAATATCTCATCCGTTATCACTGAATATCGCTGTAAGCAGCTTAACTGTTTTAGATCCTATAGGGATCTTAATGGATTTACACCAAACATTTTAGTAACCAACACAATCATGAAATGAAAGAAACTTTCAAGGACAGAAGTAGTCAATAGACAAAGCTTATTAAATCAAATAAGTGCTCTGTGATGAACAAAATTTGGAGTCCTGTAGTTTGAATACGAATACTAATAGTACTAACAGTAATTCTGAGGCTGCTCAAACTGGTAGGCCCCTAATAACACAAAATATCAGTGAGCCATTTATTGCTGGCTTTTGCCAAAATTAAGCTATACGTAATTGCTCTCTAAAAACAGAAATATTGTTCAAATTGTTTCTGGAAAATACCCCAAATAGGCTTGTTGATCAAATATTTACACTTATTTTTAGAGGATCTGAGAAAATATGATGCCAACCTAGTGTAACTAAAACAGAAATATGTTTGGAAGTAAGTAAGATATTTGAAAATATAAAAAAAAAATTTTGATAATTCAAAATCAGAATACTTAAGATTCAAACGGTTAGAAAATACAAAATTGTTTTATAAAACCCAAGAATCTTATCATATTGGGTTAACAACTTCGTTGGCAAATAGATACACCCGGTCAGACAGCAATTTCAGTACGTAAAGTTCAGGGACAAATCGTTTCTATAAGGACTGTTCTTAAGAAGTTTTTAGAAATTCCAAACGTTTTTGCAAACATCGAGGCCCAGCTGTAAGAGCAAGAATCAATTATTTCTGAAATTACTAGTATATATCAAGGAGAGTTATGGAAAGGTTTAAAAAATATATTTTTTTTTAATATAAATGTTATTTCCGATTTATTTATTTTTGACGATTTCAATTCAGTTAACCCTCTCAGTTTCCAGAGCTGGAATCTATAAAATAGGAGCAGTGTAACTTATCCTTGCATGCATGCCCTTTGGGTTGCTTCTTTATTAGAGAACATATTTCTAGTCCAACTGTTTTATTCTTGTGACAGGACTACTCATGGAAACCAGAAAATATTTTATAAGTTAATTGAAGAATTAATTTATTTAGAAACAGAAGGGATTTGTATAACTTTACCTGATGATGGTAACGAACGTAGAGTATTTTTTACCTTAGTTCTGATACTAGGTGATAATTTGGGTTTAAATAGTGTTCTAGGATTTACTGAAAGTTTCAATTAGCTGACCATTTTTTGCAGAATTTGTCTAATATCAAAATTAGAGTCACATTCAGAAACAGATGAATCTAAATTTATTTATCGGAATGAATTAAATTATGATCTTCATAAAACTCAAAAATCGCATGGTGTAAAGAGTCTTGTATTTGGAATGTGCTTTCAAATTTTCACGTTACTAAGAACGTTTCTTGTGATCTGATGCATGATCTATTAGAAGGTGTTTTAAGATATTTATAAGTAATTTAAAAAAAAAAAAAAAAAAAAAAAAAAATTTTAACACAAAGATATTTTGAACAATAGAATAAAGTTTTAAAATTTTCCAAAACTTTTTTTTTTTTTTTTATGTATTATTTAATTTAGAACATTTGAAAAAAAAACACCTTATATTTATTATATTAAAAAAAAAAAAAAAATAATATATTTTAGTTTTTCTTTTTTTTTTTTTTTTTTTTTTTTGTGAAAAAAATTTGGAAATTTTTACGTGGTCACCCTTCAGATGGTAGAGAAATATTATTAGGCAGAACATTTACCGATGACTTAATACTTTATTTAAATATTATAATTGAGGAACATCATTCCATGTTTATTGAGTACTTTGAAGAACATTTAAGGCCGAAATATCATATGTTGTTACACTATCCCAGAATGATTAGATTGTTAGGCCCCCCTCGACATTACTGGGGAATGAGATTTGAAGGGTTTCATAAGCTTTTAAAAGCTACGGCTAATTCTACTAGTTGTAGAAAAAATTTATTGGTTACTTTATCCTTAAAACAACAATTAAGATTGTCATCCAGATTCTCAGTGATAAAGGATTAGAATATGAAAAAAAAAAACTTTTTTTTTTTTGTTATTTAAACAAAATCCTTAAAATTCTCCAGATAAATTTTAGCAATGAAGCTCTTTCTGTGCCTTGGGTAAAAGCAATAATTACACTTTGTATAGAAGGTTTTTCTTAATATTAGCGCTTTTAATAGGACGACGGCCTTGTTGCTTTGTTGCTCAAATTCAAGTATTATTATTGATAAGGATTATTTTTTTTGTTGGTAAATAGTTATGAAACTCTTGGTTTTAGTTCTCACTTTCAAGCATATAAATTAAAAAAGCGTTACTACCTTGTTAATTAGATCTTTTGATTCTTTAAAAAATAAAAACGTTTATAACGCTCATTTTTTAGGAAGCGGTTGTTGTTTTATTTCGATGATAAAATAGAAAAATAGTTTTTTTATATTAGTTTTTAAAAACGGTTATATTTATTTTCTTCGAAAAATTACATTATTATTATTTAAGTTATGGTAAACTTGTATGAATTTCAATCATTTATAATATAATCAAATAATAAAAAAAAAAGTTTATAATATGTTTATATGGTTCGATTGTACGAACAAAGTTTGAATTATTATCACGGTTCAGCTAAACTTGACTGGTACTGGCCAATTAAAATATATTGAAATACAAGTTTTATGAATTTCTGAAAGCGATGTATTTTAAATAGCCAGTACCAGTCGAGTTTAGACCGAACTATGATTATGACTTAAATTTTTCTTTGTATAGTGTTAATGGCTATGTATATTTTTGCACACTGTGTCTTTTTTATTTAACGTTTGGAGAAAGAAAGAACAATCAAAAGTAAAATCTTTTTTAAAAAAAAAAAAAAAAAAACTTTTTTCTTATAAACCGGGTGTATCCGAAAGTCTGGCGTGGCAGATCTTTCAAATTTTTTTTTAAGTTTTTTTTTTTTTTTTTTTTTTTTAAAATATGTAATAATATATAGGACTTCTACTTAAAATAGGAAGAATGGACCATGCCCGAACTTTCCTGACACATCCTATTATATGAGAAAATCATTGTTCGAAAAATTAATGTTACGACATAAAACATGATATTGTTTTTATAAAGCGTCAAATAAACAAGATAAACGGGTCAGTCAACATATGGAAAATAACTCGCCTATACACTTTAATAACTGCTTTTTAATAATTTTACTTTTCTAAATGCAACTTTTAATGTTCCTGCATAATATTATAGTGTCCTGCTATAACATTTAAAAGAACTGATTATAATATAAGAATGTTACACCAAAGTGTTTTTTTAGCTTAAGAGATAAAGTTCTATTTCATAATAATATGTTTGTTATTTCAGGATTTCACCCGAAGGGCTGATTATAATATAAGAATGTTACACCAAAGTGTTTTTTTAGCTTAAGAGATAAAGTTCTATTAAATAGAACTTTATCTCTTAAGCTAAAAATAATATGAAATTTTCATCATATGTTTGTTACTTCGGGATTTCACCCGAAGGGCTGATTATAATATAAGAACGTTATACCAAAGTGTTTTTTTAAGTTTAAGAGATAAAGTTCATTTAGGAATCCAAAGTTTTCCATTTCTTATATTCTTATGTTTTTATAAACATTTTTGTTATTTGGGGCATTTCACCTCAATGTTTTATATTTTTGAAATATATGTATTCGTTTTTTAAATAAATCTGTTGTTTGTCGTTTCCCAAAATTTTAAAAAATGGCGCGAAAACGATTTTAACCAACGTTTTGGGACAAGAATTTTTTTTTGCCCGATAGTCCGAAAGCTCTTGATATTAGATATTTAATGCCCTTGAACTCAGAGAAATAATTTTAAATCAAACCAATCGCGTATTTGGAACAAAAACATTTATCTAATGACAAGTTCCAAAACTCTTAACGCTAAATATTTACTGCTATTGAGTCTAGGGAAAGACTTTAATTTAAAACCAATGACGTATTTAGATCAAGAAAAATTCTTTCAAGCCACGTTCCAAAGCTATTGGGCTTGTATATTTAATAGTATTGAACCCAGAGAAAGATTTTAAATTAAAACCAACCCGATGTTTGGAACAAGAATAATTTTTTTAATCCAAGTGCAAACGGCTTTCGCCCTAGATATTTGAATTTATTGAATCAAGAGATAGATCTTAATTATAGAACAAATTTAACTTGATTATTCTCAGAATAAAAGAAATTATGCTATTGACTTAAGAGAATGCGCATTTCTCATAAGAAAAAATAGGCGATTATTTTTAAGAGAGTTACAGATTTGGTTTAAGACACTTCGCAGTTGGACCTATCTAAAACCGAAAAGCTATTGACCGAATGTCATAATTTTTTAGTTCAAGCGATTTGTTTTTCAGTGTAGTAACTTTATTGATGTGTAACTCTGTTTGCTACAATAAACTGTGCTCGGGGTCTACAGTTCATTTTTCCTCCACTTAACTTCAAAAGACACGCAAAACGCACGTAATAACCCGAACCAAAATGCAAAAACAAATTGTTTCAAATATTTATAATGTCGGGTCCAGATCAAAGAAGTAAACTAACCGATTTTGATACAAAAACAAGACAAACTTGTGACAAAAAAATGGGAATTCTGATACATAAAATTTGAGACAAATTGTCCACACCGTAAGGACAAAAGTACAACAGAGTCAAAAGTTTAGTTGTTGCAAATGAGTTTTATTAACCATGTGATTTCACTGGTCTACTAATCGCAGCACACGCCATCCACACTGCGCTTCTACAACTTAATGTAAAATATACGAAATTACAAAAACATAGACACTTTGATCTTTACCGACTCGAGAGGGGACATTGAAAAGTCTCCAAATTTTGAAAAAAAACAAAATGAGACAAAAATGTCGCAGAAATGTATTGGATTTGTCGTAATTTTGTCGTAAAACATAAAACATGCTTCGGTATTGTCGTCGCCTGTCCTCCGTTTGGTCTGGACCCGGTACATAACATGATGTAATTTTTGACACAAATTTGTAACCTGAGAAATTCCAGCATTCCTAAAGTGGCCTGATGTCTCAAAAGTTTCCAGCCCTCATACCTTTCCAGCTTCCATGCATTGTTCATCGTTGCGTCGCTCCAATAATATTGAAATTGAAATATTTTGAAATCTGTCGCTTGGAAATAAACCAATAAATTGGTTAAAAAACATGCGGCCTCGTATATGAGAGCCAGCCCTCGAGTTTTCTTTCGTTGTCGAGCAACGGTGTCGCATACGCACAGTGGACCTGGGAACAAAAGCATCAAAACTTTGGCGCGTGTGCCTAATTTAGGTGAATGGCCTGACAGCACGAAACTCTCGGCGATATACGAGGTTTAATTTTGTTAGTCCCACTTCATAGACTTAAAATAAAATATAGACTGAGCATCTCATTCATAAATAGCTGGAACATGTGGTCAGACAATATCTTGTTATTGTTTTCAGTTATTGTTTTAGGTTCTAATGAGTGCGACACGAGCGATAGATAGGTTGTTTCTGTCGTAACGGTCGTTCCATGACGACTCTGACGAGAAATGTAACACTGTCTTTCGTTCTCAAGTACACCTGAACTCTCCCTATCATAGCCGGGTATTTTTTTTTATTTTAATGAAGCTATAATTAAATTAAAAATATATCGTATTTAAACTTTTATATTTTTTATTAAGATTTAGACAGGTTTTTTAAATAAAAGCTTAGAAAAAACGTTGCCTGTAGAGTCCAAAAGATAAAAATACAAAATACACGTTGAAGAAATTTTATAATCGAAATATTGTAATTTTGAAATTAATAATAAATTATTAATTTTAGCCAAACATTTACAACCCCAAAACAGGATCTATTCCACAGATATAATAGAATCGGCGATAGGGAGAGAAAAAAAATTATGACTGTTGTAATTTTTTTTTTCTGGTTAAGTGATGTTTTATTATGTGTAAATTAGAGGAACACAAATCTGTTCCATTAAAGCAAGGAAGGTGATAGAAAGTGGATAAAATGAAAACTACATTTATTTAACTCGGTACTGTTTTATACTGGTGCAGCCCCAAAAGTGTCTCATCCCCATAATTTTTTATATTTTCAAATAAAAACAAGATTTATTATGTTAGTGCGTAACGTTTTAGTTCGTTACATGCCTTTTATATATAATATATGATGTATCGCCTATCATCACCGGATTACCTATCGTTCAGGCCGGATAGTTTATTTGACGCGTAATTTTTACGTCCCCTTGTCGCCAACCCTGTGATCGTTCGACATAACCCTGTTACTATTCTGCGGAGGCGCGCGCTGTCAACATCGCGCTTCTGTCAACTCTCCGTGCCTAACCTCAATTTGTTTTGACGCTCTGTTGTATTCCAGCTTTTGAAAATGGTGATTATTTAAATCTGCTGTATAATCTGAATCGGCTGCCATTTCAAAGCAACAGGTAAAGATGAGATATTTTCCTTTTAGATTCGATATTATTAGTGAATATTTTAGGGTAGAGTTACGGATGTCCCAACTTGTATTTTAGGGCTGGCTGGTACTGCCATGTCCCTGCTTTATCCTCCGCAGTCAGCTTGAAGAAAGGACACAGCTTGTTTATATTATTTATTGAGCCCTCGGAAGTATTTTGAGGTAGGTTTATTTTGTTTATTAGACCTTGTTTGGTTTTAAACAAGAGTTTCTGGAGTTATTTCTTTTGAGTCCATAAAAATGACTATTTCTTATGTACGGACTTTATCTTATGTACGGATGCCCTGTGGACGAGTGTCCCCAATAAGAACGATTTTTTTTACATATAAGTGCCACAGAGTGGATGTAGCTTGAGCCACATGCTGCTTCGTTCCCAACTATAAGCTAGTTAGTTAAGGCTGTACCAATTCATGGTGTCCTCATTCTAGCCCCTTTGGTTGTGTTGATGGCTGAGTACAGAGATGTGAGACCACCTCACGCTGCCACTGTTTGAAGTGATTACATAAAGAACAAGCTATGTAGATTTACGTTCTAGTTTTCATGTTTTGTGATTTTCATATTTTCAGTCTTAAACAGTAACGTACATTTTAAAACAATAGCGTACAGACTATAGTTAGTGGTTATCATTAATAGTATTTATGTCGATGCAGTAGTAAAAGTATGATTTAGATTTCATAATATCAAGCATTGTAATAGTATTACTTTCTATAGACATTATTATTACGCTATACTAACAGATGAATAACGAGATAGATTCTAGAATCTGCAGGTTGCAACACATCTGATTTAACACCGTATAAATTTAAAAATCAAATGAAGTAAATCTAATGTTCCTATATTTTCATAACGTTACACGCATTGTATTTTCTTTAAATTCTAATAAATCTAAAAAAAAATGTATTTAATATTATTTACATATATAGTTTTACTCAACAACGTAAATTTAAGTAATAATTATATTAATTGTACAATGCTATTTACCATCAGAATTCATCACGAATAAATATAGTCATCAGTTTTAAGTAATATACAAACTGTGTTTTCTTTCTCTGTACATGCCTGGCGCCCAATATCTATATATATCTTTGCCTACATACATTAATTTTTCTCTCTTAGTGAAATACCTTATCCAAGACTGCTCTACCTGATGAAAAGCCGCCGCCCGGCGGCAGTTGTTTCAAAAACGCATATTTATTTACTTTGGCGCCCAACGGGGCTTTTGAGAAATTTTTACTCGTAACATTTCACTGAGTCTGACACCTTCTGCAATTTTCTTCGAAATTAATTTTGCAGTTTAATTTCTCATGACAGCAGAGAGAAACAGTTGTTGTTTCTTTGAAGATCGAAATTTCATTTCTCTTTATTTTTGAGTTATTTCTATTTTATTATTATTTGGGTCTATGGAATTGGGACAATTTCATGTAACGGAGATGTGTCAGCTGTGTGTTTTGATATATTTTTTGAACCTGGTATACAGGGCGGTCAAGATTTAATGCTTGGACCTGAATTTTCTTTTGGGGGTTAAAAATTTTTTTTATGGTTTAAAATTTTTTCTTGGTAGATACACTTTGAAAGTTTGGTCATTGCTGTGGACTCCTTATACAGGGTGGTCAATACTTTTTTCTGACTTTGAAATGAAATTCTCTGGTGTTTATTACTTTTGATATAATTTCTGAAACCTTTGAGTATTTACAGGATACTATTTGTATTTTCCCCATAGTGAATGCCAATAAATTTTCGACTTTGATTTTTTTTATCTCTAGGTGTTTGAAATTTCGTATAAATTTTTGAACGTTATACTTAGTTGAGATTATTTTGATATTTTTACTATACAGGGTGGTCAGCTAACCTGATCATATCTTTTATTTCTTGCTGATTAATTGATTTAAATGTTTTTTTTTAAAAATAATATGTTTTACGTTATTTTGCTAAAGGTTTTTTTGTATAGAAGCAAGCTAGGAGTTGGAATCATCTCGTTTATTGTTTAGTTTACCTTCAGGTTTCTATGCCAATGTTTTTTTATGCCAATATTTTTATTTAGTATCGCATTCACTATGTTTCACCATCTGAACCTTCAGTGTTGTCAGTTACTATCGACAGTTGCTAGACTGTCCTGTTTAGTACCTGAGCTTTTGTTGTGACAGTTATACTAGGACCGTTATGTTGATACAGGAAGTGTATCCTTTGAATTTTTTGAGTGTATGACGAGGGGACTTCTCATATTTGATACTTTATGGCCTGCTTGCCTTCTTTTGGCAGCTGTACGTGTCAAAGGAATGTTTGGTACTTGTTCTGTTATGATAGCTGCCGAATAACTTTTCATACAGACATTTACTGTTTAGTAATTTAATGTCATGTATAGCCAAATCCTGCCGCATGCGTGCGGCATTGGTGGCTTTATGGGCTTGCCAGCAGGACAAGCCAGCCGTGAATACTTGCACGATTTCACGTCCAAGATCATTAACGTGTTGTCATCATTTAACATGATGATTGTTTTTGAGAGATTTAGCGTTCGTGACTCAAGTTTATGGAGGATTGACGTATGACATCTCTGCTCTCTGACCTGCCAGTTCGGCCTCAATAGCTACTTCAGATCCGACAGCCACCGAATGCTCTGAAGAACTACATCTCAAAAATGCCCAAATAGCTCACTAGTTAAGCCCCAGCTTTCCTTGTTTATTTTGAAGAGATATTTTCTTTTATTTACACATTTTTTTTTTTTTTTTTTTTTTTTTTTTTTATTTTCCAGTATTCATTCGTTTAGCTTTAGTAAATTTGGCAGTGCCTCAGTGGAATGTGCAGGCATTTACCGGAGTTTTTTAGCGGCGCATAGCGAGACATTGCGATGATTGGTTCTTGTTTCCTATTAGTTTTTCTGGTTTTTTAGTCCAGGTTTATTGTTTCATGAGCAATTATGTCTAATTTTTTTTGAATAATAACTGCTTATGAGATAGTTGTTAGTTTATTTTTGCCTGATGAGTTGTCATAGAGACAATTTCATCATTTTAGTCCCTTATGTATAGTTTAGTTTATCATTAGCTCGTTAGTTTTATTTAGCCCTACAGTTTACTTGCGTTTGGCAATTGTGATTTTTTGAGTCTGGCTTTGAGCAGTGTCAGTTTACATTTTTAGATTTTTAATTTTTAAGAAGTTTTCTTTTGTAAGTCTTTGTTTTTTTATCATTGTCATTTTTGATGGTTTTATTTGTTTCGATCTATATTATCTAGCCTATGGTCATGGTTTGTGGCCTTGGGGCAAGTGTATCCGCTCTACATGGTGGGCGAGCTGAGTGTGCTACTGGTTAGTTGCACACTCAACAGTAAAGAATAGCCATGTACGGGTTCCTCGTGACGGTAAGAGTCCGTCAAATGCCACCGTAGTGTAAGTCTCAAAACATCGAGAGTGTCGAGTTTCCGTACACTCCATCCGGCATGTGTGGTGTTGTGTGGGTGATGTTACGTATGTGGTACTACATGAATAGTATTACATATGTGGTATTACCTGAACAGCATTACTTCATCGTAATACCTATTTAATAGGTTTTACTTTGGTAAGCAAAACTTATATTTATTCATTTATTTCTTTATTTATTATTGATTCGATTGACATACCTAGTTAGGGTTCCGTCGCCATTTGCTTGTCAGGGCGTTGACCTTCCGTCGACTACCCTGGGTGATGCGTATTTTGTTTTTTTCTTCTTTTTGAGTTAAGACTCAGAAGGTTTTTAGTAGTATTTTTTTATGTAGAGTCATTTTGGGATATCGTGTAGATATGCTCTATTTATCTCATTTTAGTTGATGTACACTACTGTGCATCCCCTCATGCTGACAGATGTAGGGTATTATTTTTTCCATATTCATTTCATTTTGATTTTTCTTTGCAGTTCTGTCTCTTGGTGATTATCTCTGGTTTTTGTTGGTTCCAGTCACTGCGTTGGAGGGAAGGGTTGAGCTAGTGCAAATTTTGTTGAGGCGTTTAGGCTCGGTTAGCCTTCTTCAGCCTCTGTTGCTCTAGTCTGTAATTCCTTGTCTGGCATTGTTAGTATGATACATTCCATTTGAGAGAAGGTTTGAGCTTGAACAGTATATTTGTCTGGTTGTTTTGGTCTTGTAGTACCGACCGTCGTCAACTTTTAACTGCTCTAGTTCCATATAATCCCTTGTCTGGCGTTGTTAGTATTGTTCATTCCGTCCGAGAGAAGGTTTGTACTTGCGCAGTAAATTTGTTTGGTTGTTTTGGTTTTAGGTTACCGGCCGTTATATACCTCTAGCTGCTCTAGTAGTTTAGTGTTCCTTCTCTGGCGTAGTTGATCTAACATGAACTAGAATGTTGGTTTCAGAAACTATCACCAAGGTTATAAACCGAGACATATCGATACCGTGGATCGATCGACGTTCTCTTTAATATTTGTTGAGTCGCGTTGTTTTAGAACATTGCGTAATTTTGAGTCTGCACTTGTCTAGCCTGAGTTATCGATAATTTACACCTATATCGTTTTATAACACCTAACTATAGCAGTATTTTTAATCTTGCATACCATAATAGTTGATGTACCTCCGTATTATTTTATTTTAGCAGAACAATGGCTCGAGTATCTCTCTACTTTACGGCGTATCCAGTGATCAGCAACTTTAGTAATTTTACACCTTTTAGTTTTTATGATCTCCTGCATCATATATTCTTTACTGGTACTTTTCGTTCTTATTTCGGTTTACCGCTTCCTTTTTGAGAACCTGATCAATTTTCGAATGGGTTTCTGTCTATTCTGAAATTTGTTTTACGTGTAGTTTCTTTTGATTTTTTTACCAATCTCCAGATTTGCAGCAGAGCAAAATCTTGCGGTCCATATTTCTTTTCGGAGGAGGCAGAATCGTTTTTTAGTTCGTTACATGTCTTTAGTATATAATATATGGATGTTCTGGCCTATTTCATCACCGGAATCTCTATCGTTCAGGCCGGATAGTTTATTTGACGCGTAATTTTACGTTCCCTAGTCACCAAACCTGTTATCGTTCGACACAACCCTGTTACTATTCTGTGAAGGCGCGCGCTGTCAACATCGCCTCTGTCAACTCTCCGTGCTGAACCTCACTTTGTTTTGACGCTCTGTTTTATCCCAGCTTTTAGAAATGGTGATTATTTAAATCTTGCTGTATAATCTGAATCAGCTGCTATTTCAAGGCAACAGGTAAAGATGAGATATTTTCCTTTTAGATTCGATATTATTAGTGAATATTTTTAGGGTAGAGTTACGGATGTCCCAACTTTGTATTTGTATTTGGCTGGCACGTTGGCGTCCTTTTGCTTTTGTCCTCTTTTTCTATTGTTTGTTGATTAATTCAACACAAATAAAAACGTTTCCAGTGGGAACACGGCTTATTAAGAAACTGTTTTAACCAAATATATTTTAAAAACCTGGCAACATTGCAAGCCACCTACTGGAGGCTCCGATTTACCTATTCATAGAATAAGAGATTCTATCTGAGACACGCAAAACTCCTGGGATTTCAGAAGATGATTTCGCTTTTTATGAAAAATAATCCGGGGTTTACGAGCGTAGGTAACACGAAAAAGAAAATATAAGTTAAAAAGTAATTTTGAAGCAAAATACAGATCGGTATCGGATAAAAATTTCATGTAATGATACACTTCAAACGTATACTGTGAGTTTATAATGCTCTAAAAAATATTCTTTTATCTTAAACAGGCCATAAATTTTAACCAGATTTTATTTAAGCTACTTATATAGGGTGAGTCTTAAATAAGTGCAAATATTTTTATGGGTAGTATATTTCGACTTCAGGAACATGATTATGAGTTTTTTTTCGCCAAAATTTTTTTTGAAAATTTGGAATTTTTTGCAAAATTTTTTGGATTTTTTTTAGTTTTTAGTTAAAAAAATAGAATAAATATAGAAGAGAGAAAACCCAGAAATGATCAAGTGGTTCTCAAAATTTAAGCAAAAAATAATTTTGTTTTGAAATATGCAAAGATTCTCGATTATTTTGGACTTTGAAATGGATTTGAAAAACGTTAAAAAAAATATGTTTCTTTTATCGAGATCTACTATCAGTCCTGAAAATATTTGCACTTATTTAAGTCTCACCCTGTATAGTATATAAAGCTTCCTTTTGAGTAGTAAAAAAATATGTGTAACGATGTTAGGAGCCATAAAAATGTATATTTAGTTTCGCAGAATTGAAGCATTAAATTTTTACAGCATTTATGTATATAAAATATGCTAGAAATAATATACCGTATGATCGAAAAAAAAACGGCGTCAAAGACGGCTGGGGAATGACAGTCGATAATAATTTTGGCGAGGTCAACCTCTAGACGTCATTTACTAAAAATTTTCGTAATACTTGGCAAAAATTAACACTAATTATGGAAAGATTAAAAAAGTATAGAACGTTTCCAGAATACACAAAAATCTATTTCCAAAAAATGTTTTTTTCTCGAATTTTAAACTGCATCATTTAAAAATCATTTTTGCTCAATATAAAAATAAATTACAACCGTCTTAAGTCCAACTGGCAGTAAGCTTCATTATAAAAAAATTAAGAAGAGTACGGACCAATTAAATGACGTGAGGCTTGACCTCGCTAAAATTATCATTGATTGTCATTCCCCGGCAGTTTTTTTTGATGGTATAGTACCTTTTTCGTGATAAATTCATATTTCTCACACTAAATATGGAAAGCAATATGAGCAGTTGCTTGGTATACAAAACTAGAGCAACGTACAGCAAGGCAAAACCTGTGCAAAGTACAGAGACTGGCATGTATCTGCATCACAGGTGCCATGAGAACATGTCCAACAGCAGCAATGGAGCTCATTCTAGACCGAACACCACTGCATATTGTCGTCGGTAGCTATGCCAATGCGACAATGATTAGAATGGTCATTGGATTTGAAACAGTACTGGAGAATTTTTCAGGTCAGCTTTTGGAACACCCCTCTAAAAAGAAAATTCCACTTCTCCAACCCCAGTGGATGACATACCAAGAATTTACAACTTTGAGAAACACCTCACTGTAGTATTGAGTAATAAAAAGGATTGGAAAAAAGAAACGCTTACTCAGCATATAAAAGACCATACCATCACGTGGTATACTGATGTTTCCAAAACCAAAGCAGGGACAGGGATAGGAGTATTTTGCCCGAAAACTAAATACTCCGAACCAATAGGCACCTACCCCAGTATCCTTCAGGCAGAAATTTACGATATCGAAAGATGCGTACAATTTATTTTAGATAGGAATTATCGAAAACAGGAAATTGCCATCCTATCCGATAGTCAAGCAGCACTTAACGCGATCAACTCAGTAACCATCAATTCGAAGTTGGTCAAAGAATGCCTAGAGAAGCTCAACAAATTAGGAAAGAAAATAAAGTCCTCCTACTCTGGGTGCCTGCTCACCAAGGGATAGAAGGCAATGAAGAAGCAAATGATCTAGCTAGAAAAGGAGCGAACACTTCACTAACTGGACCAGAACCGTTCTGTTTTCCAACCGAAACCAACTGAAAGCGGAACTGAAGAATCTGGAAGACTCCATCCATAACTTAGAATGGGTGTCCTCCAACGGTCTAAGACACTCGAAAAAGTTCCTCAGAACTTACAACCGAGAAAAATCAAAGGTTTTCCTTGATTTAAGTAAAAATAATCTTCGGATTGTCACGGGGTTTATAACAGGACACTGTCTCCTCAACGAACACCTCAGTAGGCTGAAACTGAGTACAACGGCGAATGCAGATTTTGTGGGGAAAATGGGGAAAGACCAGAACACCTTATCACTGAGTGCGCCGAGACGACGACCATTCGTGCCATGAACCTTGGTACGTCTGATGTCGAGGAGGGATCTGGCCTGTGAGCTGCCCAGATACTTCGCCTTTCTTAAAGCCCTGAGACTGTATGATGAGTTATAACTCGTTATAACTCAAGAAAGGGGAACACACAATAGATCTATAAGGTCGCGGTGATTAACTCCTTTCCTAAACATTCTACATTCTACATTCTACAGGGTGTTCCATTTAAATTAAACAAGTTATTGTCGTTTAAAGCTAGTAATTATATAAAATAAATTTTTGGACACTCTGTATAAGGTAGTAAAAATTTTATTATTGCTACATAATATCTGATCAATAAATAATCTTGAGTAAATATTTAGTTTTAAAAAACTTTGAAACCCTTGGAGAAATGAAGCCTTAAAATTTTTACTGCAATTTCATAAAATTGAAAATATTTCAAAAACGGTAAGGTTTAAGTGTTATAAACCTTAATTAAATTTACCTTTATTTCTAATCGTAGAATCCAAAATAGAATAATATACAGGGTGTTCCATTTAAAAAATACAACTATAATATTTTTTACTTATTTGGGACACTCTGTATCTTGTAAAAATATTTTTAAATTGTAGCTCTAATAGTCCTTCAACGAACCCAAAACTTACAATTTGTAAAAATCTAATTGTTTAGCTACAATACTCCGTGTCGTATGTGGTGAACAACCCTGTATAATAGATTGAAGTTTTGTGATTACAGTCATCTATAACTTATATGGCTTTGTAACAAATTAACTCGCTATTTTACAGCAAATGCTGAAGATCTGCAAACTTTTATCAAGCCTTTATCAAAGCATGTGTGTCTAGAATTTTGGGTGTGGCTTAACACAACAGCATCGGGCTAATCGAACAGTACAGCGTAATAGACTCTTAAGGAACAAAAATCTGAATAGATTCCAAATGGTTAAGAAAAAATATCTAATTTATTCAGCTAATCTTCATGTATTATATTTATTAGTTGTTAAATGCATTGGAAGGGACCAAGTTGAGGAACTTCTGACAACGATGAGGACTTCAAAATATTTCTTGATTGCTTGGAAGTTTCCTAGTGGAACCTAATCTTCTGTATAGGACGTAGTCAGATGGGTAAAAGCAAGGCATCACTATTGGAGAGACCACGGGTCCAGATGGATTTACCAAGTTTACTATAACACATACACCAGTTACAGGATGTCCAGTTGGTAGGTACCCAAAATGCTGAAAAAAGAAGGAGAAAAATGAGATATTTTTTGTTATATCAGTAGTAAGTTTTAAAATTAATAACTTATTCATATGACGACCAAAATAATACATTTCTTATTGGCCTACGAAAAATACATAATTTATAATGTATGTACGTAAGATATTTATACAATTTCCACGTACACCCACTAAAACTTTAAGAAATAGTAAAATTCCGAACTTAAATAACGTAAATCAAAGTTGAGTGCTGCTAAATAACCATTAAAGTAATTCGACGCTGTTCGTAGAACCGTGGAAATGAGTCAATATCCCCATTTTATTTCTATCAG
>NW_022147482.1:0-4336 GCF_002938485.1 Sitophilus oryzae | reverse complement strand
ATTTTTGCGGAACAATTCCTGCTACACAGACGGCAAAGGCGCAAACATTACTGGCGGATCTGGCAACGGCGCAGCATAAGAAGCGAGAGCCTCAAGCGCCGTCACCATGGAAACGGCCGGGCGAATGCTTGGCGCCGTTGCGACATCTAGCGTCGATTGGGGAAAGTGGCGGGAAATTTGGGCGCGTTGCCACATCTCTCGGGGGTTTCCTGAAGTATTCCGTATATGGATTTTTAAGGAGTGTGTTTGTTGTTTTTTGATTATAATCGATTAGATTATACCATACAAGGACTAATAATACCCGAGATAAAGTGTTATCAGGTCTCCAAACAGTGCCGTGGCACATATTTTCCTTAATTTAGGTTCTTGAAGAGATATTTATATTTTTGATAGATGTTTTAACTACGCCTATAGTGTATGTTGCTAAAAACACAGAGATAAAGTGTTATCAGGTCTCCAAACAGTGCCGTGGCACATATTTTCCTTAATTTAGGTTCTTGAAGAGATATTTATATTTTTGATAGATGTTTTAACTACGCCTATAGTGTATGTTGCTTATATAGGTGGTATCATACTAATTAATTATAAAAAAAACGTATTAAAATGTTAACAAAAGGTACAAAACTAATATCGACGTATAGCACATATCAAGTATATATAATATTCGGAAAATAATTATCAAATTCAATTAGCAAACGCTAAAAAGGTGGAGTAAACTGTTTATTTATCTATGAAACGCAACTCCTGTCTCTTTCTTATCGTTGCGGCTTTTACACTTGAAATCTGAACAAATCACCATTGTAATAAAGTTTATACAAAACTCAATATATACAACAAACTATTAAAAATCGCTAAAATTGTCGCTGGTGACACATCCGTTGTCCCTCCAAAAAAATGGCGTCTAACATCACAAATTTTGTTTTTAAAAAAGAAACCTAACAAATTATTGAGTCTAGCCTTTATTATAAAAGGTTGTAATGTATTATTTATATTCCTAAATAAATAAATATATGACGCAATAAGTAAGTACCATATGATCGAAAAAAAGTAGTACTCTTATGGTGTGCTTTTATACTAAAGCAGTTTATAAAACAACGCTTTTCCTAAACTACTAGGAAATTTAAATTTGTTTCGCAGTAGAAAACAAAATAAACCAGTTTTCCCCAACTTCCCAACAAAGCTTCCCGGTTAAACATACACAAAACAAGAAAAACTTTCCAAAACACATAAACAGCTCTGCCTAGTTGCCAAATATCGAGATCATATGAAGATCACGTAGGGTTAAACTATTTTTTCTTTTTAATCTTATGCTCTATGTTTAGATACTGCGTTCTTTAGATTTACTTATTTAATTGTTTTGATATCTGTATGAATTTAAATATGGAAATTTGTAGAATTAATAATATAAAATTGTCAGTACGGCAACGTCGCCTACAAAAAATAGAGAAATAAACATTGGCGCCTTTTCCCTGACACTGTTGCCAGATTATTTATTAAGTTTCCTGAAGTTTATTATAAAAAAAAACAAATAAACTTATTGCTTATTGCTTAATGCCCTTAATGCTAACGTATAGATCATACAAAATTAACTTTTATTCACGTGATTTAGCTTGACCGGCACAGGATTTACCATTTTTACATATTTTCTTTTAATCAAAATATTTTAGAAAACAAAAATAAAGCAGTTATAAATATATGAACAGTTATTGTTTATATCAACAAAACTCATCTGCATAACAGCACTAAGGGATATACAGAGCCATTACTACCGCTTTCCTGTTCAAACTATTCTAATAAAGTTGCGATGAGTTTTTTACGGCTATTAAGCTATCTTGTACAATTCGCACTAAAAGAGGTACTAAAAATAAAAATGTTCGACTGCAAGGGCTGCTAGTTGAATTTTTTAAAGTATCACAACACAATTAATTTATTTATAAACCAAAAACTCGTAATACAAAACTAAAGTGTCAAAACGAATGACAATGTCAGGAAATAAATAAATAAATGTGGCAATTTGACATTTTTTATAGCAGAGCTACCACGTGAATCCCAGCGGAATTTAAATTCCAGTTAGTCAGCCCAGCCACGAATATGTTGCCATGGTTGGCAACAATGAATTTAAAGATCGCGCTCTCGATTACGTAACTAGAAGTTTAATTTGGTATCAAATGTATATTCATATAAAGTTTTTTACTGGAATAAGTCCAAGAATAGGTCCCTTACTTTTAGCATAGCATAGATGAAGGCTTTGTATATTTTAAATAAAATTTATCATCTGAGGGAAAAATAAAAAAAATTCACAGCGACAACGGCGCTTTGATTATTCGCGGCAAATTTCCCGCGATCGGCCGTTTCCGCCAGTCCTCGCCGAGATTTCGATCGAGCGCTTGCGCCACTTTGCAAAAATCCTTCGTTTCAGCCGGGTCGCACCACCTGCTTTTAATTTCTCCGTTAAATTTCGGAAATCTCTGCATTTACGCCAGAAAACTTGCCGAAAATAGTCGCCTTTATCTCTCTAAACACTCACGATCTTAATTACTACAAAAATGACCGAAGAAAAATCAACTGCAGTCTTCGACAAATGCAACGTCATAGTGGTGGATATCCTCGGCACAACCACTTCCATCAATTTCGCAAAGGTAAGTGAATTAAAGAGATTTTCGTGACTAAAACTGGGTTTTTTCCGCCGGCCGGCACAATTTTCCGACGGTTTTAAGTTATTTTTAATCGCGGAACGTATGGTGTACGGAGTTGGCACACGATACATCCCGGATTTTCATATTTTTGTTTTTGTTACTACCCGGCTTATTTGGAAAGATGGCCGCTGCAGGAGGTTTTGCAATAAAATAATTATTTAAATTAATAATTTTTCTAGTATTTTGCACGTGGTCTTCAGTTAAAATCGATCGGTTCTGGAGCAGGTAAAAAAAGTTCCATTGAGCGTTCAAAAAGGACCCTATCTTTTGTGTAGGCCCTACCACCTTTTTTGTTCCAAAAAAGACACGTTTTTCGGGGTAAATTGACAGATACCGGTCCTTTTGCACGTAGATTTGAAGGAAACTCGGTCATTTTACTTTAAATGCAAGTTTTTCATCTGCTTGAACAAATCTAAGACATCGTATTGTCTTCTGTAATTTAATTTAAATGTCCATGTTTTAAATTACCCTAAAATTCTGATTTGAATGTTTTAAGAGACTATTCTAGTTCTTAGAGGTTTTATAAGAAAGAAATCTTAGGGTAGAGTTCGCCTTTTTTGGTATAGGAAAATTGAATGTTAAATCAAATTTTTGTCATTTTTTTATTCTGAAATTCAAATTTTGACGGAATCTACTATGTTTTTGATATTCTTCATTCTTTAAAGTTCTGCAACTATGAATCAAGTAGTAATATTTAAATTGTTCATTATTTTTTAAAACAAAATTGTTCTTTCTAGGTTTGACATTATTTAAAAGACTAAAGACTTAGTTTCTGATAAGTTATAATGAACTGAAAATAAAAATGTCGAGATTTAACGAATGCTTTATTAAATATATCAAAAAACAAACAAAATTTCACTCTACCTAAATTAGGTTTATTTTTAGTAAAGTGTATTATTGGTTGTACAGGGTGTCCCAATTTCGTGTGTTTTACAGGGTTTCTCGTTTATGAGTAGAGACACAAAGATGCGGTTTTCACATTACTAGGTACCTATGCTACTTTTTTATGAAACGCTACTGATGAACAGCCTGTTAACTAAAAACTGCACAAGTTTATTTTCCGTGCAGTTTATTAAGAAAACAAGATGGAAAGCAATTTTTTCTGGCTATATTTTATATAAATAAAATAATATGTACTCTTTTAAATTAGGTTGATTTATATTAAAAATGTAGATAATGCCTTATTTTATTGCCTTTTTTATGAAAAAGTATAGAGTACCTATACAGGGTTATTCACCACATATGACATGGAGTAGGTATTGTAGCCCCAAATGATTTTTAGAAGCTCAACATTACTCACAATTTTTAGAAATTTTTAGAAATTGTGAGTGACGACATTTTTTTTTATTTTTTAATAAAATAGGCGAACTATATCGACAATATTACTGTCTGTACTCTTTGAAAATTTGTTACATCTATAAAAATAATGTAAAATGTCAATATTCATGGGTATATTGATAAATCAGGTCTAAATTATAAGAAAATGTATTTTCTACGAAAACTTGAAGAGATAGGTAAAAATGGTATAATACAATTTGATAGACAATTAAATTGTGCATCTGATTCTCATAAAATATACAGGGTATTCCATTTAAATTAAACAAGTTATTACCGTTTAAAGCTAGTAATTATTTAAAAAA
>NW_022147481.1:16895-24714 GCF_002938485.1 Sitophilus oryzae | reverse complement strand
AAATATTGAACGGTAATATAAAATTTTTAAACTTTTATAATTACTTTAAAACATATTTTAATAGTTACAGAATTAAAACTAGATATAAAATATAAATGTATAACTATGTGACAAAAATTAGCTAGATTAAATTAAATACTCAAAATGCTTCCTTTCCTGTTCACTGCATAAAATGATTATTTTTTCAAAAGATCTTTTCATGTTAATAATTTGGAGTTCTACTTCGAAAAGCAATTTAAAAATATTCAACTTTAGCTTGAAAATTTGTTTGAACCACACTCTATACTTTTTTTACAAAACTATTTTCAAAATGTGCGTTAAAATTGCCCTCACATTACTTAAAAAAAATTAAAATGAATATAACAAACCAAAATTCCTATTAGAGCTTTTTCGGAAGCCTGGGACACCCTGCATGTTCTTTTAACTATTCAAATAAAAAAATGTTTTAAAATGTGTATAAACATAGCAGAATGTATTTCTCTTGTACTTTTTTTAATTTTTCCATGTAGAATTTTTTTCTGTAAAGATCTATAACAAAGTATAGGATTTGCAAGAGCCTTTTTAGATTTGCAAGACCAGGACCAAGAGAACTTGCTCCTGCATTTGCTCATCACTAAATATAGTGCAAAAACTTTCTATAAGACTTTTAAAAAATAAATAAATTGAAAGTTGTTGAAAATATTTATATTTATAGAACTAATTTTGTCTATTACATACAAAGTGGACTATTATTTTGGACATTTTTTAAAGTTGGACGTTGTATAATTATTGTCATTTTCAATAAAATTATGCTGTCATGTTATTTTTTTTAAATTGTTATGGAGTAAAGTCTGATATTTGGAATAAATTTTAATTCTAATAATTAAGTCAAACCATTATATTTTACAATTTGTTTAATAATAATAAAAAAAGAATTATTTTTTCTTAAGTCACTGTTCACAATTAGCTAAGTAGCTGAAATCATATGAAAACAAAACAGCTAATAAAATCAAAATAAACATAAAATGGTCAATACATATATTGAAAAAATATAGCGATTATAAATAATTTATGACAAAATTAAATACTGCTAAAGTAATAAAATTTTATGGACAAAATAAATTAAAAAAGACACTGTTTCTGGTTGTCGTTTTTAATAATGAACTTAGTTATGATATATTTAAAATAATTTATTAAAATATAATAATTCTCCTTAAAAATCTGTTTTAATATTATACTTTATTTTATTCCCTCTCATTATAGTTTACATTATCCGTATGATAAAAAAAAAAACCGTCAAGTTGTCTTAGAAATGCAGGTCTATATCAGACACAACTTTAAACACAAAATAATTGTGAGGTTACTCTAAATTCATCATTTACTGCAACACTAGAAGAAATCTTTCGTTATCTTGACCGGACCAACAAAGGATTAAAAATAGATGGGGAATATATTAACTAAGATTCGCTGATTAACATAGTCTTAATTGCCAATAGTCCTGAAGAACTACAAATACAAATTAACGCACTAAATACAGCCAGCAATAAAGTAGGTCTCAAAATTAATTAATAGGCCAGTCAATCTGGAGGTTGAGGTGGAAAAAATTAGTAACCAACCGATCTCAACGGGAATGTGTAGATAATGATCTCCTATTTAACCCCTCAAAAGTCCCATTCGGTCCCAGTGGGGAAGTTTAAAAAAAACCCGCCGTCATCTTGGATTTTTCGTTTTTTTAAATATCTCCGTTTGCGTAACTTTTCAGAAAAAACTAAAGGTATGTTTTTGTAGAGAATTAAATTTAGAATATTTTAGCTTCAATCACATTTTTCCAAAATAAATAGTAATAGAGATAAAGGAATTTTTACTATACGTTTTATAAATTTTCCAGTTATTTTTTTCCTAACCTAACCAATCAGTTATACTTCTTGCGTTAACAGTATAGTGTTAATATAGATAAACCAAGTATAAATTTAATAATTAAAACAGTTAAAAATAACGTTTAAATATTATTTATTAAAAAAATATGGTTAAAAAATTAAATTACAGTTATTAAATAAAATCTGCTATGACGTCATCCTGAGCGTTTCCTGCGCATTTTCGTCCTCACCTAAAATACAAAAGTTTGTGCAACTGATTCCGTAGCAATAGCCACACTTTGAAGAACATTTAAGACCCAGTTTTCTACAAGAGCAATTTTAAGAGCACTGACTCTCTTTGCAATTGCAAAAAATTAATTTTAGTAAGTCAGAAGGCGCCGCCAAATCTTCTCTTTATTGAATAGATGTCAGATTGCCTTTTTGATCTTTCTTCCATCCATATTGTAAAGGATCTAACTTGCTACCAATCCATACTTGAGTCTAAAAAATACAACTTATAACATTTTCTATAAAAGATATAGTAGTCTTAAGGGCTTGTCTTGATGTAATCCTATTGTATAGAGCGTATCTCAGATGGTTAATATGTTTAATATACCTTGGGTAGTAATATAGCTTTAAAATATAATTTAATCCTGACTGAAACAAGTCAAAAATGTGCCTCTCGGTACTGAAAAAAATGACGATTTTTGTCAATACCTCAACGTATTTTTAGAAAAAAATTCTAACAAAAATGACTTTTCAGTCAGGATTAAATTATCTTTTAAAGCTATATCATTGCCCAAGCTATATTAAACATATTAAATATCTGAGATACACTCTATACAATAGGATTACATCAAGACAAGCCCGTAAGACAACCTTTAATTTAGCTAATTTGAACTGAGAACTCTGCAAAGTCCATTTACTCAGGACATACTTTCAGGTAACTGTAAAGATATATTATCTATTATAGGAAATGTTATAAGTAGCTTATAGTAGATTCAAGAATGGATTGGTAACAAGTTAGATCGTTTACAATATGGATGAAAAAACATCAAAAAGGGCAATATGACACCTATTCAATCAACAGAAGATGTGGCGCCTCCTGACCTACTAAAATAATTTTTTTGCAATTGCAAAGAGAGTCAGTGCTAACAAAATTGCTCTTGTAAAAAACTGGGTCTTAGGTCTTCAAAGTGGTTAGTGGTTAGTGCTACGGAATCAGTTGCACAGACTTTTGTATTTTAGTTAGGACGAAAATGACGCTCAGGATGACGTCATAGCAGATTTTTATTTAATAACTTTAATTTAATAATTATTTTTTTAACAATAATTGTATTTAATAAATAATATTTAAACGTTATTTTTAATTGTTTTAATGCTTAAATTTATACTTGGTTTATCTAGATTAACACTATACTGTTAACGCAAAAATTATAGCTGATTGGTTTAAAAAAAACTGGAAAATTAAAAAACGTATAGTAAAAAATTGCTCTACCTCTATTACTATATATTTTAGAAAAAAAATTATTGAATATAAAATATTCTTAATTTAATTCTCTACAAATAACGTATCTTTAATTTTTTCGAAAAAAGTTATACTAACGAAGATATTTGAAAAAAACGAAAAAATCCAAGATGGCGGCCATTTTTTTCAAACTACCCCCGCTGGGACCGAATGGGACTTTTGAGGGGTTAAATAGGAGATTATTATCTACATATTTCCGTTGAGATTGGTTGGTTACTAATTTTTTCCACCTTTACATAAATTAATTAATAAAACTCGGCTACGTTTACTGGCCTATAAACTAAAAGCAAAAACTAACGTAATGCACAACGAACTAGTAAACAGAAAAGACATTCTAATAAATAACACCAAACCACCAAACCAAACACTGGAAATAAAAAGTTATAAATATATATTTGGAACAACTAATACACCAGCTCGGGATCTACCAGAAATCAAAAGAAGAATTTAGCATGGAGCACTTATTGAAGAAAGACGAAACTCAATTATATTCAAATCTAGAATAACTTTACCTAAAGAAGAAAACATTCTACCAATATAATACACTGGTGTATACGGTTACGAGTTGTTGAGGGCTGAGCCGTTTACTCTTTTTCTTCTTTTTTATACATTTCCCTCACTATTTCTTTCTTGTTCATTCTACCAATGTGTACTACCAGTCATGACCTATACATGCAAAACCTGGATATTTAAAATGGATATTATAAAGAAACTGCAGGTCGCACAATGCTCAATGGAACGAAATATGCTGAGAATAACTAAGAAAGACCGTAAAAGAATACAAATAGACAACAATAGGCCCAACTACAAAGAGATTATTTAAATATATAAGTAGACTACATCTTAATTGGAAATGGTTGGATAAGCTGAAAATTGTGATGATGATGATTAATTGAAAGAAAAACATAAAAAATAAATAAATCTAAAAATCTCTGAAACCACACATAATTAAAAGAAAAATTGAATAATCATTACTTGTAACTTGTAATATTTTTGATTAAAATTTAAATTTTAACCGGTGGTTAAAGCAATAATTATGTGTATAGTAGTATTACACTATAATAAAAAATACCTATTTATATAAACGGTTAAAGCAAATAATAAATAATTTCCATTAAGTACCTAATTATTAAAAATTAACTAATTAATTCAGTCAAATAAAAATAAGTTAGGTAATATTTGAATGAAAAACAGATGAAATAAGTACAAAATTATACAACAGATAAATGATACCGATATAAATAAAACATTTGTGAGGGCTGATAAATATTACTTATATAACTACTTTTAACTTACTTTTTAATTCTTCCCCATCCTTAGTACACTTCTTTCTTCCTACCATACAATCAACATAATTCTTCAACAACCTATCACTTCTGATAATAGCATCTAAGTCGACATTGTCATACCTAGTAGTGTACTTTGCTTGGGGTTTACACCAAACCAAGGTACATAAGCACAAAAGAACAAAAACAGCTAAATATTTCATATTCAAAATCTTAAAGCGTTCTTATTTTCTACAGATGTTTCATTCAGTCTGTGCTGATATGTACGAAATTTCTGGTTTTTATAAATGCGAATAAAAGAAGAAGAACAAGAAGATAGGCAGATGTTCAAACAGGCTTTACTGACGTCACTCAAAATTCTTTTTATTGTGGTGCTAAGTTAGATTACAAGAAAAAGACATAAAATTTTAAATAGTTTTTTATTTGAATATTCATAAGTCCGTTCTGAAAAACAACAGTTATAAATAATACGTTATCTTTCATCTTTTCGTTCTTATTTTTTTATTTTATATTGTTGGCCATTTAGCTAGCCATATACTCTCAGACGCATAAAACGCAACAGACAAATTTTTCGTCATTTTTGTAACAATCTCTATATAAATATATCAATTTTAATTCGTTACTCAGTTATTTATAAATTTCAGTATTTGGCTTAATATACAGGGTTAATTGAAAAGTTGTTTTTTACCCTAACTTTAAAACATCCTGTGCAATAATTTTGTGAGCAAATTTTCCTAATACATTATTTTATGGTCGTCATGACATTTGGGTATTTTTTTTGGTTCATGGCAATACGTACCTTGGTTAATTAAGGGCGAAATGAACTTGTCACCAACAATGCCCTTATATCATAGAGTATACTAAGTGGTTTTGAATTATAACCACAAAGCTATACAATTTAGTCATTTACTTTTCTAATGAAACAAACCTTTATTTTTTTACTAGAATCCAAAAATTAATTAATATATAGGGTGTTCCATTACAAAAAAAATAACTTTGATGTGTAACTTTTTTTGGGGACATCCTGTAGAACTCTACATAATTTTAGAAAATTCTTTAAATTGATAAGTTACATAAGCTCAAAAAGTTTTGTTCTCCTTGCAAAAACCGCGTCGTATATGACGCGCCACCCTGTATAATTCGATTTCAATCAAAATTTCAATTATTAGAATATAAGAAGAATAGGTATGGCTTATGCATTAGATTTATTTATTTCAATAAATTTACTTAGAAAAAGAATTAAAAAAATCAATAAAATTAAGAAGGAAATAATTAAGAAATTACTAAAATTACTAAAATAAAAAAATAAAAGCAACGAAAAAAAAACGATGTACTTAAACAGCCGTTAAACGGTAGCCTACTAAAATGCCGTTAATAGATATTGTGACGTCGTTCATGTCGGCGGAAGGTAATGCCTAGCCTTAAGCATTCTGCAGAAGCACCTGTGGGTCAGTGGCTGAGGCTATCGCTTCGTAAGCGAATGGTCCGTGGTTCAAATCTCACGCCGACCAAGACTTTTTTATATTTTTTTTGCTTATAACGTGATCTTATTGCATTGGTTTCACTCTATTTAGTTGGATTGGTTTAGAATGGCGGGTTGGTTAGCGTGGTTATTTGGAGGGTGCTAATTCATTGGTTAGTTGGTTATTTGGTGGGGTTGGTTGATTTTTACTAATTTATATTTGTTTTTTATATTTTTTATCAGTGTCGAGGTTAGTTGCTTTGGTTAAGTTGGTTATTTGGTGGGGTGGATAGCGTTAGTTAGTCCTTATAAAATTTCTATATTTCATAAAGCCGTCAAGTGCGTCACATCAACGACGTCATACCTATTGACGGCATTTTAGTAAGCTACCGTTTAACGGCAGTTTAAGTATAGCCAAAAAAAAATGGGTAAACATTTTAGTATTTTATCTATAAAACACAATACAGAAGGTTTCACATTAACATATTCAGAGTAATTGAATTCCGAGGTAAAAGTCTCTGGGTACTCCACTAATTTGCAATTTTTTCAGTTATTATCAATACTTTTTGTTATTTTGGCTTGTTATTTTTTAATATTACGAGGTGGCTTTGGTGTCTGTTGTCGTATTGTCATATTAACAATTGTATTTTGTGTACCTACGATTCAACGAACTGTTGATACACTCACATTCCTGCCTTAAACCTTCTGATACCGACTTCTTGTTTGCACCGTTGTTAAATGACGGTCCCGCAAAGTGTTTATTCTAATATATCGATAGTCTAGAGCTTTAGTTTTGCGCTTTCTACACACGCTTATTTCGGCCAGTATATCTAAAAAGTTTCATTACCCGTTTGATTATAGAGCTATGAGTGTGTTTTACCCTAGCATCATATTCATAATTTCGCCCATCTTCTTGGATCCACTTTTGCACAATCTTCGACATTAAGAACCATATTCAATCGCAGGTACAAAATATCGCTAATTTTTTTAAATGCCTATTGAAACGAAGATTCTTTTACAAATGGGCTATCCGTTATTGTATCATGATGAGCTATAATATGCGAAATTATTTAATGGTAATCATGTCATATTAGGGTTATACACACAGCCAATATGGAATCACCCTTTATTTCTGACTAAACTTTTTGTAGAGGAAAACAATTAATTGGTATAAAACTTGAAGATAAGACTTTTTGTTGTAAATGAACATGATAATAAAGAATAAACGACTGCTGCTTGTCCGGTAATCTTTATTGGATACAAAAAAAAATAAAAAAATGCTTTATGTTGGATTAACAGATATACAAAAAGGAAGAATTATTGCATTCTCTAAACAAGGAATGTCCCAAAGAGACGTAGCAGAGATAGTAGGCGTTACCCAGGATGTTGTATCGAAAACATATATGCAAGGTACATATGTACTTGGAACTACGAATTCTCAAAAACAGGCACAGACAAAGTCGTCAAAGAATCACAACTGCAAAACAAGACCGCTTTGTGTGCCAAATTGCTAGAAGAAATCCCAATGTTTCTCATCCAGAGCTACAAAGACAACTTCTGGCAGCTACAGGTATAAACGTTTCAGTTGAAACCATAAGAAAAAGGCTTCGTGATCGAGGGTTGTACAATAGGAGAGAGTTACGGGTCCCACAGTTATCTCGGCAAAATAAAATTGTCCAGCTAAATTGGTGACTTTAATATCAAAACT
>NW_022147481.1:0-6419 GCF_002938485.1 Sitophilus oryzae | reverse complement strand
GCCAACGGCTGGGATCTTGCTTACCTATTCAATTATTCTCGAAATTGGCTGCAAAAATTTGCTGATAATTTCAGCGTTCTGAGTTCTGAGGCGATGCCTGGTCTTCCTGGAAAAATATGTTGTCGAGTTCCATTAGGGGCATATCATCAATAAGGGATCCAAAGCCTACTAGTTAAAAGTGGCGAACTTATAAAAATGCTGTATTTCGAAGGAGACTATAACAGAATATTAAGATTGTTATATTTTTAGAAAGGTAATTTTAAGTTCTTTTCAGTTAATTAAAAATATAGAGGGTGTCTCAAATAAAAAATATTTTTTTCTGTTAATAACTCTTAAATTATTAATTTTAAAAAAATTACCCCAACCCAACATAAACCATTAAATTCTACGTACATAAACCATTAAATTCTACGTAAAAAGGTGCTTTGAAAATGATTTCATAAAAATACATAATCTTACAGAGCGTAAAGTTACAGCGTTTTGTTAAAAATGCACATTTTTGAAAAACATTCCGTAACTCCGCAACACTTCGAAGACACCACCTACCTGCTGAGCCTTATCCAAGGTCAGAACTTCAATGTAAGGACATCGAGTTGGCGAGTCATCAACTCGAGGGAGAAGGGTCATGGTCAGGTCCTCATAATGGGAATTGACCTCAAATCCAAGGAAGCAATAGAGAAAGAGGGACATATCCTCTATTATAGATACGGGACAACACCGGTATGAGGTATAAGGAGAGACCAAGTTAAAGAGGTGGAGCAAATGGTGACCGATCCTCCAGCCTCCGCCTCACAGGTTCCTCAGCCGGAGGCAAGCTCCTCGACTGTGAAGAGCGGCACGGAGGGCCAAATTCCAACCGTGGAAGGGTGTGTACCCTCGGAGAAAGAACTGTTGTCAGAGGAGGATGGGAAATACCCTGTCCCCTCTACAACAAGGGTATGATGGGTTATAGATTGTGTGATGACTCAAGGAAGGGGGGGCACAATAAATCTTTAAGGTCGCAGTGCGACTAACCCCCCTCTTACTCATTCTATATTCTACAACTCCGAAACAGTAACATTTTCATATATATAATATGTATATATGAAAATGCGGTTTTCATCATCATATTTTTGATAAAAATTGAGCTCAAGACCCCGATATTAGTTTTTGTCTATCTCTCATAGAAAAGAGTGTTTCCATTGTGTTAGACTTGACCAACCCTGTACATGTAACTTCAACAATGAGATGCCGCTCGATGACAATGATCCTCTGTCAAAAGAAAACGGGGTCTCTGTTACTTTTCGTATGTCGATTGTCGAACAGAGATAGTCGAACAGACACTTCTCTTGGACAGTCTTGAGTTGCTATGTGGGTATATTCAATTTGAAGAAGTTTGTATTGATACATTATCTTCAAAATAAATTATCACAATCGAAATAAAAAAAAATAAATGCTTACACACAAAAAGAAGAGTAGATAGATACATATGTACATGTAGCATTAATAAAAATGTAAATGTATCAGAATAATAAATCAATATATGATGCCAATGCCACAAAGACCACTTCACAACTTTTAAAGTACTTTCTACAATTTTCAACGATCATGTGCTACGGCAAGACATTTGTGTTAGAGTTCTATGGTACCAGGAAGAGGTATAGGTAATCTTTATTTCTTTCTTCAGTTTCATTCTTGTGCTTCTTGAGTTGTTTTCGAATTAAGTTATATACACAATACAATTTTTTCCTATATAATATAAAATTTGGAAGGGAAACATAAATATGCCGAGTAAAACAAGTGACTCCGAGGGGTGTTTCACTATTGTAATTACATGTACATTTTCTTGGCAGTCGCTGGCAGTCGTTGCCATCAGTCAACTATAAAATATATAGCAGACATAAGCAGTCTTCTTCGCAGTCACTGGTAATAGCTTGGCAGTGAAATAATATTTTGACAATACATGTAAATACATTTATTATGAGGTTATAACTTTTTGAGACACCTTTGAATAAGAAGACTAAGGAAGGAGCATATCGAAAATCTTAGGTCCACCGCGATGGGCCTCAAATATGGCCGACTTAAATTCCGGTTTATCAGTACCGTTCTAATTTTATTTAAAAAATGTAAATCTATGATGTAGGGTAGACGTCGGGTAGGCTCAATAATATGTTGTTTTATTTTACGTTGTGAATAAATGTTGGTAGTTATTAAAATTGTTACAAAAATATATAATTCTAATAAAAATAGATAAGTTATAATAATTTTTTATTAACACAAACATCCGATACGCTACTGAAGCAAGTAAATCAAATTGACGTATCTAAATTCTTTGACATCTAATCTTTGACGAGTAGTAAATAAAAGCAAAAATGCAAGAAAAATATATAATTAGTTAATTTAAGTGAATTTCATAAATGATCGGTTTACTACACGTATGTATATTATATAGTCACTTACTAGCGAAAAGTTGATCCATTATTTCACTCGATTTTTGCCGAGATCTACCGCACGCTACACGACCAACTATTTTAGAGTCTTTTCGATAAATCGCGATAGTGTCACTGTTAATTTAAGTTCTGCCACAATTTCCATCTAGACCATCTAGTTTGATTTCTTTTGTCTGAAACATAAGTCTACTAAAAATTAGGATGTGAAAAACTAATACGATATCCCCACCCTATATATAAAAATTACAATAATTAAAATTTGTTCGAATCTTGCAATCATTGTTTTGTATTTGATCTAAATTGTCCCTCCAAAAAAATACAAAACAAATTTATAATCTTATATAAGAAGAAGTATTCTCATTCATGAAGCTAGTGATATGTGTGAGTATTACTTATAAACTTTAACTTTGTTAAGGTGACTTTTAAAATAGCATATACCATCTAATTTGGTTACATATTTGCAATAATTATTGTTTCAAGTTTCAAGTTAAATACAGCAGCGACGTCACTGGGATTTATTGTAATTATCATGCGTTTATTATTAATACAATTATTTCAGTTTTTATTACATTCAAGCTTGACTATTTATGCAAATTATTAATTATTGCGTATAAAATCAGCGCATTGTTTATGCATTTTTAGTTCGCTAATACATAATTGATTGAGAAGTTAAGTAGATTTGAATAAGTCTTGGTTGGAAAATTTTATTAAAAACTTTATAGCAAACGCCGTAAAACGCAATGGCTTTTAAAACGGTTTCAAAATTATAACCTGATTTTCTCGGAAGAATGTGTCATGAAAATGAATGATCTGCAACTTTGCTTAATGTCATTAAATGATCTATGCATTTTTTCAAAGAAATAAAAAAAATTCTGTGAATCGTAGATCTAGAAATAATTACCTATTATAATTTATAGCAATCTTTAATCTTTCCTAGAGATTTGGTTCAAAGATTTTTTAAACCATACTGTATGATTTAAAGAAATACCGTCAAGTGGACTTGGAAATGACGATCGATGACATTAGCCATATAATTTTACATATACAGAGTGGTCCGAACGTCCGAACTGTATTCCGGAAACTTTGGCAGCATATTCTGCAGTTAGAAAAAATTAAAAAAGTTCGTATAAATGTATGTCCTAAAATGCTTAGTTTCGGAGATACAGGGTGTAGAAGTTTCATTTTAATTTTAATTTTTTCCAAATAATTTCTAAAATAACGTCAATAATTGGATGAAAAATGGTGTCTGGGAGTTTTTGACATGAGAAATTTGATTTTGATGTCAATATGACTCCTACTTGTAGAGGGCGCCACCTACATATTTTTTAACTGGTTTGAAGAGTAATAACTTTTCGTCCGTACCTGTATAAAGCTACTGGGTGAGAAAATATACATTTACGCCGTTTTTTACGTAAAAAAGATTTCTTCTCGTAAAAATCGCGAGTAATAGTTCTCGAGATATTTGGAATCGAAATTATCAATACCTGTCGTCATTGACATAAATTAAACATGTTGACTAAATACCGTATGATCGAATAAAAACGGCGTCAGCGATGGCTATGAAATGAAGATCGCTGTCATTTTATATGTAAATTTATATAGGAAATGCCATCGATCGTCATTTCCAAGCCAACTGGACGCCGTTTTTATTCGATCATACGGTAGTTATTAAACTGAAATCATAAATTTGAAATGTTTTTGTGTAAAAAGTTCAACAGAAACTTTTTTATCATCATTTTTTCAAAGAAAAATTTATGATTAATTTAAAAAAATAAAAAAATTCCAAATTTACTATTTCAGTCAAATAACTATCTACTCAACATACTGGTAGGTATGTTTATTTCTTGTTAATAATGACATGTATTGACTATTTCCATTCTAAATATATCGAGAACGGTTACTCGGTAGCCATTTTTACGAAGAGATATTTTTTAAGTAAAAAATCACGCAAATGTATATTTTTTCACCCAGTAGTTTTATACAGGTACGCACGAAAAGTTATTACTCTTAAAAACAGTTAAAACACATGTAGGTGGCGCCTCCTACAAATAGTAGTCAGATCGACATCAAAATCAAATTTCTCATGTCAAAAAACTCCCAGACACCAATTTTCATCTAAATATTGACGTTACTTCAGAAATTATTTGGAAAAAATCAAAATAAAAATGAAACTTCTCTCCAAAACTAAAAATTTTAGGACATTTATACGAAATTTCTTACTTATTTTTATCTGCAGAATATACTGCCGAAATTTCCGGAATACAGTTCAGACCACCCTGTATATGAAATGACACAGTTTTTAGATGTTTCTAAATTAGGTTAGGTAGTGCAATAGTCGAAAAAACAGCGCCATCAGAGTTGAATGACAATCACTCTCAATAATTTAGATGTAAAATTATGTACCAATTGTCATCGCTTATCATGGCCAAGCTTTTTTCGATCATACGGTATCAAACCAAATTGGTTTCAATCATCAAATTATCTAGATTAGCCTTATGGCATAAAAAGAGATTATTATGAAATGCGCAAGTCTGTTTTTCTATACAGGGTGGCGCCACTCATACTACTCATCGAGACTCCAGAGAGGACGGTAGTTTGTATTGAAATGAAATTCCACCTGAAATTAAATTTTGGAGTTTTACAGGGTCACCCAAAAAAAGTTCCGAATCAAAGTTTTGTTTTTTGTAATAGAACGCCCTAGAGTTTAACCGAATTTTATACCTGTCCATCATACTAGACACCCTCTACTGTTTGTTGGCATGTCCCATGGTAGAGTGTGTGGAGGGGATCTTGGCTTAGCCGCTTGGACATAAAGGGGACAACCTCACCAAAAACCTAAATCCTACGATGGCGGGACTAGGCCAAAAAGATGCGTGGCTAGATACTATGTCTCAGCGGAGCAGAAGTACGGATATACCTCCGACTGCTCCACGAAGGACTTGGCTCGCAAACGACGAGGCTCCATATCGGAAGCAAAAACCAAAGCACTGCTCAAAAAAGTGGAGAGTAAAGGAACCAAGCTTGGTGCATCTCCAACAAAGAGCAAGAGAGGGAGCAAGAACCTCTCACCACTGCTCCGACAAGGAGAGAAAAAAGCCAGAATGGAAAGCGGTCCAACACCGGGAGGCAAGCAGAGACGTATCACCAGCTTTACCGCTATTGCTGAACAAGTAAAAATTTTGATACTGCCAAAGGATTTTGGTACTCCCAAAGGCTGAACTGAACACCCACCAGCAAATGGCTCCAGAAAAGGTGACACAACGATTCACAAAATGTGGGCCAGCTGCGATTTGCGAGTGGGACATGGTCAGGTTTTCATAATAGAAATTGACCTCAAATCCAAGGAAGCAATAGAGAAAGAGAGAAATATGCTCTATTATAGATTTCGGGACAACATCGGTATCAGGTCTGTTAAAGAAGTGAGCGAAATGGGGAAAGATCCTACGACCTCCACCTCACGGATACCTCAGCCGGAGACAAACTCATCGACTATGAAGGTCGCGAAGGCCAAACCCCAACCGTGGAATGGTGTATACACTTGTAGAAGGTAGATGTTCACTCCTTGGGAGAAGAACATCTGTTGTCAAAGAAGGATGGAAAAAACCTACAACAGGGGGACAGAGGGGATAGTACGATAAGTTAGACTGTATGATGAGTTGTAGCTCAAGAAAAGGGTACAATAGATCTTTAAGGTCGCGGTGATTAACCCCCATCTCATTCATTCTACATTTATTTTAACTGATTTTGGATTCTAGGAAAAAAAAATAAAGGTGAGTTTAATTAAAAAAAATTTGACTAAACTGTAAGGTTTTTCACATATTTAACTTTTTATGAAAATAAAGAGTAAACTTTAATTTTCAATTAAAGCTACCTAATTTGAGATCCATTTTACTAATTATATAGGTCTCGTCTCCATAAATAAGTACAATGTAGTTCCCTTTTCTCCGTGCGGCGACCACACATTTTAAAGCCTAAACAAACAAATTTCAA